>NW_027211889.1:604791-907187 GCF_036971445.1 Narcine bancroftii | reverse complement strand
CTCCCTTTGGTTCCCCTCTGTGCTGCAGTTTTCTCCACGGTTCCCCACTTTTTCCAACCTGTACCTCCTGCTCCCTTTGGTTCCCCTCTGTCATGCAGTGTTCCCCACGGTTCCCCACTTTTTCCAATCCGTTCCCTCTGCTCCCTTTGGTTCCCCTCTGTTCTGCAGTGTTCCCCACAGTTCTCCACCTTTTCCAATTTGTTCCGCCTGCTCCCTTTGGTTCCCCACCTTTCTGCATTTTTCCACACGTTTCCCTACTTTTTCCAATCTGTTCCCCACTTTTTCCAATCTGTTTCCCCTGCTCCCTTTGGTTCTCCTCTGTTCTGCAGTGTTCCCGACACTTCCCCACTTTTTCCAATCCGTTCCCCCTGCTCCCTTTGGTTCCCCTCTATTCTGCAGTGTTCCCCTCGATTCTCCACATTTTTTTCCATCCTGTACCCCCGGCTACCTATGATTCCCTTCTGCATTCCAGTGTTACCCATGGGACCACATTTTTTCCAACCTGTTCCCCTTGTTCCCTTTGGTTCCCCTCTGTCCTGCCGTGTTCTCCACAGTTATCAACTTTTTCAATCCGTTCCCCCTGCTCCGTTTGGTTCCCCTCTGTTCTGCAGTGTTCCCCACGGTTCCCCACTTTTTCCAATGCATTCCCTCTGCTCCCTTTGGTGCCCCTCTGTTCTGCAGTGTTCCCCACGGTTCCCCAATTTTTCCAATCTGTTCGCCCTGCTCCCTTTGGTTCCCCTCTGTCCTGCAGTGTCCTCCACGGTTCCCCACTTTTTCCAACCTGTACCTCCTGCTCCCTTTGATTCCCCTCTGTCCTACAGTGTTCCCCATCGGCCCAACTTTTTACAATCCGTTCCCCCTGCTTCCTTTGGTTCCCCTCTGTCGTGCAGTGTTCCCCACGGTTCCCCAGTTTTCCAATGCGTTCCCTCTGCTCCCTTTGGTGCCCCTCTGTTCTGCAGTGTTCCCCACGGTTCCCCACTTTTTCCAATCTGTTTCCCCTGCTACCTCTGGTTGCCCTCTGTTCTGCATTTTTCCACTCTTTTCCCCACTTTTGCCAATCCGTTCCCCCTGCGTCCTTTGGTTCACCTCTGTTCTGCAGATCTCTCCACGAATCCCCACTTTTTCAAATCTGTTCCCCCTGCTCCCTTTGGTTCCCCTCTGTGCTGCAGTTTTCTCCACGGTTCCCCACTTTTTCCAACCTGTACCTCCTGCTCCCTTTGGTTCCCCTCTGTCATGCAGTGTTCCCCACGGTTCCCCACTTTTTCCAATCCGTTCCCTCTGCTCCCTTTGGTTCCCCTCTCTTCTGCAGTGTTCCCCACAGTTCTCCACCTTTTCCAATTCGTTCCGCCTGCTCCCTTTGGTTCCCCACCTTTCTGCATTTTTCCACACGTTTCCCTACTTTTTCCAATCTGTTCCCCACTTTTTCCAATCTGTTTCCCCTGCTCCCTTTGGTTCTCCTCTGTTCTGCAGTGTTCCCGACACTTCCCCACTTTTTCCAATCCGTTCCCCCTGCTCCCTTTGGTTCCCCTCTATTCTGCAGTGTTCCCCTCGATTCTCCACATTTTTTTCCATCCTGTACCCCCGGCTACCCATGATTCCCTTCTGCATTCCAGTGTTACCCATGGGACCACATTTTTTCCAACCTGTTCCCCTTGTTCCCTTTGGTTCCCCTCTGTCCTGCCGTGTTCTCCACAGTTATCAACTTTTTCAATCCGTTCCCCCTGCTCCGTTTGGTTCCCCTCTGTTCTGCAGTGTTCCCCACGGTTCCCCACTTTTTCCAGTCTGTTCCCCCTGCTCCTTTGGCTCCACTCTGTTCTGCAGTTTTCATACTGTTCTGCAGCGTTCCCCACGTTTCCCTACTTTTTTACAATCTGTTCACCCTGCTCCCTTTGGTTCCCCTCTGTTCTGCAGTGTCCTCCACGCTTACCAACTTTTTGCAATCCATACCCCCTGCTCTGTTTGTTTCCCCTCTGTTCTGCATTGTCCTCCACGGTTCCCAACTTTTTGCAATCATATTCCCCTGCTCCCTTTGATTCCCCTCTGTCCTACAGTGTCCCCCATGGGCCCAACTTTTTACAATCCGTTCCTCCTGCTTCCTTTGGTTCCCCTGTCATGCAATATTCCCCATGGTTCCCCACTTATTCCAATGTGTTCCATCCGCTCCCTTTGGTGCCCCTCTGTTCTGCAGTGTTCCCCACGGTTCCACAGTTTTCCAATGCGTTCCCTCTGCTCCCTTTGGTGTCCCTCTGTTCTGCAGTGTTCCTCACGGTTCCCCACTTTTTCCAATCTGTTCCCCCTGCTTCCTTTGGTTCACCTCTGTTCTGCAGAATTCCCCACGATTCCCCACTTTTTCCAATCTGCTCCCCCTGCTCCCTTTGGTTCCCCACTGTTCTGCATTTTTCCACACAGTTCCCCACTTTTTCCAATATGTTCCTCCTGCTCCCTTTGATTCCTCACTGTTCTCCACATTTTTTCCAACCTGCACCCCCTGCTCTCTATGGTTCCCCTTTGCCCTGCAGTGTTCCCCATGGTTCCCCACTTTTTCCAATCCGGTCCCTCTGCTCCCTTTGGTTCCCCTCTGTTCTGCAGTGTTCCCCACAGTTCTCCACCTTTTCCAATTCGTTCCCCCTGCTCCCTTTGGTTCCCCACCTTTCTGCATTTTTCCACACGGTTCCCTACTTTGTCCAATCGGTTCCCCACTTTTTCCAATCTGTTCCACCTGCTCCCTTTGGTTCTGCTCTGTTCTGCACTGTTCCCCACAGTTCCCCACTTTTTCCAATCTGTTCCCCCTGTTCCTTTGGCTCCACTCTGTTCTGCAGTTTTCCCCACGGTTCCCCACATTTTCCAAACCATTCCCCCAGCTTGCTTTGTTTTCATACTGTTCAGCAGCGTTCCCCACGGTTCCCCACTTTTTTACAATCTGTTCGCCCTGCTCCCTTTGGTTCCCCTCTGTTCTGCAGCGTCCTCCACGCTTACCAACTTTTTGCAATCCATTCCCCCTGCTCCGTTTGTTTGCCCTCTGTTCTGCAGTGTTCCCCACAGTTCCCCACTTTTTCCAATCAGTTCCCCCTGCTCCCTTTGATTCCCCTTTGTCCTACAGTGTTTCCCATCGGCCAAACATTTTACAATGCGTTCCCCCTGCTTCCTTTGGTTCCCCTCTGTCGTGCAGTGTTCCCCACGCTTCCCCAATTTTCCAATGCTTTCCCTCTGCTCCCTTTGGTGCCCCTCTGTTCTGCAGTGTTCCCCACGACTCCCCACTTTTTACAATCTGTTCCCCCTGCTCCCTTTGGTTCCCCTCTGTTCTGCATTGTTCCCCACGGTTCCCCACTTCTCCAAACTGTACCCCTGCTCCCTTTGGTTCCCCTCTGTTCTGCAGTGTTCCTCACGGTTCCCCACTTTTTCCAATCTGTTCTTCCTGCTCCCTTTGGTTCCCCACTGTTCTGCATTTTTCCACACGGTTCCCCACTTTTTTCCAATCTGTTCCCCCTGCTTCCTTTGCTTCCCCACTGTTCTGCATTTTTCCACACGGTTCCCCACTTTTTCCAATCCGTTCCCCCTGCTTCATTTGGGTCCCCACTGTTCTGCAGAACTCCCCACGATTCCCCACTTTTTCCAATCTGTTCCCCCTTCTCCCTTTGGTTCCTCTCTGTTCTGCATTGTTCCCCACGGGTCGCCACTTTTCCGAGCTGTTCCCCCTTCTCCCTTTGGTTCCGCTCTGTTCTGCAGTTTTCCCCACGGTTCTACAAATTTTTTCTATTCTGTTCCCATGCTCCCTTTGGTTCCCCTCTGCCCTGCAGTATCCCCCATGGTTCCTTACTTTTTCCAATCCGTTCCCCCTGCAACCTTTGGTTCCCCTCTGTTCTGCAGTGTTCCCCACAGTTACCCACTTTTTCCAATCGGTTCCCCCTGCTCCCTTTGATTACCCTCTGTCATGCAGTGTTCGCCTTGGGCCCCACTTTTTGCAATCCGTTTCCCCTGCTCCCTTTGGTTCCCCTCTGTGCTGCAGTGTTCACCACGGTTCCCCACTTTTTACAACCTGTACCTCCTGCTCCCTTTGGTTCCCCTCTGTCATGCAGTGTCCCCCATGGTTCCCCACTTATTCCAATCCGTTCCCCCTGTTCCCTTTGGTTCTCCTCTGTTCTGCAGTGTTCCCGACGCTTCCCTACTTTTTCCAATCGGTTCCCCACTTTTTCCAATCTGTTCACCCTGCTCCCTTTGCATCTCCTCTGTTCTGCAATGTTCCCGACGCTTCCCCACTTTTTCCAATCCGTTCCCCCTGTTCCCTTTGGTTCCCCTCTATTCTGCAGTGTTCCCCACGATTCTCCACATTTTTTTCCATCCTGTATCCCCGGCTCCCTATGGTTCCCCTCTGCATTGAAGTGTTACCCATGGGACCACAAATTTCCCAACCTGTTCCACTTGTTCCCTTTGGTTCCCCTCTGTCCTGCCATGTTCTCCACAATTATCAACTTTTTGCAATCCATTCCCCCTGCTCCGTTTGGTTCCCCTCTGTTCTGCAGTGTTCCCCACGGTTCCCCACTTTTTCCAATCTGTTCCCCCTGCTCCTTTGGCTCCACTCTGTTCTGCAGTTTTCAACACGTTTCCCCACATTTGCCAAACCATTCCCCCGGCTCGCATTGTTTTCATACTGTTCTGGCGCGTTCCCCACGCTTCCCCACTTTTTGACAATCTATTCGTCCTGCTCCCTTTGGTTCCCCTCTATCTGCTGTGTCCTCCACGCTTACCAACTTTTTGCAATCCATTCCCCCTGCTCTGTTTGTTTCTCCTCTGTCCTGCATTGTCCTCCACGGTTCCCAACTTTTTGCAATCCATTCCCCCTGCTCTGTTTGTTTGCCCTCTGTTCTGCAGTGTTCCCCACAGTTCCCCACTTTTTCCAATCAGTTCCCCCTGCTCCGTTTGATTCCCCTCTGTCCTACAGTGTTCCCCATGGGCCCACCTTTTTACAATCCGTTCCCCCTGCTTCCTTTGGTTCCCCTCTGTCGTGCAGTATTCCCCACGGTTCCCCACTTTTTCTAATGTGTTCCCTCTGCTCCCTATGCTGCCCCTCTGTTCTGCAGTGTTCCCGACGGTTCCCCACTTTTTCCAATCTGTTTCCCCTGCTACCTCTGGTTCCCCTCTGTTCTGTATTTTTCCACACTGTTCCCCACTTTTTCCAATCAGTTCCCCCTTCTTCCTTTTTGTTCACCTCTGTTCTGCAGAACTCCCCACGATTCCCCACTTTTTCCAATTTGTTCCCCCTGCTCCCTTTGGTTCCCCACTGTTCTGCATTTTTCCACACGGTTCCCCACTTTTACCAATCTGTTCCCCCTGCTCCCTTTGATTCCTCACTGTTCTCCACATTTTTTCCAACCTGCAGCCCCTGCTCCCTATGGTTCCCCTCTGCCTTGCAGTGTTCCCCATGGGACCCTACTTTTTCCAATCTGTTCCCCCTGCTCCTTTGGCTCCACTCTGTTCTGCAGTTTTCCCCATGGTTCTCCACATTTTTTCCAATCTGTTCCACCTGCTCCCTTTGGTTCTGCAGTGTTTCCCACGGTTCCCCACTTTTTCCAATCCATTTCCCCTGCTCCCTTTTGTTCCCCTCTATTGTTCAGTGTTCCCCACGGTCCCCCACTTTTTCCAATCCGTTCCCCTGCTCCCTTTGGTTCCCCTCTGTTCTGCAGGATCCCCACGGTTCCCCACATTTTCCAAACTGTTCCCCAGGCTCGCTTTGGTTTCATACTGTTCTGCAGTGTTCCCCACGATTCCCCACTTTTTTACAATTTGTTCGCCCTGCTCCCTTTGGTTCCCCTCTGTCCTGCAGTGTCCTTCACGGTTCCCAACTTTTTCCAACATGTACCTCCTGTCCCCTTTGGTTCCCCTCTGTCATGCAGTGTTTTCACAGTTCCCCAATTTTTTCCTATCTGTTCCCCCTGATCCCTTTGGTTCCCCTCTGTTGTGCAGTGTGCCCCAAGGTTCCCCACTTTTTCCAATCCGTTCCCTCTGCTCCCTTTGGTTCCCCTCTGTTCTGCAGTGTTCCCCACAGTTCTCCACCTTTTCCAATTCGTTCCCCCTGCTCCCTTTGGTTCCCCACCTCTCTGCATTTTTCCACACGGTTCCCTACTTTTTTCCAATCGGTTCCCCACTTTTTCAAATCTGTTCCCCCTGCTCCCTTTGGTTCTCATCTCTTCTGCAGTGTTCCCGACGCTTCCCCACTTTTTCCGATTCCGTTCCCCCTGCTCCCTTTGGTTCCCCTCTATTCTACAGTGTTCCCCACGATTCTCCACATTTTTTTACATACTGTACTCCCTTCTCCCTTTGGTTCCCCTCTGCCTTGCAGTGTTACCCATGGGACACCACTTTTTCCAACCTGTTCCCCTTGTTCCCTTTGGTTCCCCTCTGTCCTTCCGTGTTCTCCAGTGTTCCCAACTTTTTGCAATCCGTTGCCCCTGCTCCGTTTGGTTCCCCTCTGTTTTGTAGTGTTCCCCACGGTTCCCCACTTTTTCCAATCTGTTCCCCCTGCTCCTTTGTCTCCACTCTTTTCTGCAGTTTTCCCCACGGTTCCCCACATTTTCCAAACCATTCCCCCGGCTCGCTTTGGTTTCATACTGTTCTGCAGCGTTCCCCACGGTTCCCCACTTTTTTACAAGCTGTTTGCCCTGCTCCTTTTGGTTCCCCCCTGTTCTGCATTGTCCTCCACGGTTCCCAACTTTTTGGAATCCATTCCCCCTGTTCCGTTTGTTTGCCCTCCGTTCTGCAGTGTTCCCCACAGTTCCCCACTTTTTCCAATCATTTCCCCCTGCTCCCTTTGATTCCCCTCTGTCCTACAGTGTTCCCCATCGGCGCAACTTTTTACAATCCGTTCCCCCTGCTTCCTTTGGTCCACCTCTTTTCTGCAGTGTTCCCCACGGTTCCCCATTTTTTCCAATGCATTCCCTCTGCTCCCTTTGGTGCCCCTCTGTTCTGCAGTGTTCCCCACGGTTCCCCACATTTTCCAATCTGTTCCCCCTGATCCCTTTGGTTCACCTCTGTTCTGCAGTTTTCCCCACGGTTCCCCACATTTTCCAAACCATACCCCCGGCTTGCTTTGTTTTCATACTGTTCTGCAGCGTTCCCCACGGTTCCCCACTTTTTTACAATCTGTTCGCCCTGCTCCCTTTGGTTCCCCTCTGTTCTGCAGTGTCCTCCACGCTTACCAACTTTTTGCAATCCATTCCCCCTGCTCCGTTTGTTTCCCTCTGTTCTGCAGTGTTCCCCACAGTTTCCCACTTTTTCCAATCAGTTCCCCCTGCTCCCTTTGATTCCCCTCTGTCCAACAGTGTTGCCCATCGGCCCAACCTTTTACAATCAGTTCCCCCTGCTTCCTTTGGTTCCCCTCTGTCGTGCAGTGTTCCCCACGACTCCCCACTTTTTACAATCTCTTCCCCCTGCTCCCTTTGGTGTCCCTCTGTTCTGCAGTGTTCCCTACGGTTCCCCACTTTTTCCAATCTGTTTCCCCTGCTACCTCTGGTTGCCCTCTGTTCTGCATTTTTCCACACTGTTCCCCGCTTTTTCCAATCCGTTCCCCCTGCTTCCTTTGGTTCACCTCTGTTCTGCAGTACGCCCCACGGTTCCCCACATTTTCCAATCCGTTCCCTCTGCTCCCTTTGGTTCCCCTCGGTTCTGCAGTGTTCCCCTCAGTTCTCCACCATTTCCAATTTGTTCCCCCTGCTCCCTTTGGTTCCCCACCTTTCTGTATTTTTACATACTGTTCCCTACTTTTTCCAATCGGTTCCCCACTTTTTCCAATCTGTTCCCCCTGCTCCCTTTGGTTCTCCTCTGTTCTGCAGTGTTCCCCACGATACTCCACATTTTTTTCCATCCTGTAACCCCTGCTCCCTATGGTTCCCCTCTGTCTTGCAGTGTTACCCATGGGACACCACTTTTTCCAACCTGTTCCCCTTGTTCCCTTTGGTTCCCCTCTGTCCTTCCGTGGGGCAATCCGTTGCCCCTGCTCCATTTTGTTCCCCTCTGTTC
The DNA here is from genome assembly GCF_036971445.1 of Narcine bancroftii. Lineage (NCBI taxonomy): Eukaryota > Metazoa > Chordata > Chondrichthyes > Torpediniformes > Narcinidae > Narcine > Narcine bancroftii. Next base: position 899,174 of record NW_027211889.1, on the reverse strand, counting down.
TGCAGTGTTCCCCACGGTTCACCCTGGTTCCATTCTGTTCCCCCTGCTCCTTTGGCTCCACTCTGTTCTGCAGTTTTCCCCACGGTTCCCCACATTTTCTAAACCATTCCCCCGGCTTGCTTTGTTTTCATACCGTTCAGCAGCATTCCCCACGGTTCCCCACTTTTCTACAATCTGTTCCCCCTGCTCCCTTTGGTTCCCCTCTGTTCTGCAGTGTCCTCCACGCTTACCAACTTTTTGCAATCCATTCCCCCTGCTCCGTTTGTTTGCCCTCTGTTCTGCAGTGATCCCCACAGTTCCCCACTTTTTCCAATCAGTTCCCCCTGCTCCCTTTGATTCCCCTTTGTCCTACAGTGTTCCCCATCGGCCAACCTTTTTACAATCCGTTCCCCCTGCTTCCTTTGGTTCCCCTCTGTCGTGCAGTGTTCCCCACGGTTCCCCAGTTTTCTAATGCGTTCCCTCTACTCCCTTTGGTGCCCCTCTGTTCTGCAGTGTTCCCCACGGTTCCCCACTTTTTCCAAATCGTTCCCCTGCTCCCTTTGGTTCCGCTCTGTTCTGCAGTGATCCCCACGGTTCCCCACATTTTCCAAACTGTTCTCCCTGCTCGCTTTGGTTTCATACTTTTCTGCAGTGTTCCCCACGGTTCCCCACTTTTTAACAATCTGTTCCCCCTTCTCCCTTTGGTTCCTCTCTGTTCTGCATTGTTCCCCACGGGTCTCCACTTTTCCGAGCTGTTCCCCCTTCTCCATTTGGTTCCGCTCTGTTCTGCAGTTTTCCCCACGGTTCTACAAATTTTTTCTATTCTGTTCCCATGCTCCCTTTGGTTCCCCTCTGTCCTGCAGTATCCTTCACGGTTCCCCACTTTTTCCAACATGTACCTCCTGTTCCCTTTGGTATCCCTCTGTCATGCAGCGTTTTAACAGTTCCCCAATTTTTTCCTATCTGTTCCCCCTGATCCCTTTGGTTCCCCTCTGACGTGCAGTGTGCCCCAAGGTTCCCCACTTTTTCCAATCCGTTCCCTCTGCTCCCTTTGGTTCCCCTATGTTCTGCAGTGTTCCCCACAGTTCTCCACCTTTTCCAATTCGTTCCCCCTGCTCCCTTTGGTTCCCCACCTTTCTGCATTTTTCCACACGATTCCCTACTTTTTTCCAATCGGTTCCCCAATTTTTCAAATCTGTTCCCCCTGCTCCCTTTGGTTCTCCTCTCTTCTGCAGTGTTCCCGACGCTTCCCCACTTTTTCCAATCCGTTCCCCCTGCTCCCTTTGGTTCCCCTCTATTCTACAGTGTTCCCCACGATTCTCCACATTTTTTTACATACTGTACCCCCGCTCCCTATGGTTCCACTCTGCCTTGCAGTGTTACCCATGGGACACCACTTTTTCCAACCTGTTCCGCTTGTTCCCATTGGTTCCCCTCTGTCCTTCCGTATTTTCCAGGGTTCCCAACTTTTTGCAATCCGTTGCCCCTGCTCCGTTTGGTTCCCCTCTGTTTTGTAGTGTTCCCCATGGTTCCCCACTTTTTCCAATCTGTTCCCCCTGCTCCTTTTTCTCCACTCTGTTCTGCAGTTTTCCCCACGGTTCCCCACATTTTCCAAACCATTCCCCCGGCTCGCTTTGGTTTCATACTGTTCTGCAGCGTTCCCCACGGTTCCCCACTTTTTTACAAGCTGTTTGCCCTGCTCCTTTTGGTTCCCCCCTGTTCTGCATTGTCCTCCACGGTCCCAACTTTTTGGAATCCATTCCCCCAGTTCCGTTTGTTTGCCCTCTGTTCTGCAGTGTTCCCCACAGTTCCCCACTTTTTCCAATCAGTTCCCCCTGCTCCCTTTGATTCCCCTCTGTTCTAGAGTGTTCCCCATCGGCGCAACTTTTTACAATCCGTTCACCCTGCTTCCTTTGGTCCACCTCTTTTCTGCAGTGTTCCCCACGGTTCCCCACTTTTTCCAATGCATTCCCTCTGCTCCCTTTGGTGCCCCTCTGTTCTGCAGTGTTCCCCACGGTTCCCCAATTTTTCCAATCAGTTCGCCCTGCTCCCTTTGGTTCCCCTCTGTCCTCCAGTGTCCTCCACGGTTCCCCACTTTTTCCAACCTGAACCTCCTGCTCCCTTTGATTCCCCTCTGTCCTACAGTGTTCCCCATCGGCCCAACTTTTTACAATCCGTTCCCCCTGCTTCCTTTGGTTCCCCTCTGTCGTGCAGTGTTCCCCACGGTTCCCCAGTTTTCCAATGCGTTCCCTCTGCTCCCTTTGGTGCCCCTCTGTTCTGCAGTGTTCCCCACGGTTCCCCACTTTTTCCAATCTGTTTCCCCTGCTACCTCTGGTTGCCCTCTGTTCTGCATTTTTCCACTCTTTTCCCCACTTTTGCCAATCCGTTCCCCCTGCGTCCTTTGGTTCACCTCTGTTCTGCAGATCTCTCCACGAATCCCCACTTTTTCAAATCTGTTCCCCCTGCTCCCTTTGGTTCCCCTCTGTGCTGCAGTTTTCCCCACGGTTCCCCACATTTTCCAAACCATTCCCACGGCTCGCTTTGGTTTCATACTGTTCTGCTGCGTTCCCCACGGTTCCCCACTATTTTACAATCTATTCGCCCTGCTCCCTTTGTTTCCCCTCTGTTCTGCAGTGACCTCCACGCTTCCCAACTTTTTGCTATCCATTCCCCCTGCTCTGTTTGTTTCCCCACTGTTCTGCATTTTTCCACACGGTTCCCCACTTTTTCCAATCTGTTCCCCATGCTCCCTATGGTTCCCCTCTGCCCTGCAGTGTTCCTCATGGTTCTCCACATTTTTTCCAATCCGTTCCCCCTGTTCCCTTTGGTTCCCCTCTGTCCTTCCGTGTTCTCCACGGTTCCCAACTTTTTGCAATCCTTTGCCCCTGCTCCGTATGGTTCCCCTCTGTTCTGCAGTGTTCCCCACGGTTCCCCCTTTTTCCATTCTGTTTCCCCTGCTCTTTTGGCTCCACCCTGTTCTGCAGTTTTTCCCACGGTTCCCCACATTTTCCAAACCATTCCCCCGGCTTGCTTTGTTTTCATTCTGTTCTGCAGCATTCCCCACGGTTCCCCACTTTTTGCAATCCATTCCCCCTGCTCTGTTTGTTTCCCCTCTGTCCTGCATTGTCCTCCACGGTTCCCAACTTTTTGCAATCCATTCCCCCTGCTCTGTTTGTTTCCCCTCTGTCCTGCATTGTCTTCCACGGTTCCAAACATTTTGCAATCCATTCCTCCTGCTCCGTTTGTTTGCCCTCTGTTCTGCAGTGTTCCCCACAGTTCCCCACTTTTTCCAATCAGTTCCCCCTGCTCCCTTTGATTCCCCTCTGTCCTACAGTGTTCCCCACGGTTCCCCACTTTTTCCAATCCGTTCTCTCTGCTCCCTTTGGTTCCCCTCTGTTCTGCAGTGTTCCCCACAGTTCTCCACCTTTTCCAATTCGTTCCCACTGCTCCCTTTGGTTCCCCACCTTTCTGCATTTTTTCACACGTTTCCCTACTTTTTCCAATCGGTTCCCCACTTTTTCCAATCTGTTTCCCCTGCTCCCTTTGGTTCTCCTCTGTTCTGCAGTGTTCCCGACGCTTCCCCACTTTTTCCAACCTGTTCCCCTTGTTCCCTTTGGTTTCCCTCTGTCCTTCCGTGTTCTCCAGTGTTCCCAACTTTTTGCAATCCGTTGCCCCTGCTCCGTTTGGTTCCCCTCTGTTTTGTAGTGTTCCCCACGGTTCCCCACTTTTTCCAATCTGTTCCCCCTGCTCCTTTGTCTCCACTCTTTTCTGCAGTTTTCCCCACGGTTCCCCACATTTTCCAAACCATTCCCCCGGCTCGCTTTGGTTTCATACTGTTCTGCAGCGTTCCCCACGGTTCCCCACTTTTTTACAAGCTGTTTGCCCTGCTCCTTTTGGTTCCCCCCTGTTCTGCATTGTCCTCCACGGTTCCCAACTTTTTGGAATCCATTCCCCCTGTTCCGTTTGTTTGCCCTCTGTTCTGCAGTGTTCCCCACAGTTCCCCACTTTTTCCAATCATTTCCCCCTGCTCCCTTTGATTCCCCTCTGTCCTACAGTGTTCCCCATCGGCGCAACTTTTTACAATCCGTTCCCCCTGCTTCCTTTGGTCCACCTCTTTTCTGCAGTGTTCCCCACGGTTCCCCATTTTTTCCAATGCATTCCCTCTGCTCCCTTTGGTGCCCCTCTGTTCTGCAGTGTTCCCCACGGTTCCCCACATTTTCCAATCTGTTCCCCCTGATCCCTTTGGTTCACCTCTGTTCTGCAGTTTTCCCCACGGTTCCCCACATTTTCCAAACCATACCCCCGGCTTGCTTTGTTTTCATACTGTTCTGCAGCGTTCCCCACGGTTCCCCACTTTTTTACAATCTGTTCGCCCTGCTCCCTTTGGTTCCCCTCTGTTCTGCAGTGTCCTCCACGCTTACCAACTTTTTGCAATCCATTCCCCCTGCTCCCTTTGATTCCCCTCTGTCCAACAGTGTTGCCCATCGGCCCAACCTTTTACAATCAGTTCCCCCTGCTTCCTTTGGTTCCCCTCTGTCGTGCAGTGTTCCCCACGACTCCCCACTTTTTACAATCTCTTCCCCCTGCTCCCTTTGGTGTCCCTCTGTTCTGCAGTGTTCCCTACGGTTCCCCACTTTTTCCAATCTGTTTCCCCTGCTACCTCTGGTTGCCCTCTGTTCTGCATTTTTCCACACTGTTCCCCGCTTTTTCCAATCTGTTCCCCCTGCTTCCTTTGGTTCACCTCTGTTCTGCAGTACGCCCCACGGTTCCCCACATTTTCCAATCCGTTCCCTCTGCTCCCTTTGGTTCCCCTCGGTTCTGCAGTGTTCCCCACAGTTCTCCACCATTTCCAATTTGTTCCCCCTGCTCCCTTTGGTTCCCCACCTTTCTGTATTTTTACATACTGTTCCCTACTTTTTCCAATCGGTTCCCCACTTTTTCCAATCTGTTCCCCCTGCTCCCTTTGGTTCTCCTCTGTTCTGCAGTGTTCCCCACGATACTCCACATTTTTTTCCATCCTGTAACCCCTGCTCCCTATGGTTCCCCTCTGTCTTGCAGTGTTACCCATGGGACACCACTTTTTCCAACCTGTTCCCCTTGTTCCCTTTGGTTCCCCTCTGTCCTTCCGTGGGGCAATCCGTTGCCCCTGCTCCATTTTGTTCCCCTCTGTTCTGCAGTGTTCCCCACGGTTCACCCTGGTTCCATTCTGTTCCCCCTGCTCCTTTGGCTCCACTCTGTTCTGCAGTTTTCCCCACGGTTCCCCACATTTTCTAAACCATTCCCCCGGCTTGCTTTGTTTTCATACCGTTCAGCAGCATTCCCCACGGTTCCCCACTTTTCTACAATCTGTTCCCCCTGCTCCCTTTGGTTCCCCTCTGTTCTGCAGTGTCCTCCACGCTTACCAACTTTTTGCAATCCATTCCCCCTGCTCCGTTTGTTTGCCCTCTGTTCTGCAGTGATCCCCACAGTTCCCCACTTTTTCCAATCAGTTCCCCCTGCTCCCTTTGATTCCCCTTTGTCCTACAGTGTTCCCCATCGGCCAACCTTTTTACAATCCGTTCCCCCTGCTTCCTTTGGTTCCCCTCTGTCGTGCAGTGTTCCCCACGGTTCCCCAGTTTTCTAATGCGTTCCCTCTACTCCCTTTGGTGCCCCTCTGTTCTGCAGTGTTCCCCACGGTTCCCCACTTTTTCCAAATCGTTCCCCTGCTCCCTTTGGTTCCGCTCTGTTCTGCAGTGATCCCCACGGTTCCCCACATTTTCCAAACTGTTCTCCCTGCTCGCTTTGGTTTCATACTTTTCTGCAGTGTTCCCCACGGTTCCCCACTTTTTAACAATCTGTTCCCCCTTCTCCCTTTGGTTCCTCTCTGTTCTGCATTGTTCCCCACGGGTCTCCACTTTTCCGAGCTGTTCCCCCTTCTCCCTTTGGTTCCGCTCTGTTCTGCAGTTTTCCCCACGGTTCTACAAATTTTTTCTATTCTGTTCCCATGCTCCCTTTGGTTCCCCTCTGTCCTGCAGTATCCTTCACGGTTCCCCACTTTTTCCAACATGTACCTCCTGTTCCCTTTGGTATCCCTCTGTCATGCAGCGTTTTAACAGTTCCCCAATTTTTTCCTATCTGTTCCCCCTGATCCCTTTGGTTCCCCTCTGACGTGCAGTGTGCCCCAAGGTTCCCCACTTTTTCCAATCCGTTCCCTCTGCTCCCTTTGGTTCCCCTATGTTCTGCAGTGTTCCCCACAGTTCTCCACCTTTTCCAATTCGTTCCCCCTGCTCCCTTTGGTTCCCCACCTTTCTGCATTTTTCCACACGATTCCCTACTTTTTTCCAATCGGTTCCCCAATTTTTCAAATCTGTTCCCCCTGCTCCCTTTGGTTCTCCTCTCTTCTGCAGTGTTCCCGACGCTTCCCCACTTTTTCCAATCCGTTCCCCCTGCTCCCTTTGGTTCCCCTCTATTCTACAGTGTTCCCCACGATTCTCCACATTTTTTTACATACTGTACCCCCGCTCCCTATGGTTCCACTCTGCCTTGCAGTGTTACCCATGGGACACCACTTTTTCCAACCTGTTCCGCTTGTTCCCATTGGTTCCCCTCTGTCCTTCCGTATTTTCCAGGGTTCCCAACTTTTTGCAATCCGTTGCCCCTGCTCCGTTTGGTTCACCTCTGTTTTGTAGTGTTCCCCATGGTTCCCCACTTTTTCCAATCTGTTCCCCCTGCTCCTTTTTCTCCACTCTGTTCTGCAGTTTTCCCCACGGTTCCCCACATTTTCCAAACCATTCCCCCGGCTCGCTTTGGTTTCATACTGTTCTGCAGCGTTCCCCACGGTTCCCCACTTTTTTACAAGCTGTTTGCCCTGCTCCTTTTGGTTCCCCCCTGTTCTGCATTGTCCTCCACGGTCCCAACTTTTTGGAATCCATTCCCCCAGTTCCGTTTGTTTGCCCTCTGTTCTGCAGTGTTCCCCACAGTTCCCCACTTTTTCCAATCAGTTCCCCCTGCTCCCTTTGATTCCCCTCTGTTCTAGAGTGTTCCCCATCGGCGCAACTTTTTACAATCCGTTCCCCCTGCTTCCTTTGGTCCACCTCTTTTCTGCAGTGTTCCCCACGGTTCCCCACTTTTTCCAATGCATTCCCTCTGCTCCCTTTGGTGCCCCTCTGTTCTGCAGTGTTCCCCACGGTTCCCCAATTTTTCCAATCTGTTCGCCCTGCTCCCTTTGGTTCCCCTCTGTCCTCCAGTGTCCTCCACGGTTCCCCACTTTTTCCAACCTGAACCTCCTGCTCCCTTTGATTCCCCTCTGTCCTACAGTGTTCCCCATCGGCCCAACTTTTTACAATCCGTTCCCCCTGCTTCCTTTGGTTCCCCTCTGTCGTGCAGTGTTCCCCACGGTTCCCCAGTTTTCCAATGCGTTCCCTCTGCTCCCTTTGGTGCCCCTCTGTTCTGCAGTGTTCCCCACGGTTCCCCACTTTTTCCAATCTGTTTCCCCTGCTACCTCTGGTTGCCCTCTGTTCTGCATTTTTCCACTCTTTTCCCCACTTTTGCCAATCCGTTCCCCCTGCGTCCTTTGGTTCACCTCTGTTCTGCAGATCTCTCCACGAATCCCCACTTTTTCAAATCTGTTCCCCCTGCTCCCTTTGGTTCCCCTCTGTGCTGCAGTTTTCCCCACGGTTCCCCACATTTTCCAAACCATTCCCACGGCTCGCTTTGGTTTCATACTGTTCTGCTGCGTTCCCCACGGTTCCCCACTATTTTACAATCTATTCGCCCTGCTCCCTTTGTTTCCCCTCTGTTCTGCAGTGTCCTCCACGCTTCCCAACTTTTTGCTATCCATTCCCCCTGCTCTGTTTGTTTCCCCACTGTTCTGCATTTTTCCACACGGTTCCCCACTTTTTCCAATCCGTTCCCTCTGCTCCCTTTGGTTCCCCTCTCTTCTGCAGTGTTCCCCACAGTTCTCCACCTTTTCCAATTCGTTCCCCCTGCTCCCTTTGGTTCCCCACCTTTCTGCATTTTTCCACACGTTTCCCTACTTTTTCCAATCTGTTCCCCACTTTTTCCAATCTGTTTCCCCTGCTCCCTTTGGTTCTCCTCTGTTCTGCAGTGTTCCCGACACTTCCCCACTTTTTCCAATCCGTTCCCCCTGCTCCCTTTGGTTCCCCTCTATTCTGCAGTGTTCCCCTCGATTCTCCACATTTTTTTCCATCCTGTACCCCCGGCTACCTATGATTCCCTTCTGCATTCCAGTGTTACCCATGGGACCACATTTTTTCCAACCTGTTCCCCTTGTTCCCTTTGGTTCCCCTCTGTCCTGCCGTGTTCTCCACAGTTATCAACTTTTTCAATCCGTTCCCCCTGCTCCGTTTGGTTCCCCTCTGTTCTGCAGTGTTCCCCACGGTTCCCCACTTTTTCCAGTCTGTTCCCCCTGCTCCTTTGGCTCCACTCTGTTCTGCAGTTTTCATACTGTTCTGCAGCGTTCCCCACGTTTCCCTACTTTTTTACAATCTGTTCACCCTGCTCCCTTTGGTTCCCCTCTGTTCTGCAGTGTCCTCCACGCTTACCAACTTTTTGCAATCCATACCCCCTGCTCTGTTTGTTTCCCCTCTGTTCTGCATTGTCCTCCACGGTTCCCAACTTTTTGCAATCATATTCCCCTGCTCCCTTTGATTCCCCTCTGTCCTACAGTGTCCCCCATGGGCCCAACTTTTTACAATCCGTTCCTCCTGCTTCCTTTGGTTCCCCTGTCATGCAATATTCCCCATGGTTCCTCACTTATTCCAATGTGTTCCATCCGCTCCCTTTGGTGCCCCTCTGTTCTGCAGTGTTCCCCACGGTTCCCCAGTTTTCCAATGCATTCCCTCTGCTCCCTTTGGTGTCCCTCTGTTCTGCAGTGTTCCTCACGGTTCCCCACTTTTTCCAATCTGTTCCCCCTGCTTCCTTTGGTTCACCTCTGTTCTGCAGAATTCCCCACGATTCCCCACTTTTTCCAATCTGCTCCCCCTGCTCCCTTTGGTTCCCCACTGTTCTGCATTTTTCCACACAGTTCCCCACTTTTTCCAATATGTTCCTCCTGCTCCCTTTGATTCCTCACTGTTCTCCACATTTTTTCCAACCTGCACCCCCTGCTCTCTATGGTTCCCCTTTGCCCTGCAGTGTTCCCCATGGTTCCCCACTTTTTCCAATCCGGTCCCTCTGCTCCCTTTGGTTCCCCTCTGTTCTGCAGTGTTCCCCACAGTTCTCCACCTTTTCCAATTCGTTCCCCCTGCTCCCTTTGGTTCCCCACCTTTCTGCATTTTTCCACACGGTTCCCTACTTTGTCCAATCGGTTCCCCACTTTTTCCAATCTGTTCCACCTGCTCCCTTTGGTTCTGCTCTGTTCTGCACTGTTCCCCACAGTTCCCCACTTTTTCCAATCTGTTCCCCCTGTTCCTTTGGCTCCACTCTGTTCTGCAGTTTTCCCCACGGTTCCCCACATTTTCCAAACCATTCCCCCAGCTTGCTTTGTTTTCATACTGTTCAGCAGCGTTCCCCACGGTTCCCCACTTTTTTACAATCTGTTCGCCCTGCTCCCTTTGGTTCCCCTCTGTTCTGCAGCGTCCTCCACGCTTACCAACTTTTTGCAATCCATTCCCCCTGCTCCGTTTGTTTGCCCTCTGTTCTGCAGTGTTCCCCACAGTTCCCCACTTTTTCCAATCAGTTACCCCTGCTCCCTTTGATTCCCCTTTGTCCTACAGTGTTTCCCATCGGCCAAACATTTTACAATGCGTTCCCCCTGCTTCCTTTGGTTCCCCTCTGTCGTGCAGTGTTCCCCACGCTTCCCCAATTTTCCAATGCTTTCCCTCTGCTCCCTTTGGTGCCCCTCTGTTCTGCAGTGTTCCCCACGACTCCCCACTTTTTACAATCTGTTCCCCCTGCTCCCTTTGGTTCCCCTCTGTTCTGCATTTTTCCACACGGTTCCCCACTTTTTTCCAATCTGTTCTTCCTGCTCCCTTTGGTTCCCCACTGTTCTGCATTTTTCCACACGGTTCCCCACTTTTTTCCAATCTGTTCCCCCTGCTTCCTTTGCTTCCCCACTGTTCTGCATTTTTCCACACGGTTCCCCACTTTTTCCAATCCGTTCCCCCTGCTTCATTTGGGTCCCCACTGTTCTGCAGAACTCCCCACGATTCCCCACTTTTTCCAATCTGTTCCCCCTTCTCCCTTTGGTTCCTCTCTGTTCTGCATTGTTCCCCACGGGTCGCCACTTTTCCGAGCTGTTCCCCCTTCTCCCTTTGGTTCCGCTCTGTTCTGCAGTTTTCCCCACGGTTCTACAAATTTTTTCTATTCTGTTCCCATGCTCCCTTTGGTTCCCCTCTGCCCTGCAGTATCCCCCATGGTTCCTTACTTTTTCCAATCCGTTCCCCCTGCAACCTTTGGTTCCCCTCTGTTCTGCAGTGTTCCCCACAGTTACCCACTTTTTCCAATCGGTTCCCCCTGCTCCCTTTGATTACCCTCTGTCATGCAGTGTTCGCCTTGGGCCCCACTTTTTGCAATCCGTTTCCCCTGCTCCCTTTGGTTCCCCTCTGTGCTGCAGTGTTCACCACGGTTCCCCACTTTTTACAACCTGTACCTCCTGCTCCCTTTGCTTCCCCTCTGTCATGCAGTGTCCCCCATGGTTCCCCACTTATTCCAATCCGTTCCCCCTGTTCCCTTTGGTTCTCCTCTGTTCTGCAGTGTTCCCGACGCTTCCCTACTTTTTCCAATCGGTTCCCCACTTTTTCCAATCTGTTCACCCTGCTCCCTTTGCATCTCCTCTGTTCTGCAATGTTCCCGACGCTTCCCCACTTTTTCCAATCCGTTCCCCCTGTTCCCTTTGGTTCCCCTCTATTCTGCAGTGTTCCCCACGATTCTCCACATTTTTTTCCATCCTGTATCCCCGGCTCCCTATGGTTCCCCTCTGCATTGAAGTGTTACCCATGGGACCACAAATTTCCTAACCTGTTCCACTTGTTCCCTTTGGTTCCCCTCTGTCCTGCCATGTTCTCCACAATTATCAACTTTTTGCAATCCATTCCCCCTGCTCCGTTTGGTTCCCCTCTGTTCTGCAGTGTTCCCCACGGTTCCCCACTTTTTCCAATCTGTTCCCCCTGCTCCTTTGGCTCCACTCTGTTCTGCAGTTTTCAACACGTTTCCCCACATTTGCCAAACCATTCCCCCGGCTCGCATTGTTTTCATACTGTTCTGGCGCGTTCCCCACGCTTCCCCACTTTTTGACAATCTGTTCGTCCTGCTCCCTTTGGTTCCCCTCTATCTGCTGTGTCCTCCACGCTTACCAACTTTTTGCAATCCATTCCCCCTGCTCTGTTTGTTTCTCCTCTGTCCTGCATTGTCCTCCACGGTTCCCAACTTTTTGCAATCCATTCCCCCTGCTCTGTTTGTTTGCCCTCTGTTCTGCAGTGTTCCCCACAGTTCCCCACTTTTTCCAATCAGTTCCCCCTGCTCCGTTTGATTCCCCTCTGTCCTACAGTGTTCCCCATGGGCCCACCTTTTTACAATCCGTTCCCCCTGCTTCCTTTGGTTCCCCTCTGTCGTGCAGTATTCCCCACGGTTCCCCACTTTTTCTAATGTGTTCCCTCTGCTCCCTATGCTGCCCCTCTGTTCTGCAGTGTTCCCGACGGTTCCCCACTTTTTCCAATCTGTTTCCCCTGCTACCTCTGGTTCCCCTCTGTTCTGTATTTTTCCACACTGTTCCCCACTTTTTCCAATCAGTTCCCCCTTCTTCCTTTTTGTTCACCTCTGTTCTGCAGAACTCCCCACGATTCCCCACTTTTTCCAATTTGTTCCCCCTGCTCCCTTTGGTTCCCCACTGTTCTGCATTTTTCCACACGGTTCCCCACTTTTACCAATCTGTTCCCCCTGCTCCCTTTGATTCCTCACTGTTCTCCACATTTTTTCCAACCTGCAGCCCCTGCTCCCTATGGTTCCCCTCTGCCTTGCAGTGTTCCCCATGGGACCCTACTTTTTCCAATCTGTTCCCCCTGCTCCTTTGGCTCCACTCTGTTCTGCAGTTTTCCCCATGGTTCTCCACATTTTTTCCAATCTGTTCCACCTGCTCCCTTTGGTTCTGCAGTGTTTCCCACGGTTCCCCACTTTTTCCAATCCATTTCCCCTGCTCCCTTTTGTTCCCCTCTATTGTTCAGTGTTCCCCACGGTCCCCCACTTTTTCCAATCCGTTCCCCTGCTCCCTTTGGTTCCCCTCTGTTCTGCAGGATCCCCACGGTTCCCCACATTTTCCAAACTGTTCCCCAGGCTCGCTTTGGTTTCATACTGTTCTGCAGTGTTCCCCACGATTCCCCACTTTTTTACAATTTGTTCGCCCTGCTCCCTTTGGTTCCCCTCTGTCCTGCAGTGTCCTTCACGGTTCCCAACTTTTTCCAACATGTACCTCCTGTCCCCTTTGGTTCCCCTCTGTCATGCAGTGTTTTCACAGTTCCCCAATTTTTTCCTATCTGTTCCCCCTGATCCCTTTGGTTCCCCTCTGTTGTGCAGTGTGCCCCAAGGTTCCCCACTTTTTCCAATCCGTTCCCTCTGCTCCCTTTGGTTCCCCTCTGTTCTGCAGTGTTCCCCACAGTTCGCCACCTTTTCCAATTCGTTCCCCCTGCTCCCTTTGGTTCCCCACCTCTCTGCATTTTTCCACACGGTTCCCTACTTTTTTCCAATCGGTTCCCCACTTTTTCAAATCTGTTCCCCCTGCTCCCTTTGGTTCTCATCTCTTCTGCAGTGTTCCCGACGCTTCCCCACTTTTTCCGATTCCGTTCCCCATGCTCCCTTTGGTTCCCCTCTATTCTACAGTGTTCCCCACGATTCTCCACATTTTTTTACATACTGTACTCCCTTCTCCCTTTGGTTCCCCTCTGCCTTGCAGTGTTACCCATGGGACACCACTTTTTCCAACCTGTTCCCCTTGTTCCCTTTGGTTCCCCTCTGTCCTTCCGTGTTCTCCAGTGTTCCCAACTTTTTGCAATCCGTTGCCCCTGCTCCGTTTGGTTCCCCTCTGTTTTGTAGTGTTCCCCACGGTTCCCCACTTTTTCCAATCTGTTCCCCCTGCTCCTTTGTCTCCACTCTTTTCTGCAGTTTTCCCCACGGTTCCCCACATTTTCCAAACCATACCCCCGGCTTGCTTTGTTTTCATACTGTTCTGCAGCGTTCCCCACGGTTCCCCACTTTTTCCAATCTGTTCCCCCTGCTCCTTTGTCTCCACTCTTTTCTGCAGTTTTCCCCACGGTTCCCCACATTTTCCAAACCATTCCCCCGGCTCGCTTTGGTTTCATACTGTTCTGCAGCGTTCCCCACGGTTCCCCACTTTTTTACAAGCTGTTTGCCCTGCTCCTTTTGGTTCCCCCCTGTTCTGCATTGTCCTCCACGGTTCCCAACTTTTTGGAATCCATTCCCCCTGTTCCGTTTGTTTGCCCTCCGTTCTGCAGTGTTCCCCACAGTTCCCCACTTTTTCCAATCATTTCCCCCTGCTCCCTTTGATTCCCCTCTGTCCTACAGTGTTCCCCATCGGCGCAACTTTTTACAATCCGTTCCCCCTGCTTCCTTTGGTCCACCTCTTTTCTGCAGTGTTCCCCACGGTTCCCCATTTTTTCCAATGCATTCCCTCTGCTCCCTTTGGTGCCCCTCTGTTCTGCAGTGTTCCCCACGGTTCCCCACATTTTCCAATCTGTTCCCCCTGATCCCTTTGGTTCACCTCTGTTCTGCAGTTTTCCCCACGGTTCCCCACATTTTCCAAACCATACCCCCGGCTTGCTTTGTTTTCATACTGTTCTGCAGCGTTCCCCACGGTTCCCCACTTTTTTACAATCTGTTCGCCCTGCTCCCTTTGGTTCCCCTCGGTTCTGCAGTGTTCCCCTCAGTTCTCCACCATTTCCAATTTGTTCCCCCTGCTCCCTTTGGTTCCCCACCTTTCTGTATTTTTACATACTGTTCCCTACTTTTTCCAATCGGTTCCCCACTTTTTCCAATCTGTTCCCCCTGCTCCCTTTGGTTCTCCTCTGTTCTGCAGTGTTCCCCACGATACTCCACATTTTTTTCCATCCTGTAACCCCTGCTCCCTATGGTTCCCCTCTGTCTTGCAGTGTTACCCATGGGACACCACTTTTTCCAACCTGTTCCCCTTGTTCCCTTTGGTTCCCCTCTGTCCTTCCGTGGGGCAATCCGTTGCCCCTGCTCCATTTTGTTCCCCTCTGTTCTGCAGTGTTCCCCACGGTTCACCCTGGTTCCATTCTGTTCCCCCTGCTCCTTTGGCTCCACTCTGTTCTGCAGTTTTCCCCACGGTTCCCCACATTTTCTAAACCATTCCCCCGGCTTGCTTTGTTTTCATACCGTTCAGCAGCATTCCCCACGGTTCCCCACTTTTCTACAATCTGTTCCCCCTGCTCCCTTTGGTTCCCCTCTGTTCTGCAGTGTCCTCCACGCTTACCAACTTTTTGCAATCCATTCCCCCTGCTCCGTTTGTTTGCCCTCTGTTCTGCAGTGATCCCCACAGTTCCCCACTTTTTCCAATCAGTTCCCCCTGCTCCCTTTGATTCCCCTTTGTCCTACAGTGTTCCCCATCGGCCAACCTTTTTACAATCCGTTCCCCCTGCTTCCTTTGGTTCCCCTCTGTCGTGCAGTGTTCCCCACGGTTCCCCAGTTTTCTAATGCGTTCCCTCTACTCCCTTTGGTGCCCCTCTGTTCTGCAGTGTTCCCCACGGTTCCCCACTTTTTCCAAATCGTTCCCCTGCTCCCTTTGGTTCCGCTCTGTTCTGCAGTGATCCCCACGGTTCCCCACATTTTCCAAACTGTTCTCCCTGCTCGCTTTGGTTTCATACTTTTCTGCAGTGTTCCCCACGGTTCCCCACTTTTTAACAATCTGTTCCCCCTTCTCCCTTTGGTTCCTCTCTGTTCTGCATTGTTCCCCACGGGTCTCCACTTTTCCGAGCTGTTCCCCCTTCTCCATTTGGTTCCGCTCTGTTCTGCAGTTTTCCCCACGGTTCTACAAATTTTTTCTATTCTGTTCCCATGCTCCCTTTGGTTCCCCTCTGTCCTGCAGTATCCTTCACGGTTCCCCACTTTTTCCAACATGTACCTCCTGTTCCCTTTGGTATCCCTCTGTCATGCAGCGTTTTAACAGTTCCCCAATTTTTTCCTATCTGTTCCCCCTGATCCCTTTGGTTCCCCTCTGACGTGCAGTGTGCCCCAAGGTTCCCCACTTTTTCCAATCCGTTCCCTCTGCTCCCTTTGGTTCCCCTATGTTCTGCAGTGTTCCCCACAGTTCTCCACCTTTTCCAATTCGTTCCCCCTGCTCCCTTTGGTTCCCCACCTTTCTGCATTTTTCCACACGATTCCCTACTTTTTTCCAATCGGTTCCCCAATTTTTCAAATCTGTTCCCCCTGCTCCCTTTGGTTCTCCTCTCTTCTGCAGTGTTCCCGACGCTTCCCCACTTTTTCCAATCCGTTCCCCCTGCTCCCTTTGGTTCCCCTCTATTCTACAGTGTTCCCCACGATTCTCCACATTTTTTTACATACTGTACCCCCGCTCCCTATGGTTCCACTCTGCCTTGCAGTGTTACCCATGGGACACCACTTTTTCCAACC
The DNA here is from genome assembly GCF_036971445.1 of Narcine bancroftii. NCBI lineage: Eukaryota > Metazoa > Chordata > Chondrichthyes > Torpediniformes > Narcinidae > Narcine > Narcine bancroftii. Next base: position 883,595 of record NW_027211889.1, on the reverse strand, counting down.
TGTTCCGCTTGTTCCCATTGGTTCCCCTCTGTCCTTCCGTATTTTCCAGGGTTCCCAACTTTTTGCAATCCGTTGCCCCTGCTCCGTTTGGTTCCCCTCTGTTTTGTAGTGTTCCCCATGGTTCCCCACTTTTTCCAATCTGTTCCCCCTGCTCCTTTTTCTCCACTCTGTTCTGCAGTTTTCCCCACGGTTCCCCACATTTTCCAAACCATTCCCCCGGCTCGCTTTGGTTTCATACTGTTCTGCAGCGTTCCCCACGGTTCCCCACTTTTTTACAAGCTGTTTGCCCTGCTCCTTTTGGTTCCCCCCTGTTCTGCATTGTCCTCCACGGTCCCAACTTTTTGGAATCCATTCCCCCAGTTCCGTTTGTTTGCCCTCTGTTCTGCAGTGTTCCCCACAGTTCCCCACTTTTTCCAATCAGTTCCCCCTGCTCCCTTTGATTCCCCTCTGTTCTAGAGTGTTCCCCATCGGCGCAACTTTTTACAATCCGTTCCCCCTGCTTCCTTTGGTCCACCTCTTTTCTGCAGTGTTCCCCACGGTTCCCCACTTTTTCCAATGCATTCCCTCTGCTCCCTTTGGTGCCCCTCTGTTCTGCAGTGTTCCCCACGGTTCCCCAATTTTTCCAATCAGTTCGCCCTGCTCCCTTTGGTTCCCCTCTGTCCTCCAGTGTCCTCCACGGTTCCCCACTTTTTCCAACCTGAACCTCCTGCTCCCTTTGATTCCCCTCTGTCCTACAGTGTTCCCCATCGGCCCAACTTTTTACAATCCGTTCCCCCTGCTTCCTTTGGTTCCCCTCTGTCGTGCAGTGTTCCCCACGGTTCCCCAGTTTTCCAATGCGTTCCCTCTGCTCCCTTTGGTGCCCCTCTGTTCTGCAGTGTTCCCCACGGTTCCCCACTTTTTCCAATCTGTTTCCCCTGCTACCTCTGGTTGCCCTCTGTTCTGCATTTTTCCACTCTTTTCCCCACTTTTGCCAATCCGTTCCCCCTGCGTCCTTTGGTTCACCTCTGTTCTGCAGATCTCTCCACGAATCCCCACTTTTTCAAATCTGTTCCCCCTGCTCCCTTTGGTTCCCCTCTGTGCTGCAGTTTTCCCCACGGTTCCCCACATTTTCCAAACCATTCCCACGGCTCGCTTTGGTTTCATACTGTTCTGCTGCGTTCCCCACGGTTCCCCACTATTTTACAATCTATTCGCCCTGCTCCCTTTGTTTCCCCTCTGTTCTGCAGTGACCTCCACGCTTCCCAACTTTTTGCTATCCATTCCCCCTGCTCTGTTTGTTTCCCCACTGTTCTGCATTTTTCCACACGGTTCCCCACTTTTTCCAATCTGTTCCCCATGCTCCCTATGGTTCCCCTCTGCCCTGCAGTGTTCCTCATGGTTCTCCACATTTTTTCCAATCCGTTCCCCCTGTTCCCTTTGGTTCCCCTCTGTCCTTCCGTGTTCTCCACGGTTCCCAACTTTTTGCAATCCTTTGCCCCTGCTCCGTATGGTTCCCCTCTGTTCTGCAGTGTTCCCCACGGTTCCCCCTTTTTCCATTCTGTTTCCCCTGCTCTTTTGGCTCCACCCTGTTCTGCAGTTTTTCCCACGGTTCCCCACATTTTCCAAACCATTCCCCCGGCTTGCTTTGTTTTCATTCTGTTCTGCAGCATTCCCCACGGTTCCCCACTTTTTGCAATCCATTCCCCCTGCTCTGTTTGTTTCCCCTCTGTCCTGCATTGTCCTCCACGGTTCCCAACTTTTTGCAATCCATTCCCCCTGCTCTGTTTGTTTCCCCTCTGTCCTGCATTGTCTTCCACGGTTCCAAACATTTTGCAATCCATTCCTCCTGCTCCGTTTGTTTGCCCTCTGTTCTGCAGTGTTCCCCACAGTTCCCCACTTTTTCCAATCAGTTCCCCCTGCTCCCTTTGATTCCCCTCTGTCCTACAGTGTTCCCCACGGTTCCCCACTTTTTCCAATCCGTTCTCTCTGCTCCCTTTGGTTCCCCTCTGTTCTGCAGTGTTCCCCACAGTTCTCCACCTTTTCCAATTCGTTCCCACTGCTCCCTTTGGTTCCCCACCTTTCTGCATTTTTTCACACGTTTCCCTACTTTTTCCAATCGGTTCCCCACTTTTTCCAATCTGTTTCCCCTGCTCCCTTTGGTTCTCCTCTGTTCTGCAGTGTTCCCGACGCTTCCCCACTTTTTCCAACCTGTTCCCCTTGTTCCCTTTGGTTTCCCTCTGTCCTTCCGTGTTCTCCAGTGTTCCCAACTTTTTGCAATCCGTTGCCCCTGCTCCGTTTGGTTCCCCTCTGTTTTGTAGTGTTCCCCACGGTTCCCCACTTTTTCCAATCTGTTCCCCCTGCTCCTTTGTCTCCACTCTTTTCTGCAGTTTTCCCCACGGTTCCCCACATTTTCCAAACCATTCCCCCGGCTCGCTTTGTTTTCATACTGTTCTGCAGCGTTCCCCACGGTTCCCCACTTTTTTACAAGCTGTTTGCCCTGCTCCTTTTGGTTCCCCCCTGTTCTGCATTGTCCTCCACGGTTCCCAACTTTTTGGAATCCATTCCCCCTGTTCCGTTTGTTTGCCCTCTGTTCTGCAGTGTTCCCCACAGTTCCCCACTTTTTCCAATCATTTCCCCCTGCTCCCTTTGATTCCCCTCTGTCCTACAGTGTTCCCCATCGGCGCAACTTTTTACAATCCGTTCCCCCTGCTTCCTTTGGTCCACCTCTTTTCTGCAGTGTTCCCCACGGTTCCCCATTTTTTCCAATGCATTCCCTCTGCTCCCTTTGGTGCCCCTCTGTTCTGCAGTGTTCCCCACGGTTCCCCACATTTTCCAATCTGTTCCCCCTGATCCCTTTGGTTCACCTCTGTACTGCAGTTTTCCCCACGGTTCCCCACATTTTCCAAACCATACCCCCGGCTTGCTTTGTTTTCATACTGTTCTGCAGCGTTCCCCACGGTTCCCCACTTTTTTACAATCTGTTCGCCCTGCTCCCTTTGGTTCCCCTCTGTTCTGCAGTGTCCTCCACGCTTACCAACTTTTTGCAATCCATTCCCCCTGCTCCCTTTGATTCCCCTCTGTCCAACAGTGTTGCCCATCGGCCCAACCTTTTACAATCAGTTCCCCCTGCTTCCTTTGGTTCCCCTCTGTCGTGCAGTGTTCCCCACGACTCCCCACTTTTTACAATCTCTTCCCCCTGCTCCCTTTGGTGTCCCTCTGTTCTGCAGTGTTCCCTACGGTTCCCCACTTTTTCCAATCTGTTTCCCCTGCTACCTCTGGTTGCCCTCTGTTCTGCATTTTTCCACACTGTTCCCCGCTTTTTCCAATCTGTTCCCCCTGCTTCCTTTGGTTCACCTCTGTTCTGCAGTACGCCCCACGGTTCCCCACATTTTCCAATCCGTTCCCTCTGCTCCCTTTGGTTCCCCTCGGTTCTGCAGTGTTCCCCACAGTTCTCCACCATTTCCAATTTGTTCCCCCTGCTCCCTTTGGTTCCCCACCTTTCTGTATTTTTACATACTGTTCCCTACTTTTTCCAATCGGTTCCCCACTTTTTCCAATCTGTTCCCCCTGCTCCCTTTGGTTCTCCTCTGTTCTGCAGTGTTCCCCACGATACTCCACATTTTTTTCCATCCTGTAACCCCTGCTCCCTATGGTTCCCCTCTGTCTTGCAGTGTTACCCATGGGACACCACTTTTTCCAACCTGTTCCCCTTGTTCCCTTTGGTTCCCCTCTGTCCTTCCGTGGGGCAATCCGTTGCCCCTGCTCCATTTTGTTCCCCTCTGTTCTGCAGTGTTCCCCACGGTTCACCCTGGTTCCATTCTGTTCCCCCTGCTCCTTTGGCTCCACTCTGTTCTGCAGTTTTCCCCACGGTTCCCCACATTTTCTAAACCATTCCCCCGGCTTGCTTTGTTTTCATACCGTTCAGCAGCATTCCCCACGGTTCCCCACTTTTCTACAATCTGTTCCCCCTGCTCCCTTTGGTTCCCCTCTGTTCTGCAGTGTCCTCCACGCTTACCAACTTTTTGCAATCCATTCCCCCTGCTCCGTTTGTTTGCCCTCTGTTCTGCAGTGATCCCCACAGTTCCCCACTTTTTCCAATCAGTTCCCCCTGCTCCCTTTGATTCCCCTTTGTCCTACAGTGTTCCCCATCGGCCAACCTTTTTACAATCCGTTCCCCCTGCTTCCTTTGGTTCCCCTCTGTCGTGCAGTGTTCCCCACGGTTCCCCAGTTTTCTAATGCGTTCCCTCTACTCCCTTTGGTGCCCCTCTGTTCTGCAGTGTTCCCCACGGTTCCCCACTTTTTCCAAATCGTTCCCCTGCTCCCTTTGGTTCCGCTCTGTTCTGCAGTGATCCCCACGGTTCCCCACATTTTCCAAACTGTTCTCCCTGCTCGCTTTGGTTTCATACTTTTCTGCAGTGTTCCCCACGGTTCCCCACTTTTTAACAATCTGTTCCCCCTTCTCCCTTTGGTTCCTCTCTGTTCTGCATTGTTCCCCACGGGTCTCCACTTTTCCGAGCTGTTCCCCCTTCTCCCTTTGGTTCCGCTCTGTTCTGCAGTTTTCCCCACGGTTCTACAAATTTTTTCTATTCTGTTCCCATGCTCCCTTTGGTTCCCCTCTGTCCTGCAGTATCCTTCACGGTTCCCCACTTTTTCCAACATGTACCTCCTGTTCCCTTTGGTATCCCTCTGTCATGCAGCGTTTTAACAGTTCCCCAATTTTTTCCTATCTGTTCCCCCTGATCCCTTTGGTTCCCCTCTGACGTGCAGTGTGCCCCAAGGTTCCCCACTTTTTCCAATCCGTTCCCTCTGCTCCCTTTGGTTCCCCTATGTTCTGCAGTGTTCCCCACAGTTCTCCACCTTTTCCAATTCGTTCCCCCTGCTCCCTTTGGTTCCCCACCTTTCTGCATTTTTCCACACGATTCCCTACTTTTTTCCAATCGGTTCCCCAATTTTTCAAATCTGTTCCCCCTGCTCCCTTTGGTTCTCCTCTCTTCTGCAGTGTTCCCGACGCTTCCCCACTTTTTCCAATCCGTTCCCCCTGCTCCCTTTGGTTCCCCTCTATTCTACAGTGTTCCCCACGATTCTCCACATTTTTTTACATACTGTACCCCCGCTCCCTATGGTTCCACTCTGCCTTGCAGTGTTACCCATGGGACACCACTTTTTCCAACCTGTTCCGCTTGTTCCCATTGGTTCCCCTCTGTCCTTCCGTATTTTCCAGGGTTCCCAACTTTTTGCAATCCGTTGCCCCTGCTCCGTTTGGTTCACCTCTGTTTTGTAGTGTTCCCCATGGTTCCCCACTTTTTCCAATCTGTTCCCCCTGCTCCTTTTTCTCCACTCTGTTCTGCAGTTTTCCCCACGGTTCCCCACATTTTCCAAACCATTCCCCCGGCTCGCTTTGGTTTCATACTGTTCTGCAGCGTTCCCCACGGTTCCCCACTTTTTTACAAGCTGTTTGCCCTGCTCCTTTTGGTTCCCCCCTGTTCTGCATTGTCCTCCACGGTCCCAACTTTTTGGAATCCATTCCCCCAGTTCCGTTTGTTTGCCCTCTGTTCTGCAGTGTTCCCCACAGTTCCCCACTTTTTCCAATCAGTTCCCCCTGCTCCCTTTGATTCCCCTCTGTTCTAGAGTGTTCCCCATCGGCGCAACTTTTTACAATCCGTTCCCCCTGCTTCCTTTGGTCCACCTCTTTTCTGCAGTGTTCCCCACGGTTCCCCACTTTTTCCAATGCATTCCCTCTGCTCCCTTTGGTGCCCCTCTGTTCTGCAGTGTTCCCCACGGTTCCCCAATTTTTCCAATCTGTTCGCCCTGCTCCCTTTGGTTCCCCTCTGTCCTCCAGTGTCCTCCACGGTTCCCCACTTTTTCCAACCTGAACCTCCTGCTCCCTTTGATTCCCCTCTGTCCTACAGTGTTCCCCATCGGCCCAACTTTTTACAATCCGTTCCCCCTGCTTCCTTTGGTTCCCCTCTGTCGTGCAGTGTTCCCCACGGTTCCCCAGTTTTCCAATGCGTTCCCTCTGCTCCCTTTGGTGCCCCTCTGTTCTGCAGTGTTCCCCACGGTTCCCCACTTTTTCCAATCTGTTTCCCCTGCTACCTCTGGTTGCCCTCTGTTCTGCATTTTTCCACTCTTTTCCCCACTTTTGCCAATCCGTTCCCCCTGCGTCCTTTGGTTCACCTCTGTTCTGCAGATCTCTCCACGAATCCCCACTTTTTCAAATCTGTTCCCCCTGCTCCCTTTGGTTCCCCTCTGTGCTGCAGTTTTCCCCACGGTTCCCCACATTTTCCAAACCATTCCCACGGCTCGCTTTGGTTTCATACTGTTCTGCTGCGTTCCCCACGGTTCCCCACTATTTTACAATCTATTCGCCCTGCTCCCTTTGTTTCCCCTCTGTTCTGCAGTGTCCTCCACGCTTCCCAACTTTTTGCTATCCATTCCCCCTGCTCTGTTTGTTTCCCCACTGTTCTGCATTTTTCCACACGGTTCCCCACTTTTTCCAATCTGTTCCCCCTGCTCCCTATGGTTCCCCTCTGCCCTGCAGTGTTCCTCATGGTTCTCCACATTTTTTCCAATCCGTTCCCCCTGTTCCCTTTGGTTCCCCTCTGTCCTTCCGTGTTCTCCACGGTTCCCAACTTTTTGCAATCCTTTGCCCCTGCTTCGTATGGTTCCCCTCTGTTCTGCAGTGTTCCCCACGGTTCCCCCTTTTTCCATTCTGTTTCCCCTGCTCTTTTGGCTCCACCCTGTTCTGCAGTTTTTCCCACGGTTCCCCACATTTTCCAAACCATTCCCCCGGCTTGCTTTGTTTTCATTCTGTTCTGCAGCATTCCCCACGGTTCCCCACTTTTTGCAATCCATTCCCCCTGCTCTGTTTGTTTCCCCTCTGTCCTGCATTGTCCTCCACGGTTCCCAACTTTTTGCAATCCATTCCCCCTGCTCTGTTTGTTTCCCCTCTGTCCTGCATTGTCTTCCACGGTTCCAAACATTTTGCAATCCATTCCTCCTGCTCCGTTTGTTTGCCCTCTGTTCTGCAGTGTTCCCCACAGTTCCCCACTTTTTCCAATCAGTTCCCCCTGCTCCCTTTGATTCCCCTCTGTCCTACAGTGTTCCCCACGGTTCCCCACTTTTTCCAATCCGTTCTCTCTGCTCCCTTTGGTTCCCCTCTGTTCTGCAGTGTTCCCCACAGTTCTCCACCTTTTCCAATTCGTTCCCACTGCTCCCTTTGGTTCCCCACCTTTCTGCATTTTTTCACACGTTTCCCTACTTTTTCCAATCGGTTCCCCACTTTTTCCAATCTGTTTCCCCTGCTCCCTTTGGTTCTCCTCTGTTCTGCAGTGTTCCCGACGCTTCCCCACTTTTTCCAACCTGTTCCCCTTGTTCCCTTTGGTTCCCCTCTGTCCTTCCGTGTTCTCCAGTGTTCCCAACTTTTTGCAATCCGTTGCCCCTGCTCCGTTTGGTTCCCCTCTGTTTTGTAGTGTTCCCCACGGTTCCCCACTTTTTCCAATCTGTTCCCCCTGCTCCTTTGTCTCCACTCTTTTCTGCAGTTTTCCCCACGGTTCCCCACATTTTCCAAACCATTCCCCCGGCTCGCTTTGATTTCATACTGTTCTGCAGCGTTCCCCACGGTTCCCCACTTTTTTACAAGCTGTTTGCCCTGCTCCTTTTGGTTCCCCCCTGTTCTGCATTGTCCTCCACGGTTCCCAACTTTTTGGAATCCATTCCCCCTGTTCCGTTTGTTTGCCCTCTGTTCTGCAGTGTTCCCCACAGTTCCCCACTTTTTCCAATCATTTCCCCCTGCTCCCTTTGATTCCCCTCTGTCCAACAGTGTTCCCCATCGGCGCAACGTTTTACAATCCGTTCCCCCTGCTTCCTTTGGTCCACCTCTTTTCTGCAGTGTTCCCCACGGTTCCCCATTTTTTCCAATGCATTCCCTCTGCTCCCTTTGGTGCCCCTCTGTTCTGCAGTGTTCCCCACGGTTCCCCACATTTTCCAATCTGTTCCCCCTGATCCCTTTGGTTCACCTCTGTTCTGCAGTTTTCCCCACGGTTCCCCACATTTTCCAAACCATACCCCCGGCTTGCTTTGTTTTCATACTGTTCTGCAGCGTTCCCCACGGTTCCCCACTTTTTTACAATCTGTTCGCCCTGCTCCCTTTGGTTCCCCTCTGTTCTGCAGTGTCCTCCACGCTTACCAACTTTTTGCAATCCATTCCCCCTGCTCCGTTTGTTTCCCTCTGTTCTGCAGTGTTCCCCACAGTTTCCCACTTTTTCCAATCAGTTCCCCCTGCTCCCTTTGATTCCCCTCTGTCCAACAGTGTTGCCCATCGGCCCAACCTTTTACAATCAGTTCCCCCTGCTTCCTTTGGTTCCCCTCTGTCGTGCAGTGTTCCCCACGACTCCCCACTTTTTACAATCTCTTCCCCCTGCTCCCTTTGGTGTCCCTCTTTTCTGCAGTGTTCCCTACGGTTCCCCACTTTTTCCAATCTGTTTCCCCTGCTACCTCTGGTTGCCCTCTGTTCTGCATTTTTCCACACTGTACCCCGCTTTTTCCAATCCGTTCCCCCTGCTTCCTTTGGTTCACCTCTGTTCTGCAGTACGCCCCACGGTTCCCCACATTTTCCAATCCGTTCCCTCTGCTCCCTTTGGTTCCCCTCGGTTCTGCAGTGTTCCCCACAGTTCTCCACCATTTCCAATTTGTTCCCCCTGCTCCCTTTGGTTCCCCACCTTTCTGTATTTTTACATACTGTTCCCTACTTTTTCCAATCGGTTCCCCACTTTTTCCAATCTGTTCCCCCTGCTCCCTTTGGTTCTCCTCTGTTCTGCAGTGTTCCCCACGATACTCCACATTTTTTTCCATCCTGTAACCCCTGCTCCCTATGGTTCCCCTCTGTCTTGCAGTGTTACCCATGGGACACCACTTTTTCCAACCTGTTCCCCTTGTTCCCTTTGGTTCCCCTCTGTCCTTCCGTGGGGCAATCCGTTGCCCCTGCTCCATTTTGTTCCCCTCATTTCTGCAGTGTTCCCCACGGTTCACCCTGGTTCCATTCTGTTCCCCCTGCTCCTTTGGCTCCACTCTGTTCTGCAGTTTTCCCCACGGTTCCCCACATTTTCTAAACCATTCCCCCGGCTTGCTTTGTTTTCATACCGTTCAGCAGCATTCCCCACGGTTCCCCACTTTTCTACAATCTGTTCCCCCTGCTCCCTTTGGTTCCCCTCTGTTCTGCAGTGTCCTCCACGCTTACCAACTTTTTGCAATCCATTCCCCCTGCTCCGTTTGTTTGCCCTCTGTTCTGCAGTGATCCCCACAGTTCCCCACTTTTTCCAATCAGTTCCCCCTGCTCCCTTTGATTCCCCTTTGTCCTACAGTGTTCCCCATCGGCCAACCTTTTTACAATCCGTTCCCCCTGCTTCCTTTGGTTCCCCTCTGTCGTGCAGTGTTCCCCACGGTTCCCCAGTTTTCTAATGCGTTCCCTCTACTCCCTTTGGTGCCCCTCTGTTCTGCAGTGTTCCCCACGGTTCCCCACTTTTTCCAAATCGTTCCCCTGCTCCCTTTGGTTCCGCTCTGTTCTGCAGTGATCCCCACGGTTCCCCACATTTTCCAAACTGTTCTCCCTGCTCGCTTTGGTTTCATACTTTTCTGCAGTGTTCCCCACGGTTCCCCACTTTTTAACAATCTGTTCCCCCTTCTCCCTTTGGTTCCTCTCTGTTCTGCATTGTTCCCCACGGGTCTCCACTTTTCCGAGCTGTTCCCCCTTCTCCCTTTGGTTCCGCTCTGTTCTGCAGTTTTCCCCACGGTTCTACAAATTTTTTCTATTCTGTTCCCATGCTCCCTTTGGTTCCCCTCTGTCCTGCAGTATCCTTCACGGTTCCCCACTTTTTCCAACATGTACCTCCTGTTCCCTTTGGTATCCCTCTGTCATGCAGCGTTTTAACAGTTCCCCAATTTTTTCCTATCTGTTCCCCCTGATCCCTTTGGTTCCCCTCTGACGTGCAGTGTGCCCCAAGGTTCCCCACTTTTTCCAATCCGTTCCCTCTGCTCCCTTTGGTTCCCCTATGTTCTGCAGTGTTCCCCACAGTTCTCCACCTTTTCCAATTCGTTCCCCCTGCTCCCTTTGGTTCCCCACCTTTCTGCATTTTTCCACACGATTCCCTACTTTTTTCCAATCGGTTCCCCAATTTTTCAAATCTGTTCCCCCTGCTCCCTTTGGTTCTCCTCTCTTCTGCAGTGTTCCCGACGCTTCCCCACTTTTTCCAATCCGTTCCCCCTGCTCCCTTTGGTTCCCCTGTATTCTACAGTGTTCCCCACGATTCTCCACATTTTTTTACATACTGTACCCCCGCTCCCTATGGTTCCACTCTGCCTTGCAGTGTTACCCATGGGACACCACTTTTTCCAACCTGTTCCGCTTGTTCCCATTGGTTCCCCTCTGTCCTTCCGTATTTTCCAGGGTTCCCAACTTTTTGCAATCCGTTGCCCCTGCTCCGTTTGGTTCCCCTCTGTTTTGTAGTGTTCCCCATGGTTTCCCACTTTTTCCAATCCGTTCCCCCTGCGTCCTTTGGTTCACCTCTGTTCTGCAGATCTCTCCACGAATCCCCACTTTTTCAAATCTGTTCCCCCTGCTCCCTTTGGTTCCCCTCTGTGCTGCAGTTTTCCCCACGGTTCCCCACATTTTCCAAACCATTCCCACGGCTCGCTTTGGTTTCATACTGTTCTGCTGCGTTCCCCACGGTTCCCCACTATTTTACAATCTATTCGCCCTGCTCCCTTTGTTTCCCCTCTGTTCTGCAGTGTCCTCCACGCTTCCCAACTTTTTGCTATCCATTCCCCCTGCTCTGTTTTTTTCCCCACTGTTCTGCATTTTTCCACACGGTTCCCCACTTTTTCCAATCTGTTCCCCCTGCTCCCTATGGTTCCCCTCTGCCCTGCAGTGTTCCTCATGGTTCTCCACATTTTTTCCAATCCGTTCCCCCTGTTCCCTTTGGTTCCCCTCTGTCCTTCCGTGTTCTCCACGGTTCCCAACTTTTTGCAATCCTTTGCCCCTGCTCCGTATGGTTCCCCTCTGTTCTGCAGTGTTCCCCACGGTTCCCCCTTTTTCCATTCTGTTTCCCCTGCTCTTTTGGCTCCACTCTGTTCTGCAGTTTTTCCCACGGTTCCCCACATTTTCCAAACCATTCCCCCGGCTTGCTTTGTTTTCATTCTGTTCTGAAGCATTCCCCACGGTTCCCCACTTTTTGCAATCCATTCCCCCTGCTCTGTTTGTTTCCCCTCTGTCCTGCATTGTCCTCCACGGTTCCCAACTTTTTGCAATCCATTCCCCCTGCTCTGTTTGTTTCCCCTCTGTCCTGCATTGTCTTCCACGGTTCCAAACATTTTGCAATCCATTCCTCCTGCTCCGTTTGTTTGCCCTCTGTTCTGCAGTGTTACCCACAGTTCCCCACTTTTTCCAATCAGTTCCCCCTGCTCCCTTTGATTCCCCTCTGTCCTACAGTGTTCCCCACGGTTCCCCACTTTTTCCAATCCGTTCTCTCTGCTCCCTTTGGTTCCCCTCTGTTCTGCAGTGTTCCCCACAGTTCTCCACCTTTTCCAATTCGTTCCCACTGCTCCCTTTGGTTCCCCACCTTTCTGCATTTTTTCACACGTTTCCCTACTTTTTCCAATCGGTTCCCCACTTTTTCCAATCTGTTTCCCCTGCTCCCTTTGGTTCTCCTCTGTTCTGCAGTGTTCCCGACGCTTCCCCACTTTTTCCAACCTGTTCCCCTTGTTCCCTTTGGTTCCCCTCTGTCCTTCCGTGTTCTCCAGTGTTCCCAACTTTTTGCAATCCGTTGCCCCTGCTCCGTTTGGTTCCCCTCTGTTTTGTAGTGTTCCCCACGGTTCCCCACTTTTTCCAATCTGTTCCCCCTGCTCCTTTGTCTCCACTCTTTTCTGCAGTTTTCCCCACGGTTCCCCACATTTTCCAAACCATTCCCCCGGCTCGCTTTGGTTTCATACTGTTCTGCAGCGTTCCCCACGGTTCCCCACTTTTTTACAAGCTGTTTGCCCTGCTCCTTTTGGTTCCCCCCCTGTTCTGCATTGTCCTCCACGGTTCCCAACTTTTTGGAATCCATTCCCCCTGTTCCGTTTGTTTGCCCTCTGTTCTGCAGTGTTCCCCACAGTTCCCCACTTTTTCCAATCAGTTCCCCCTGCTCCCTTTGATTCCCCTTTGTCCTACAGTGTTTCCCATCGGCCAAACATTTTACAATGCGTTCCCCCTGCTTCCTTTGATTCCCCTCTGTCGTGCAGTGTTCCCCACGCTTCCCCAATTTTCCAATGCTTTCCCTCTGCTCCCTTTGGTGCCCCTCTGTTCTGCAGTGTTCCCCACGACTCCCCACTTTTTACAATCTGTTCCCCCTGCTCCCTTTGGTGCCCCTCTGTTCTGCAGTGTTCCCCACGGTTCCCCACATTTTCCAATCTGTTCCCCCTGATCCCTTTGGTTCACCTCTGTTCTGCAGTTTTCCCCACGGTTCCCCACATTTTCCAAACCATACCCCCGGCTTGCTTTGTTTTCATACTGTTCTGCAGCGTTCCCCACGGTTCCCCACTTTTTTACAATCTGTTCGCCCTGCTCCCTTTGGTTCCCCTCGGTTCTGCAGTGTTCCCCTCAGTTCTCCACCATTTCCAATTTGTTCCCCCTGCTCCCTTTGGTTCCCCACCTTTCTGTATTTTTACATACTGTTCCCTACTTTTTCCAATCGGTTCCCCACTTTTTCCAATCTGTTCCCCCTGCTCCCTTTGGTTCTCCTCTGTTCTGCAGTGTTCCCCACGATACTCCACATTTTTTTCCATCCTGTAACCCCTGCTCCCTATGGTTCCCCTCTGTCTTGCAGTGTTACCCATGGGACACCACTTTTTCCAACCTGTTCCCCTTGTTCCCTTTGGTTCCCCTCTGTCCTTCCGTGGGGCAATCCGTTGCCCCTGCTCCATTTTGTTCCCCTCTGTTCTGCAGTGTTCCCCACGGTTCACCCTGGTTCCATTCTGTTCCCCCTGCTCCTTTGGCTCCACTCTGTTCTGCAGTTTTCCCCACGGTTCCCCACATTTTCTAAACCATTCCCCCGGCTTGCTTTGTTTTCATACCGTTCAGCAGCATTCCCCACGGTTCCCCACTTTTCTACAATCTGTTCCCCCTGCTCCCTTTGGTTCCCCTCTGTTCTGCAGTGTCCTCCACGCTTACCAACTTTTTGCAATCCATTCCCCCTGCTCCGTTTGTTTGCCCTCTGTTCTGCAGTGATCCCCACAGTTCCCCACTTTTTCCAATCAGTTCCCCCTGCTCCCTTTGATTCCCCTTTGTCCTACAGTGTTCCCCATCGGCCAACCTTTTTACAATCCGTTCCCCCTGCTTCCTTTGGTTCCCCTCTGTCGTGCAGTGTTCCCCACGGTTCCCCAGTTTTCTAATGCGTTCCCTCTACTCCCTTTGGTGCCCCTCTGTTCTGCAGTGTTCCCCACGGTTCCCCACTTTTTCCAAATCGTTCCCCTGCTCCCTTTGGTTCCGCTCTGTTCTGCAGTGATCCCCACGGTTCCCCACATTTTCCAAACTGTTCTCCCTGCTCGCTTTGGTTTCATACTTTTCTGCAGTGTTCCCCACGGTTCCCCACTTTTTAACAATCTGTTCCCCCTTCTCCCTTTGGTTCCTCTCTGTTCTGCATTGTTCCCCACGGGTCTCCACTTTTCCGAGCTGTTCCCCCTTCTCCATTTGGTTCCGCTCTGTTCTGCAGTTTTCCCCACGGTTCTACAAATTTTTTCTATTCTGTTCCCATGCTCCCTTTGGTTCCCCTCTGTCCTGCAGTATCCTTCACGGTTCCCCACTTTTTCCAACATGTACCTCCTGTTCCCTTTGGTATCCCTCTGTCATGCAGCGTTTTAACAGTTCCCCAATTTTTTCCTATCTGTTCCCCCTGATCCCTTTGGTTCCCCTCTGACGTGCAGTGTGCCCCAAGGTTCCCCACTTTTTCCAATCCGTTCCCTCTGCTCCCTTTGGTTCCCCTATGTTCTGCAGTGTTCCCCACAGTTCTCCACCTTTTCCAATTCGTTCCCCCTGCTCCCTTTGGTTCCCCACCTTTCTGCATTTTTCCACACGATTCCCTACTTTTTTCCAATCGGTTCCCCAATTTTTCAAATCTGTTCCCCCTGCTCCCTTTGGTTCTCCTCTCTTCTGCAGTGTTCCCGACGCTTCCCCACTTTTTCCAATCCGTTCCCCCTGCTCCCTTTGGTTCCCCTCTATTCTACAGTGTTCCCCACGATTCTCCACATTTTTTTACATACTGTACCCCCGCTCCCTATGGTTCCACTCTGCCTTGCAGTGTTACCCATGGGACACCACTTTTTCCAACCTGTTCCGCTTGTTCCCATTGGTTCCCCTCTGTCCTTCCGTATTTTCCAGGGTTCCCAACTTTTTGCAATCCGTTGCCCCTGCTCCGTTTGGTTCCCCTCTGTTTTGTAGTGTTCCCCATGGTTCCCCACTTTTTCCAATCTGTTCCCCCTGCTCCTTTTTCTCCACTCTGTTCTGCAGTTTTCCCCACGGTTCCCCACATTTTCCAAACCATTCCCCCGGCTCGCTTTGGTTTCATACTGTTATGCAGCGTTCCCCACGGTTCCCCACTTTTTTACAAGCTGTTTGCCCTGCTCCTTTTGGTTCCCCCCTGTTCTGCATTGTCCTCCACGGTCCCAACTTTTTGGAATCCATTCCCCCAGTTCCGTTTGTTTGCCCTCTGTTCTGCAGTGTTCCCCACAGTTCCCCACTTTTTCCAATCAGTTCCCCCTGCTCCCTTTGATTCCCCTCTGTTCTAGAGTGTTCCCCATCGGCGCAACTTTTTACAATCCGTTCCCCCTGCTTCCTTTGGTCCACCTCTTTTCTGCAGTGTTCCCCACGGTTCCCCACTTTTTCCAATGCATTCCCTCTGCTCCCTTTGGTGCCCCTCTGTTCTGCAGTGTTCCCCACGGTTCCCCAATTTTTCCAATCAGTTCGCCCTGCTCCCTTTGGTTCCCCTCTGTCCTCCAGTGTCCTCCACGGTTCCCCACTTTTTCCAACCTGAACCTCCTGCTCCCTTTGATTCCCCTCTGTCCTACAGTGTTCCCCATCGGCCCAACTTTTTACAATCCGTTCCCCCTGCTTCCTTTGGTTCCCCTCTGTCGTGCAGTGTTCCCCACGGTTCCCCAGTTTTCCAATGCGTTCCCTCTGCTCCCTTTGGTGCCCCTCTGTTCTGCAGTGTTCCCCACGGTTCCCCACTTTTTCCAATCTGTTTCCCCTGCTACCTCTGGTTGCCCTCTGTTCTGCATTTTTCCACTCTTTTCCCCACTTTTGCCAATCCGTTCCCCCTGCGTCCTTTGGTTCACCTCTGTTCTGCAGATCTCTCCACGAATCCCCACTTTTTCAAATCTGTTCCCCCTGCTCCCTTTGGTTCCCCTCTGTGCTGCAGTTTTCCCCACGGTTCCCCACATTTTCCAAACCATTCCCACGGCTCGCTTTGGTTTCATACTGTTCTGCTGCGTTCCCCACGGTTCCCCACTATTTTACAATCTATTCGCCCTGCTCCCTTTGTTTCCCCTCTGTTCTGCAGTGACCTCCACGCTTCCCAACTTTTTGCTATCCATTCCCCCTGCTCTGTTTGTTTCCCCACTGTTCTGCATTTTTCCACACGGTTCCCCACTTTTTCCAATCTGTTCCCCATGCTCCCTATGGTTCCCCTCTGCCCTGCAGTGTTCCTCATGGTTCTCCACATTTTTTCCAATCCGTTCCCCCTGTTCCCTTTGGTTCCCCTCTGTCCTTCCGTGTTCTCCACGGTTCCCAACTTTTTGCAATCCTTTGCCCCTGCTCCGTATGGTTCCCCTCTGTTCTGCAGTGTTCCCCACGGTTCCCCCTTTTTCCATTCTGTTTCCCCTGCTCTTTTGGCTCCACCCTGTTCTGCAGTTTTTCCCACGGTTCCCCACATTTTCCAAACCATTCCCCCGGCTTGCTTTGTTTTCATTCTGTTCTGCAGCATTCCCCACGGTTCCCCACTTTTTGCAATCCATTCCCCCTGCTCTGTTTGTTTCCCCTCTGTCCTGCATTGTCCTCCACGGTTCCCAACTTTTTGCAATCCATTCCCCCTGCTCTGTTTGTTTCCCCTCTGTCCTGCATTGTCTTCCACGGTTCCAAACATTTTGCAATCCATTCCTCCTGCTCCGTTTGTTTGCCCTCTGTTCTGCAGTGTTCCCCACAGTTCCCCACTTTTTCCAATCAGTTCCCCCTGCTCCCTTTGATTCCCCTCTGTCCTACAGTGTTCCCCACGGTTCCCCACTTTTTCCAATCCGTTCTCTCTGCTCCCTTTGGTTCCCCTCTGTTCTGCAGTGTTCCCCACAGTTCTCCACCTTTTCCAATTCGTTCCCACTGCTCCCTTTGGTTCCCCACCTTTCTGCATTTTTTCACACGTTTCCCTACTTTTTCCAATCGGTTCCCCACTTTTTCCAATCTGTTTCCCCTGCTCCCTTTGGTTCTCCTCTGTTCTGCAGTGTTCCCGACGCTTCCCCACTTTTTCCAACCTGTTCCCCTTGTTCCCTTTGGTTTCCCTCTGTCCTTCCGTGTTCTCCAGTGTTCCCAACTTTTTGCAATCCGTTGCCCCTGCTCCGTTTGGTTCCCCTCTGTTTTGTAGTGTTCCCCACGGTTCCCCACTTTTTCCAATCTGTTCCCCCTGCTCCTTTGTCTCCACTCTTTTCTGCAGTTTTCCCCACGGTTCCCCACATTTTCCAAACCATTCCCCCGGCTCGCTTTGTTTTCATACTGTTCTGCAGCGTTCCCCACGGTTCCCCACTTTTTTACAAGCTGTTTGCCCTGCTCCTTTTGGTTCCCCCCTGTTCTGCATTGTCCTCCACGGTTCCCAACTTTTTGGAATCCATTCCCCCTGTTCCGTTTGTTTGCCCTCTGTTCTGCAGTGTTCCCCACAGTTCCCCACTTTTTCCAATCATTTCCCCCTGCTCCCTTTGATTCCCCTCTGTCCTACAGTGTTCCCCATCGGCGCAACTTTTTACAATCCGTTCCCCCTGCTTCCTTTGGTCCACCTCTTTTCTGCAGTGTTCCCCACGGTTCCCCATTTTTTCCAATGCATTCCCTCTGCTCCCTTTGGTGCCCCTCTGTTCTGCAGTGTTCCCCACGGTTCCCCACATTTTCCAATCTGTTCCCCCTGATCCCTTTGGTTCACCTCTGTACTGCAGTTTTCCCCACGGTTCCCCACATTTTCCAAACCATACCCCCGGCTTGCTTTGTTTTCATACTGTTCTGCAGCGTTCCCCACGGTTCCCCACTTTTTTACAATCTGTTCGCCCTGCTCCCTTTGGTTCCCCTCTGTTCTGCAGTGTCCTCCACGCTTACCAACTTTTTGCAATCCATTCCCCCTGCTCCCTTTGATTCCCCTCTGTCCAACAGTGTTGCCCATCGGCCCAACCTTTTACAATCAGTTCCCCCTGCTTCCTTTGGTTCCCCTCTGTCGTGCAGTGTTCCCCACGACTCCCCACTTTTTACAATCTCTTCCCCCTGCTCCCTTTGGTGTCCCTCTGTTCTGCAGTGTTCCCTACGGTTCCCCACTTTTTCCAATCTGTTTCCCCTGCTACCTCTGGTTGCCCTCTGTTCTGCATTTTTCCACACTGTTCCCCGCTTTTTCCAATCTGTTCCCCCTGCTTCCTTTGGTTCACCTCTGTTCTGCAGTACGCCCCACGGTTCCCCACATTTTCCAATCCGTTCCCTCTGCTCCCTTTGGTTCCCCTCGGTTCTGCAGTGTTCCCCACAGTTCTCCACCATTTCCAATTTGTTCCCCCTGCTCCCTTTGGTTCCCCACCTTTCTGTATTTTTACATACTGTTCCCTACTTTTTCCAATCGGTTCCCCACTTTTTCCAATCTGTTCCCCCTGCTCCCTTTGGTTCTCCTCTGTTCTGCAGTGTTCCCCACGATACTCCACATTTTTTTCCATCCTGTAACCCCTGCTCCCTATGGTTCCCCTCTGTCTTGCAGTGTTACCCATGGGACACCACTTTTTCCAACCTGTTCCCCTTGTTCCCTTTGGTTCCCCTCTGTCCTTCCGTGGGGCAATCCGTTGCCCCTGCTCCATTTTGTTCCCCTCTGTTCTGCAGTGTTCCCCACGGTTCACCCTGGTTCCATTCTGTTCCCCCTGCTCCTTTGGCTCCACTCTGTTCTGCAGTTTTCCCCACGGTTCCCCACATTTTCTAAACCATTCCCCCGGCTTGCTTTGTTTTCATACCGTTCAGCAGCATTCCCCACGGTTCCCCACTTTTCTACAATCTGTTCCCCCTGCTCCCTTTGGTTCCCCTCTGTTCTGCAGTGTCCTCCACGCTTACCAACTTTTTGCAATCCATTCCCCCTGCTCCGTTTGTTTGCCCTCTGTTCTGCAGTGATCCCCACAGTTCCCCACTTTTTCCAATCAGTTCCCCCTGCTCCCTTTGATTCCCCTTTGTCCTACAGTGTTCCCCATCGGCCAACCTTTTTACAATCCGTTCCCCCTGCTTCCTTTGGTTCCCCTCTGTCGTGCAGTGTTCCCCACGGTTCCCCAGTTTTCTAATGCGTTCCCTCTACTCCCTTTGGTGCCCCTCTGTTCTGCAGTGTTCCCCACGGTTCCCCACTTTTTCCAAATCGTTCCCCTGCTCCCTTTGGTTCCGCTCTGTTCTGCAGTGATCCCCACGGTTCCCCACATTTTCCAAACTGTTCTCCCTGCTCGCTTTGGTTTCATACTTTTCTGCAGTGTTCCCCACGGTTCCCCACTTTTTAACAATCTGTTCCCCCTTCTCCCTTTGGTTCCTCTCTGTTCTGCATTGTTCCCCACGGGTCTCCACTTTTCCGAGCTGTTCCCCCTTCTCCCTTTGGTTCCGCTCTGTTCTGCAGTTTTCCCCACGGTTCTACAAATTTTTTCTATTCTGTTCCCATGCTCCCTTTGGTTCCCCTCTGTCCTGCAGTATCCTTCACGGTTCCCCACTTTTTCCAACATGTACCTCCTGTTCCCTTTGGTATCCCTCTGTCATGCAGCGTTTTAACAGTTCCCCAATTTTTTCCTATCTGTTCCCCCTGATCCCTTTGGTTCCCCTCTGACGTGCAGTGTGCCCCAAGGTTCCCCACTTTTTCCAATCCGTTCCCTCTGCTCCCTTTGGTTCCCCTATGTTCTGCAGTGTTCCCCACAGTTCTCCACCTTTTCCAATTCGTTCCCCCTGCTCCCTTTGGTTCCCCACCTTTCTGCATTTTTCCACACGATTCCCTACTTTTTTCCAATCGGTTCCCCAATTTTTCAAATCTGTTCCCCCTGCTCCCTTTGGTTCTCCTCTCTTCTGCAGTGTTCCCGACGCTTCCCCACTTTTTCCAATCCGTTCCCCCTGCTCCCTTTGGTTCCCCTGTATTCTACAGTGTTCCCCACGATTCTCCACATTTTTTTACATACTGTACCCCCGCTCCCTATGGTTCCACTCTGCCTTGCAGTGTTACCCATGGGACACCACTTTTTCCAACCTGTTCCGCTTGTTCCCATTGGTTCCCCTCTGTCCTTCCGTATTTTCCAGGGTTCCCAACTTTTTGCAATCCGTTGCCCCTGCTCCGTTTGGTTCACCTCTGTTTTGTAGTGTTCCCCATGGTTCCCCACTTTTTCCAATCTGTTCCCCCTGCTCCTTTTTCTCCACTCTGTTCTGCAGTTTTCCCCACGGTTCCCCACATTTTCCAAACCATTCCCCCGGCTCGCTTTGGTTTCATACTGTTCTGCAGCGTTCCCCACGGTTCCCCACTTTTTTACAAGCTGTTTGCCCTGCTCCTTTTGGTTCCCCCCTGTTCTGCATTGTCCTCCACGGTCCCAACTTTTTGGAATCCATTCCCCCAGTTCCGTTTGTTTGCCCTCTGTTCTGCAGTGTTCCCCACAGTTCCCCACTTTTTCCAATCAGTTCCCCCTGCTCCCTTTGATTCCCCTCTGTTCTAGAGTGTTCCCCATCGGCGCAACTTTTTACAATCCGTTCCCCCTGCTTCCTTTGGTCCACCTCTTTTCTGCAGTGTTCCCCACGGTTCCCCACTTTTTCCAATGCATTCCCTCTGCTCCCTTTGGTGCCCCTCTGTTCTGCAGTGTTCCCCACGGTTCCCCAATTTTTCCAATCTGTTCGCCCTGCTCCCTTTGGTTCCCCTCTGTCCTCCAGTGTCCTCCACGGTTCCCCACTTTTTCCAACCTGAACCTCCTGCTCCCTTTGATTCCCCTCTGTCCTACAGTGTTCCCCATCGGCCCAACTTTTTACAATCCGTTCCCCCTGCTTCCTTTGGTTCCCCTCTGTCGTGCAGTGTTCCCCACGGTTCCCCAGTTTTCCAATGCGTTCCCTCTGCTCCCTTTGGTGCCCCTCTGTTCTGCAGTGTTCCCCACGGTTCCCCACTTTTTCCAATCTGTTTCCCCTGCTACCTCTGGTTGCCCTCTGTTCTGCATTTTTCCACTCTTTTCCCCACTTTTGCCAATCCGTTCCCCCTGCGTCCTTTGGTTCACCTCTGTTCTGCAGATCTCTCCACGAATCCCCACTTTTTCAAATCTGTTCCCCCTGCTCCCTTTGGTTCCCCTCTGTGCTGCAGTTTTCCCCACGGTTCCCCACATTTTCCAAACCATTCCCACGGCTCGCTTTGGTTTCATACTGTTCTGCTGCGTTCCCCACGGTTCCCCACTATTTTACAATCTATTCGCCCTGCTCCCTTTGTTTCCCCTCTGTTCTGCAGTGTCCTCCACGCTTCCCAACTTTTTGCTATCCATTCCCCCTGCTCTGTTTGTTTCCCCACTGTTCTGCATTTTTCCACACGGTTCCCCACTTTTTCCAATCTGTTCCCCCTGCTCCCTATGGTTCCCCTCTGCCCTGCAGTGTTCCTCATGGTTCTCCACATTTTTTCCAATGCGTTCCCCCTGTTCCCTTTGGTTCCCCTCTGTCCTTCCGTGTTCTCCACGGTTCCCAACTTTTTGCAATCCTTTGCCCCTGCTTCGTATGGTTCCCCTCTGTTCTGCAGTGTTCCCCACGGTTCCCCCTTTTTCCATTCTGTTTCCCCTGCTCTTTTGGCTCCACCCTGTTCTGCAGTTTTTCCCACGGTTCCCCACATTTTCCAAACCATTCCCCCGGCTTGCTTTGTTTTCATTCTGTTCTGCAGCATTCCCCACGGTTCCCCACTTTTTGCAATCCATTCCCCCTGCTCTGTTTGTTTCCCCTCTGTCCTGCATTGTCCTCCACGGTTCCCAACTTTTTGCAATCCATTCCCCCTGCTCTGTTTGTTTCCCCTCTGTCCTGCATTGTCTTCCACGGTTCCAAACATTTTGCAATCCATTCCTCCTGCTCCGTTTGTTTGCCCTCTGTTCTGCAGTGTTCCCCACAGTTCCCCACTTTTTCCAATCAGTTCCCCCTGCTCCCTTTGATTCCCCTCTGTCCTACAGTGTTCCCCACGGTTCCCCACTTTTTCCAATCCGTTCTCTCTGCTCCCTTTGGTTCCCCTCTGTTCTGCAGTGTTCCCCACAGTTCTCCACCTTTTCCAATTCGTTCCCACTGCTCCCTTTGGTTCCCCACCTTTCTGCATTTTTTCACACGTTTCCCTACTTTTTCCAATCGGTTCCCCACTTTTTCCAATCTGTTTCCCCTGCTCCCTTTGGTTCTCCTCTGTTCTGCAGTGTTCCCGACGCTTCCCCACTTTTTCCAACCTGTTCCCCTTGTTCCCTTTGGTTCCCCTCTGTCCTTCCGTGTTCTCCAGTGTTCCCAACTTTTTGCAATCCGTTGCCCCTGCTCCGTTTGGTTCCCCTCTGTTTTGTAGTGTTCCCCACGGTTCCCCACTTTTTCCAATCTGTTCCCCCTGCTCCTTTGTCTCCACTCTTTTCTGCAGTTTTCCCCACGGTTCCCCACATTTTCCAAACCATTCCCCCGGCTCGCTTTGATTTCATACTGTTCTGCAGCGTTCCCCACGGTTCCCCACTTTTTTACAAGCTGTTTGCCCTGCTCCTTTTGGTTCCCCCCTGTTCTGCATTGTCCTCCACGGTTCCCAACTTTTTGGAATCCATTCCCCCTGTTCCGTTTGTTTGCCCTCTGTTCTGCAGTGTTCCCCACAGTTCCCCACTTTTTCCAATCATTTCCCCCTGCTCCCTTTGATTCCCCTCTGTCCTACAGTGTTCCCCATCGGCGCAACGTTTTACAATCCGTTCCCCCTGCTTCCTTTGGTCCACCTCTTTTCTGCAGTGTTCCCCACGGTTCCCCATTTTTTCCAATGCATTCCCTCTGCTCCCTTTGGTGCCCCTCTGTTCTGCAGTGTTCCCCACGGTTCCCCACATTTTCCAATCTGTTCCCCCTGATCCCTTTGGTTCACCTCTGTTCTGCAGTTTTCCCCACGGTTCCCCACATTTTCCAAACCATACCCCCGGCTTGCTTTGTTTTCATACTGTTCTGCAGCGTTCCCCACGGTTCCCCACTTTTTTACAATCTGTTCGCCCTGCTCCCTTTGGTTCCCCTCTGTTCTGCAGTGTCCTCCACGCTTACCAACTTTTTGCAATCCATTCCCCCTGCTCCGTTTGTTTCCCTCTGTTCTGCAGTGTTCCCCACAGTTTCCCACTTTTTCCAATCAGTTCCCCCTGCTCCCTTTGATTCCCCTCTGTCCAACAGTGTTGCCCATCGGCCCAACCTTTTACAATCAGTTCCCCCTGCTTCCTTTGGTTCCCCTCTGTCGTGCAGTGTTCCCCACGACTCCCCACTTTTTACAATCTCTTCCCCCTGCTCCCTTTGGTGTCCCTCTTTTCTGCAGTGTTCCCTACGGTTCCCCACTTTTTCCAATCTGTTTCCCCTGCTACCTCTGGTTGCCCTCTGTTCTGCATTTTTCCACACTGTACCCCGCTTTTTCCAATCCGTTCCCCCTGCTTCCTTTGGTTCACCTCTGTTCTGCAGTACGCCCCACGGTTCCCCACATTTTCCAATCCGTTCCCTCTGCTCCCTTTGGTTCCCCTCGGTTCTGCAGTGTTCCCCACAGTTCTCCACCATTTCCAATTTGTTCCCCCTGCTCCCTTTGGTTCCCCACCTTTCTGTATTTTTACATACTGTTCCCTACTTTTTCCAATCGGTTCCCCACTTTTTCCAATCTGTTCCCCCTGCTCCCTTTGGTTCTCCTCTGTTCTGCAGTGTTCCCCACGATACTCCACATTTTTTTCCATCCTGTAACCCCTGCTCCCTATGGTTCCCCTCTGTCTTGCAGTGTTACCCATGGGACACCACTTTTTCCAACCTGTTCCCCTTGTTCCCTTTGGTTCCCCTCTGTCCTTCCGTGGGGCAATCCGTTGCCCCTGCTCCATTTTGTTCCCCTCATTTCTGCAGTGTTCCCCACGGTTCACCCTGGTTCCATTCTGTTCCCCCTGCTCCTTTGGCTCCACTCTGTTCTGCAGTTTTCCCCACGGTTCCCCACATTTTCTAAACCATTCCCCCGGCTTGCTTTGTTTTCATACCGTTCAGCAGCATTCCCCACGGTTCCCCACTTTTCTACAATCTGTTCCCCCTGCTCCCTTTGGTTCCCCTCTGTTCTGCAGTGTCCTCCACGCTTACCAACTTTTTGCAATCCATTCCCCCTGCTCCGTTTGTTTGCCCTCTGTTCTGCAGTGATCCCCACAGTTCCCCACTTTTTCCAATCAGTTCCCCCTGCTCCCTTTGATTCCCCTTTGTCCTACAGTGTTCCCCATCGGCCAACCTTTTTACAATCCGTTCCCCCTGCTTCCTTTGGTTCCCCTCTGTCGTGCAGTGTTCCCCACGGTTCCCCAGTTTTCTAATGCGTTCCCTCTACTCCCTTTGGTGCCCCTCTGTTCTGCAGTGTTCCCCACGGTTCCCCACTTTTTCCAAATCGTTCCCCTGCTCCCTTTGGTTCCGCTCTGTTCTGCAGTGATCCCCACGGTTCCCCACATTTTCCAAACTGTTCTCCCTGCTCGCTTTGGTTTCATACTTTTCTGCAGTGTTCCCCACGGTTCCCCACTTTTTAACAATCTGTTCCCCCTTCTCCCTTTGGTTCCTCTCTGTTCTGCATTGTTCCCCACGGGTCTCCACTTTTCCGAGCTGTTCCCCCTTCTCCCTTTGGTTCCGCTCTGTTCTGCAGTTTTCCCCACGGTTCTACAAATTTTTTCTATTCTGTTCCCATGCTCCCTTTGGTTCCCCTCTGTCCTGCAGTATCCTTCACGGTTCCCCACTTTTTCCAACATGTACCTCCTGTTCCCTTTGGTATCCCTCTGTCATGCAGCGTTTTAACAGTTCCCCAATTTTTTCCTATCTGTTCCCCCTGATCCCTTTGGTTCCCCTCTGACGTGCAGTGTGCCCCAAGGTTCCCCACTTTTTCCAATCCGTTCCCTCTGCTCCCTTTGGTTCCCCTATGTTCTGCAGTGTTCCCCACAGTTCTCCACCTTTTCCAATTCGTTCCCCCTGCTCCCTTTGGTTCCCCACCTTTCTGCATTTTTCCACACGATTCCCTACTTTTTTCCAATCGGTTCCCCAATTTTTCAAATCTGTTCCCCCTGCTCCCTTTGGTTCTCCTCTCTTCTGCAGTGTTCCCGACGCTTCCCCACTTTTTCCAATCCGTTCCCCCTGCTCCCTTTGGTTCCCCTGTATTCTACAGTGTTCCCCACGATTCTCCACATTTTTTTACATACTGTACCCCCGCTCCCTATGGTTCCACTCTGCCTTGCAGTGTTACCCATGGGACACCACTTTTTCCAACCTGTTCCGCTTGTTCCCATTGGTTCCCCTCTGTCCTTCCGTATTTTCCAGGGTTCCCAACTTTTTGCAATCCGTTGCCCCTGCTCCGTTTGGTTCCCCTCTGTTTTGTAGTGTTCCCCATGGTTTCCCACTTTTTCCAATCCGTTCCCCCTGCGTCCTTTGGTTCACCTCTGTTCTGCAGATCTCTCCACGAATCCCCACTTTTTCAAATCTGTTCCCCCTGCTCCCTTTGGTTCCCCTCTGTGCTGCAGTTTTCCCCACGGTTCCCCACATTTTCCAAACCATTCCCACGGCTCGCTTTGGTTTCATACTGTTCTGCTGCGTTCCCCACGGTTCCCCACTATTTTACAATCTATTCGCCCTGCTCCCTTTGTTTCCCCTCTGTTCTGCAGTGTCCTCCACGCTTCCCAACTTTTTGCTATCCATTCCCCCTGCTCTGTTTTTTTCCCCACTGTTCTGCATTTTTCCACACGGTTCCCCACTTTTTCCAATCTGTTCCCCCTGCTCCCTATGGTTCCCCTCTGCCCTGCAGTGTTCCTCATGGTTCTCCACATTTTTTCCAATCCGTTCCCCCTGTTCCCTTTGGTTCCCCTCTGTCCTTCCGTGTTCTCCACGGTTCCCAACTTTTTGCAATCCTTTGCCCCTGCTCCGTATGGTTCCCCTCTGTTCTGCAGTGTTCCCCACGGTTCCCCCTTTTTCCATTCTGTTTCCCCTGCTCTTTTGGCTCCACTCTGTTCTGCAGTTTTTCCCACGGTTCCCCACATTTTCCAAACCATTCCCCCGGCTTGCTTTGTTTTCATTCTGTTCTGAAGCATTCCCCACGGTTCCCCACTTTTTGCAATCCATTCCCCCTGCTCTGTTTGTTTCCCCTCTGTCCTGCATTGTCCTCCACGGTTCCCAACTTTTTGCAATCCATTCCCCCTGCTCTGTTTGTTTCCCCTCTGTCCTGCATTGTCTTCCACGGTTCCAAACATTTTGCAATCCATTCCTCCTGCTCCGTTTGTTTGCCCTCTGTTCTGCAGTGTTACCCACAGTTCCCCACTTTTTCCAATCAGTTCCCCCTGCTCCCTTTGATTCCCCTCTGTCCTACAGTGTTCCCCACGGTTCCCCACTTTTTCCAATCCGTTCTCTCTGCTCCCTTTGGTTCCCCTCTGTTCTGCAGTGTTCCCCACAGTTCTCCACCTTTTCCAATTCGTTCCCACTGCTCCCTTTGGTTCCCCACCTTTCTGCATTTTTTCACACGTTTCCCTACTTTTTCCAATCGGTTCCCCACTTTTTCCAATCTGTTTCCCCTGCTCCCTTTGGTTCTCCTCTGTTCTGCAGTGTTCCCGACGCTTCCCCACTTTTTCCAACCTGTTCCCCTTGTTCCCTTTGGTTCCCCTCTGTCCTTCCGTGTTCTCCAGTGTTCCCAACTTTTTGCAATCCGTTGCCCCTGCTCCGTTTGGTTCCCCTCTGTTTTGTAGTGTTCCCCACGGTTCCCCACTTTTTCCAATCTGTTCCCCCTGCTCCTTTGTCTCCACTCTTTTCTGCAGTTTTCCCCACGGTTCCCCACATTTTCCAAACCATTCCCCCGGCTCGCTTTGGTTTCATACTGTTCTGCAGCGTTCCCCACGGTTCCCCACTTTTTTACAAGCTGTTTGCCCTGCTCCTTTTGGTTCCCCCCCTGTTCTGCATTGTCCTCCACGGTTCCCAACTTTTTGGAATCCATTCCCCCTGTTCCGTTTGTTTGCCCTCTGTTCTGCAGTGTTCCCCACAGTTCCCCACTTTTTCCAATCAGTTCCCCCTGCTCCCTTTGATTCCCCTTTGTCCTACAGTGTTTCCCATCGGCCAAACATTTTACAATGCGTTCCCCCTGCTTCCTTTGATTCCCCTCTGTCGTGCAGTGTTCCCCACGCTTCCCCAATTTTCCAATGCTTTCCCTCTGCTCCCTTTGGTGCCCCTCTGTTCTGCAGTGTTCCCCACGACTCCCCACTTTTTACAATCTGTTCCCCCTGCTCCCTTTGGTTCCCCTCTGTTCTGCATTGTTCCCCACGGTTCCCCACTTCTCCAAACTGTACCCCTGCTCCCTTTGGTTCCCCTATGTTCTGCAGTGTTCCTCACGGTTCCCCACTATTTCCAATCTGTTCTTCCTGCTCCCTTTGGTTCCCCACTGTTCTGCATTTTTCCACACGGTTCCCCACTTTTTTCCAATCTGTTCCCCCTGCTTCCTTTGCTTCCCCACTGTTCTGCATTTTTCCACACGGTTCCCCACTTTTTCCAATCCGTTCCTCCTGCTTCATTTGGGTCCCCACTGTTCTGCAGAACTCCCCACGATTCCCCACTTTTTCCAATCTGTTCCCCCTTCTCCCTTTGGTTCCTCT
The DNA here is from genome assembly GCF_036971445.1 of Narcine bancroftii. Lineage (NCBI taxonomy): Eukaryota > Metazoa > Chordata > Chondrichthyes > Torpediniformes > Narcinidae > Narcine > Narcine bancroftii. The sequence continues at coordinate 856,529 of NW_027211889.1, read as the reverse complement.
TTGTTCTGCATTGTTCCCCACGGGTCGCCACTTTTCCGAGCTGTTCCCCCTTCTCCCTTTGGTTCCGCTCTGTTCTGCAGTTTTCCCCACGGTTCTACAAATTTTTTCTATTCTGTTCCCATGCTCCCTTTGGTTCCGCTCTGCCCTGCAGTATCCCCCATGGTTCCTTACTTTTTCCAATCCGTTCCCCCTGCAACCTTTGATTCCCCTCTGTTCTGCAGTGTTCCCCACAGTTACCCACTTTTTCCAATCGGTTCCCCCTGCTCCCTTTGATTACCCTCTGTCATGCAGTGTTCGCCTTGGGCCCCACTTTTTGCAATCCGTTTCCCCTGCTCCCTTTGGTTCCCCTCTGTGCTGCAGTGTTCACCACGGTTCCCCACTTTTTACAACCTGTACCTCCTGCTCCCTTTGGTTCCCCTCTGTCATGCAGTGTCCCCCATGGTTCCCCACTTATTCCAATCTGTTCCCCCTGTTCCCTTTGGTTCTCCTCTGTTCTGCAGTGTTCCCGACGCTTCCCTACTTTTTCCAATCGGTTCCCCACTTTTTCCAATCTGTTCACCCTGCTCCCTTTGCATCTCCTCTGTTCTGCAATGTTCCCGACGCTTCCCCACTTTTTCCAATCCGTTCCCCCTGTTCCCTTTGGTTCCCCTCTATTCTGCAGTGTTCCCCACGATTCTCCACATTTTTTTCCATCCTGTATCCCCGGCTCCCTATGGTTCCCCTCTGCATTGAAGTGTTACCCATGGGACCACAAATTTCCCAACCTGTTCCACTTGTTCCCTTTGGTTCCCCTCTGTCCTGCCATGTTCTCCACAATTATCAACTTTTTGCAATCCATTCCCCATGCTCCGTTTGGTTCCCCTCTGTTCTGCAGTGTTCCCCACGGTTCCCCACTTTTTCCAATCTGTTCCCCCTGCTCCTTTGGCTCCACTCTGTTCTGCAGTTTTCAACACGTTTCCCCACATTTGCCAAACCATTCCCCCGGCTCGCATTGTTTTCATACTGTTCTGGCGCGTTCCCCACGCTTCCCCACTTTTTGACAATCTGTTCGTCCTGCTCCCTTTGGTTCCCCTCTATCTGCTGTGTCCTCCACGCTTACCAACTTTTTGCAATCCATTCCCCCTGCTCTGTTTGTTTCTCCTCTGTCCTGCATTGTCCTCCACGGTTCCCAACTTTTTGCAATCCATTCCCCCTGCTCTGTTTGTTTGCCCTCTGTTCTGCAGTGTTCCCCACAGTTCCCCACTTTTTCCAATCAGTTCCCCCTGCTCCCTTTGATTCCCATCTGTCCTACAGTGTTCCCCATGGGCCCACCTTTTTACAATCCGTTCCCCCTGCTTCCTTTGGTTCCCCTCTGTCGTGCAGTATTCCCCACGGTTCCCCACTTTTTCTAATGTGTTCCCTCTGCTCCCTATGCTGCCCCTCTGTTCTGCAGTGTTCCCGACGGTTCCCCACTTTTTCCAATCTGTTTCCCCTGCTACCTCTGGTTCCCCTCTGTTCTGTATTTTTCCACACTGTTCCCCACTTTTTCCAATCAGTTCCCCCTTCTTCCTTTTTGTTCACCTCTGTTTTGCAGAACTCCCCACGATTCCCCACTTTTTCCAATTTGTTCCCCCTGCTCCCTTTGGTTCCCCACTGTTCTGCATTTTTCCACACGGTTCCCCACTTTTACCAATCTGTTCCCCCTGCTCCCTTTGATTCCTCACTGTTCTCCACATTTTTTCCAACCTGCAGCCCCTGCTCCCTATGGTTCCCCTCTGCCTTGCAGTGTTCCCCATGGGACCCTACTTTTTCCAATCTGTTCCCCCTGCTCCTTTGGCTCCACTCTGTTCTGCAGTTTTCCCCATGGTTCTCCACATTTTTTCCAATCTGTTCCACCTGCTCCCTTTGGTTCTGCAGTGTTTCCCACGGTTCCCCACTTTTTCCAATCCATTTCCCCTGCTCCCTTTTGTTCCCCTCTATTGTTCAGTGTTCCCCACGGTCCCCCACTTTTTCCAATCCGTTCCCCTGCTCCCTTTGGTTCCCCTCTGTTCTGCAGGATCCCCACGGTTCCCCACATTTTCCAAACTGTTCCCCAGGCTCGCTTTGGTTTCATACTGTTCTGCAGTGTTCCCCACGATTCCCCACTTTTTTACAATTTGTTCGCCCTGCTCCCTTTGGTTCCCCTCTGTCCTGCAGTGTCCTTCACGGTTCCCAACTTTTTCCAACATGTACCTCCTGTCCCCTTTGGTTCCCCTCTGTCATGCAGTGTTTTCACAGTTCCCCAATTTTTTCCTATCTGTTCCCCCTGATCCCTTTGGTTCCCCTCTGTTGTGCAGTGTGCCCCAAGGTTCCCCACTTTTTCCAATCCGTTCCCTCTGCTCCCTTTGGTTCCCCTCTGTTCTGCAGTGTTCCCCACAGTTCTCCACCTTTTCCAATTCGTTCCCCCTGCTCCCTTTGGTTCCCCACCTCTCTGCATTTTTCCACACGGTTCCCTACTTTTTTCCAATCGGTTCCCCACTTTTTCAAATCTGTTCCCCCTGCTCCCTTTGGTTCTCATCTCTTCTGCAGTGTTCCCGACGCTTCCCCACTTTTTCCGATTCCGTTCCCCCTGCTCCCTTTGGTTCCGCTCTGTTCTGCAGTTTTCCCCACGGTTCTACAAATTTTTTCTATTCTGTTCCCATGCTCCCTTTGGTTCCCCTCTGTCCTGCAGTATCCTTCACGGTTCCCCACTTTTTCCAACATGTACCTCCTGTTCCCTTTGGTATCCCTCTGTCATGCAGCGTTTTAACAGTTCCCCAATTTTTTCCTATCTGTTCCCCCTGATCCCTTTGGTTCCCCTCTGACGTGCAGTGTGCCCCAAGGTTCCCCACTTTTTCCAATCCGTTCCCTCTGCTCCCTTTGGTTCCCCTATGTTCTGCAGTGTTCCCCACAGTTCTCCACCTTTTCCAATTCGTTCCCCCTGCTCCCTTTGGTTCCCCACCTTTCTGCATTTTTCCACACGATTCCCTACTTTTTTCCAATCGGTTCCCCAATTTTTCAAATCTGTTCCCCCTGCTCCCTTTGGTTCTCCTCTCTTCTGCAGTGTTCCCGACGCTTCCCCACTTTTTCCAATCCGTTCCCCCTGCTCCCTTTGGTTCCCCTGTATTCTACAGTGTTCCCCACGATTCTCCACATTTTTTTACATACTGTACCCCCGCTCCCTATGGTTCCACTCTGCCTTGCAGTGTTACCCATGGGACACCACTTTTTCCAACCTGTTCCGCTTGTTCCCATTGGTTCCCCTCTGTCCTTCCGTATTTTCCAGGGTTCCCAACTTTTTGCAATCCGTTGCCCCTGCTCCGTTTGGTTCCCCTCTGTTTTGTAGTGTTCCCCATGGTTTCCCACTTTTTCCAATCCGTTCCCCCTGCGTCCTTTGGTTCACCTCTGTTCTGCAGATCTCTCCACGAATCCCCACTTTTTCAAATCTGTTCCCCCTGCTCCCTTTGGTTCCCCTCTGTGCTGCAGTTTTCCCCACGGTTCCCCACATTTTCCAAACCATTCCCACGGCTCGCTTTGGTTTCATACTGTTCTGCTGCGTTCCCCACGGTTCCCCACTATTTTACAATCTATTCGCCCTGCTCCCTTTGTTTCCCCTCTGTTCTGCAGTGTCCTCCACGCTTCCCAACTTTTTGCTATCCATTCCCCCTGCTCTGTTTTTTTCCCCACTGTTCTGCATTTTTCCACACGGTTCCCCACTTTTTCCAATCTGTTCCCCCTGCTCCCTATGGTTCCCCTCTGCCCTGCAGTGTTCCTCATGGTTCTCCACATTTTTTCCAATCCGTTCCCCCTGTTCCCTTTGGTTCCCCTCTGTCCTTCCGTGTTCTCCACGGTTCCCAACTTTTTGCAATCCTTTGCCCCTGCTCCGTATGGTTCCCCTCTGTTCTGCAGTGTTCCCCACGGTTCCCCCTTTTTCCATTCTGTTTCCCCTGCTCTTTTGGCTCCACTCTGTTCTGCAGTTTTTCCCACGGTTCCCCACATTTTCCAAACCATTCCCCCGGCTTGCTTTGTTTTCATTCTGTTCTGAAGCATTCCCCACGGTTCCCCACTTTTTGCAATCCATTCCCCCTGCTCTGTTTGTTTCCCCTCTGTCCTGCATTGTCCTCCACGGTTCCCAACTTTTTGCAATCCATTCCCCCTGCTCTGTTTGTTTCCCCTCTGTCCTGCATTGTCTTCCACGGTTCCAAACATTTTGCAATCCATTCCTCCTGCTCCGTTTGTTTGCCCTCTGTTCTGCAGTGTTACCCACAGTTCCCCACTTTTTCCAATCAGTTCCCCCTGCTCCCTTTGATTCCCCTCTGTCCTACAGTGTTCCCCACGGTTCCCCACTTTTTCCAATCCGTTCTCTCTGCTCCCTTTGGTTCCCCTCTGTTCTGCAGTGTTCCCCACAGTTCTCCACCTTTTCCAATTCGTTCCCACTGCTCCCTTTGGTTCCCCACCTTTCTGCATTTTTTCACACGTTTCCCTACTTTTTCCAATCGGTTCCCCACTTTTTCCAATCTGTTTCCCCTGCTCCCTTTGGTTCTCCTCTGTTCTGCAGTGTTCCCGACGCTTCCCCACTTTTTCCAACCTGTTCCCCTTGTTCCCTTTGGTTCCCCTCTGTCCTTCCGTGTTCTCCAGTGTTCCCAACTTTTTGCAATCCGTTGCCCCTGCTCCGTTTGGTTCCCCTCTGTTTTGTAGTGTTCCCCACGGTTCCCCACTTTTTCCAATCTGTTCCCCCTGCTCCTTTGTCTCCACTCTTTTCTGCAGTTTTCCCCACGGTTCCCCACATTTTCCAAACCATTCCCCCGGCTCGCTTTGGTTTCATACTGTTCTGCAGCGTTCCCCACGGTTCCCCACTTTTTTACAAGCTGTTTGCCCTGCTCCTTTTGGTTCCCCCCCTGTTCTGCATTGTCCTCCACGGTTCCCAACTTTTTGGAATCCATTCCCCCTGTTCCGTTTGTTTGCCCTCTGTTCTGCAGTGTTCCCCACAGTTCCCCACTTTTTCCAATCAGTTCCCCCTGCTCCCTTTGATTCCCCTTTGTCCTACAGTGTTTCCCATCGGCCAAACATTTTACAATGCGTTCCCCCTGCTTCCTTTGATTCCCCTCTGTCGTGCAGTGTTCCCCACGCTTCCCCAATTTTCCAATGCTTTCCCTCTGCTCCCTTTGGTGCCCCTCTGTTCTGCAGTGTTCCCCACGACTCCCCACTTTTTACAATCTGTTCCCCCTGCTCCCTTTGGTTCCCCTCTGTTCTGCATTGTTCCCCACGGTTCCCCACTTCTCCAAACTGTACCCCTGCTCCCTTTGGTTCCCCTATGTTCTGCAGTGTTCCTCACGGTTCCCCACTATTTCCAATCTGTTCTTCCTGCTCCCTTTGGTTCCCCACTGTTCTGCATTTTTCCACACGGTTCCCCACTTTTTTCCAATCTGTTCCCCCTGCTTCCTTTGCTTCCCCACTGTTCTGCATTTTTCCACACGGTTCCCCACTTTTTCCAATCCGTTCCTCCTGCTTCATTTGGGTCCCCACTGTTCTGCAGAACTCCCCACGATTCCCCACTTTTTCCAATCTGTTCCCCCTTCTCCCTTTGGTTCCTCTTTGTTCTGCATTGTTCCCCACGGGTCGCCACTTTTCCGAGCTGTTCCCCCTTCTCCCTTTGGTTCCGCTCTGTTCTGCAGTTTTCCCCACGGTTCTACAAATTTTTTCTATTCTGTTCCCATGCTCCCTTTGGTTCCGCTCTGCCCTGCAGTATCCCCCATGGTTCCTTACTTTTTCCAATCCGTTCCCCCTGCAACCTTTGATTCCCCTCTGTTCTGCAGTGTTCCCCACAGTTACCCACTTTTTCCAATCGGTTCCCCCTGCTCCCTTTGATTACCCTCTGTCATGCAGTGTTCGCCTTGGGCCCCACTTTTTGCAATCCGTTTCCCCTGCTCCCTTTGGTTCCCCTCTGTGCTGCAGTGTTCACCACGGTTCCCCACTTTTTACAACCTGTACCTCCTGCTCCCTTTGGTTCCCCTCTGTCATGCAGTGTCCCCCATGGTTCCCCACTTATTCCAATCTGTTCCCCCTGTTCCCTTTGGTTCTCCTCTGTTCTGCAGTGTTCCCGACGCTTCCCTACTTTTTCCAATCGGTTCCCCACTTTTTCCAATCTGTTCACCCTGCTCCCTTTGCATCTCCTCTGTTCTGCAATGTTCCCGACGCTTCCCCACTTTTTCCAATCCGTTCCCCCTGTTCCCTTTGGTTCCCCTCTATTCTGCAGTGTTCCCCACGATTCTCCACATTTTTTTCCATCCTGTATCCCCGGCTCCCTATGGTTCCCCTCTGCATTGAAGTGTTACCCATGGGACCACAAATTTCCCAACCTGTTCCACTTGTTCCCTTTGGTTCCCCTCTGTCCTGCCATGTTCTCCACAATTATCAACTTTTTGCAATCCATTCCCCATGCTCCGTTTGGTTCCCCTCTGTTCTGCAGTGTTCCCCACGGTTCCCCACTTTTTCCAATCTGTTCCCCCTGCTCCTTTGGCTCCACTCTGTTCTGCAGTTTTCAACACGTTTCCCCACATTTGCCAAACCATTCCCCCGGCTCGCATTGTTTTCATACTGTTCTGGCGCGTTCCCCACGCTTCCCCACTTTTTGACAATCTGTTCGTCCTGCTCCCTTTGGTTCCCCTCTATCTGCTGTGTCCTCCACGCTTACCAACTTTTTGCAATCCATTCCCCCTGCTCTGTTTGTTTCTCCTCTGTCCTGCATTGTCCTCCACGGTTCCCAACTTTTTGCAATCCATTCCCCCTGCTCTGTTTGTTTGCCCTCTGTTCTGCAGTGTTCCCCACAGTTCCCCACTTTTTCCAATCAGTTCCCCCTGCTCCCTTTGATTCCCATCTGTCCTACAGTGTTCCCCATGGGCCCACCTTTTTACAATCCGTTCCCCCTGCTTCCTTTGGTTCCCCTCTGTCGTGCAGTATTCCCCACGGTTCCCCACTTTTTCTAATGTGTTCCCTCTGCTCCCTATGCTGCCCCTCTGTTCTGCAGTGTTCCCGACGGTTCCCCACTTTTTCCAATCTGTTTCCCCTGCTACCTCTGGTTCCCCTCTGTTCTGTATTTTTCCACACTGTTCCCCACTTTTTCCAATCAGTTCCCCCTTCTTCCTTTTTGTTCACCTCTGTTTTGCAGAACTCCCCACGATTCCCCACTTTTTCCAATTTGTTCCCCCTGCTCCCTTTGGTTCCCCACTGTTCTGCATTTTTCCACACGGTTCCCCACTTTTACCAATCTGTTCCCCCTGCTCCCTTTGATTCCTCACTGTTCTCCACATTTTTTCCAACCTGCAGCCCCTGCTCCCTATGGTTCCCCTCTGCCTTGCAGTGTTCCCCATGGGACCCTACTTTTTCCAATCTGTTCCCCCTGCTCCTTTGGCTCCACTCTGTTCTGCAGTTTTCCCCATGGTTCTCCACATTTTTTCCAATCTGTTCCACCTGCTCCCTTTGGTTCTGCAGTGTTTCCCACGGTTCCCCACTTTTTCCAATCCATTTCCCCTGCTCCCTTTTGTTCCCCTCTATTGTTCAGTGTTCCCCACGGTCCCCCACTTTTTCCAATCCGTTCCCCTGCTCCCTTTGGTTCCCCTCTGTTCTGCAGGATCCCCACGGTTCCCCACATTTTCCAAACTGTTCCCCAGGCTCGCTTTGGTTTCATACTGTTCTGCAGTGTTCCCCACGATTCCCCACTTTTTTACAATTTGTTCGCCCTGCTCCCTTTGGTTCCCCTCTGTCCTGCAGTGTCCTTCACGGTTCCCAACTTTTTCCAACATGTACCTCCTGTCCCCTTTGGTTCCCCTCTGTCATGCAGTGTTTTCACAGTTCCCCAATTTTTTCCTATCTGTTCCCCCTGATCCCTTTGGTTCCCCTCTGTTGTGCAGTGTGCCCCAAGGTTCCCCACTTTTTCCAATCCGTTCCCTCTGCTCCCTTTGGTTCCCCTCTGTTCTGCAGTGTTCCCCACAGTTCTCCACCTTTTCCAATTCGTTCCCCCTGCTCCCTTTGGTTCCCCACCTCTCTGCATTTTTCCACACGGTTCCCTACTTTTTTCCAATCGGTTCCCCACTTTTTCAAATCTGTTCCCCCTGCTCCCTTTGGTTCTCATCTCTTCTGCAGTGTTCCCGACGCTTCCCCACTTTTTCCGATTCCGTTCCCCCTGCTCCCTTTGGTTCCCCTCTATTCTACAGTGTTCCCCACGATTCTCCACATTTTTTTACATACTGTACTCCCTTCTCCCTTTGGTTCCCCTCTGCCTTGCAGTGTTACCCATGGGACACCACTTTTTCCAACCTGTTCCCCTTGTTCCCTTTGGTTCCCCTCTGTCCTTCCGTGTTCTCCAGTGTTCCCAACTTTTTGCAATCCGTTGCCCCTGCTCCGTTTGGTTCCCCTCTGTTTTGTAGTGTTCCCCACGGTTCCCCACTTTTTCCAATCTGTTCCCCCTGCTCCTTTGTCTCCACTCTTTTCTGCAGTTTTCCCCACGGTTCCCCACATTTTCCAAACCATTCCCCCGGCTCGCTTTGGTTTCATACTGTTCTGCAGCGTTCCCCACGGTTCCCCACTTTTTTACAAGCTGTTTGCCCTGCTCCTTTTGGTTCCCCCCTGTTCTGCATTGTCCTCCACGGTTCCCAACTTTTTGGAATCCATTCCCCCTGTTCCGTTTGTTTGCCCTCTGTTCTGCAGTGTTCCCCACAGTTCCCCACATTTTCCAATCATTTCCCCCTGCTCCCTTTGATTCCCCTCTGTCCTACAGTGTTCCCCATCGGCGCAACTTTTTACAATCCGTTCCCCCTGCTTCCTTTGGTCCACCTCTTTTCTGCAGTGTTCCCCACGGTTCCCCACTTTTTCCAATGCATTCCCTCTGCTCCCTTTGGTGCTCCTCTGTTCTGCAGTGTTCCCCACGGTTCCCCACATTTTCCAAACTGTTCCCCCTGATCCCTTTGGTTCACCTCTGTTCTGCAGTTTTCCCCACGGTTCCCCACATTTTCCAAACCATTCCCCCGGCTTGCTTTGTTTTCATACTGTTCTGCAGCGTTCCCCACGGTTCCCCACTTTTTTACAATCTGTTCGCCCTGCTCCCTTTGGTTCCCCTCTGTTCTGCAGTGTCCTCCACGCTTACCAACTTTTTGCAATCCATTCCCCCTGCTCCGTTTGTTTCCCTCTGTTCTGCAGTGTTCCCCACAGTTTCCCACTTTTTCCAATCAGTTCCCCCTGCTCCCTTTGATTCCCCTCTGTCCAACAGTGTTGCCCATCGGCCCAACCTTTTACAATCAGTTCCCCCTGCTTCCTTTGGTTCCCCTCTGTCGTGCAGTGTTCCCCACGACTCCCCACTTTTTACAATCTGTTCCCCCTGCTCCCTTTGGTGTACCTCTGTTCTGCAGTGTTCCCTACGGTTCCCCACTTTTTCCAATCTGTTTCCCCTGCTACCTCTGGTTGCCCTCTGTTCTGCAGTGTTCCCCACAGTTCTCCACCATTTCCAATTTGTTCCCCCTGCTCCCTTTGGTTCCCCACCTTTCTGTATTTTTACATACTGTTCCCTACTTTTTCCAATCGGTTCCCCACTTTTTCCAATCTGGTCCCCCTGCTCCCTTTGGTTCTCCTCTGTTCTGCAGTGTTCCCCACGATACTCCACATTTTTTTCCATCCTGTAACCCCTGCTCCCTATGGTTCCCCTCTGCCTTGCAGTGTTACCCATGGGACACCACTTTTTCCAACCTGTTCCCCTTGTTCCCTTTGGTTTCCCTCTGTCCTTCCGTGGGGCAATCCGTTGCCCCTGCTCCATTTTGTTCCCCTCTGTTCTGCAGTGTTCCCCACGGTTCCCCAATTTTTCCAATCTGTTCGCCCTGCTCCCTTTGGTTCCCCTCTGTCCTCCAGTGTCCTCCACGGTTCCCCACTTTTTCCAACCTGAACCTCCTGCTCCCTTTGATTCCCCTCTGTCCTACAGTGTTCCCCATCGGCCCAACTTTTTACAATCCGTTCCCCCTGCTTCCTTTGGTTCCCCTCTGTCGTGCAGTGTTCCCCACGGTTCCCCAGTTTTCCAATGCGTTCCCTCTGCTCCCTTTGGTGCCCCTCTGTTCTGCAGTGTTCCCCACGGTTCCCCACTTTTTCCAATCTGTTTCCCCTGCTACCTCTGGTTGCCCTCTGTTCTGCATTTTTCCACTCTTTTCCCCACTTTTGCCAATCCGTTCCCCCTGCGTCCTTTGGTTCACCTCTGTTCTGCAGATCTCTCCACGAATCCCCACTTTTTCAAATCTGTTCCCCCTGCTCCCTTTGGTTCCCCTCTGTGCTGCAGTTTTCCCCACGGTTCCCCACATTTTCTAAACCATTCCCACGGCTCGCTTTGGTTTCATACTGTTCTGCTGCGTTCCCCACGGTTCCCCACTATTTTACAATCTATTCGCCCTGCTCCCTTTGTTTCCCCTCTGTTCTGCAGTGTCCTCCACGCTTCCCAACTTTTTGCTATCCATTCCCCCTGCTCTGTTTGTTTCCCCACTGTTCTGCATTTTTCCACACGGTTCCCCACTTTTTCCAATCTGTTCCCCCTGCTCCCTATGGTTCCCCTCTGCCCTGCAGTGTTCCTCATGGTTCTCCACATTTTTTCCAATCCGTTCCCCCTGTTCCCTTTGGTTCCCCTCTGTCCTTCCGTGTTCTCCACGGTTCCCAACTTTTTGCAATCCTTTGCCCCTGCTCCGTATGGTTCCCCTCTGTTCTGCAGTGTTCCCCACGGTTCCCCCTTTTTCCATTCTGTTTCCCCTGCTCTTTTGGCTCCACTCTGTTCTGCAGTTTTTCCCACGGTTCCCCACATTTTCCAAACCATTCCCCCGGCTTGCTTTGTTTTCATTCTGTTCTGCAGCATTCCCCACGGTTCCCCACTTTTTGCAATCCATTCCCCCTGCTCTGTTTGTTTCCCCTCTGTCCTGCATTGTCCTCCACGGTTCCCAACTTTTTGCAATCCATTCCCCCTGCTCTGTTTGTTTCCCCTCTGTCCTGCATTGTCTTCCACGGTTCCAAACATTTTGCAATCCATTCCTCCTGCTCCGTTTGTTTGCCCTCTGTTCTGCAGTGTTCCCCACAGTTCCCCACTTTTTCCAATCAGTTCCCCCTGCTCCCTTTGATTCCCCTCTGTCCTACAGTGTTCCCCACGGTTCCCCACTTTTTCCAATCCGTTCTCTCTGCTCCCTTTGGTTCCCCTCTGTTCTGCAGTGTTCCCCACAGTTCTCCACCTTTTCCAATTCGTTCCCACTGCTCCCTTTGGTTCCCCACCTTTCTGCATTTTTTCACACGTTTCCCTACTTTTTCCAATCGGTTCCCCACTTTTTCCAATCTGTTTCCCCTGCTCCCTTTGGTTCTCCTCTGTTCTGCAGTGTTCCCGACGCTTCCCCACTTTTTCCAACCTGTTCCCCTTGTTCCCTTTGGTTCCCCTCTGTCCTTCCGTGTTCTCCAGTGTTCCCAACTTTTTGCAATCCGTTGCCCCTGCTCCGTTTGGTTCCCCTCTGTTTTGTAGTGTTCCCCACGGTTCCCCACTTTTTCCAATCTGTTCCCCCTGCTCCTTTGTCTCCACTCTTTTCTGCAGTTTTCCCCACGGTTCCCCACATTTTCCAAACCATTCCCCCGGCTCGCTTTGGTTTCATACTGTTCTGCAGCGTTCCCCACGGTTCCCCACTTTTTTACAAGCTGTTTGCCCTGCTCCTTTTGGTTCCCCCCTGTTCTGCATTGTCCTCCACGGTTCCCAACTTTTTGGAATCCATTCCCCCTGTTCCGTTTGTTTGCCCTCTGTTCTGCAGTGTTCCCCACAGTTCCCCACTTTTTCCAATCAGTTCCCCCTGCTCCCTTTGATTCCCCTTTGTCCTACAGTGTTTCCCATCGGCCAAACATTTTACAATGCGTTCCCCCTGCTTCCTTTGATTCCCCTCTGTCGTGCAGTGTTCCCCACGCTTCCCCAATTTTCCAATGCTTTCCCTCTGCTCCCTTTGGTGCCCTTCTGTTCTGCAGTGTTCCCCACGACTCCCCACTTTTTACAATCTGTTCCCCCTGCTCCCTTTGGTTCCCCTCTGTTCTGCATTGTTCCCCACGGTTCCCCACTTCTCCAAACTGTACCCCTGCTCCCTTTGGTTCCCCTATGTTCTGCAGTGTTCCTCACGGTTCCCCACTATTTCCAATCTGTTCTTCCTGCTCCCTTTGGTTCCCCACTGTTCTGCATTTTTCCACACGGTTCCCCACTTTTTTCCAATCTGTTCCCCCTGCTTCCTTTGCTTCCCCACTGTTCTGCATTTTTCCACACGGTTCCCACTTTTTCCAATCCGTTCCCCCTGCTTCATTTGGGTCCCCACTGTTCTGCAGAACTCCCCACGATTCCCCACTTTTTCCAATCTGTTCCCCCTTCTCCCTTTGGTTCCTCTTTGTTCTGCATTGTTCCCCACGGGTCGCCACTTTTCCGAGCTGTTCCCCCTTCTCCCTTTGGTTCCGCTCTGTTCTGCAGTTTTCCCCACGGTTCTACAAATTTTTTCTATTCTGTTCCCATGCTCCCTTTGGTTCCCCTCTGCCCTGCAGTATCCCCCATGGTTCCTTACTTTTTCCAATCCGTTCCCCCTGCAACCTTTGGTTCCCCTCTGTTCTGCAGTGTTCCCCACAGTTACCTACTTTTTCCAATCGGTTCCCCCTGCTCCCTTTGATTACCCTCTGTCATGCAGTGTTCGCCTTGGGCCCCACTTTTTGCAATCCGTTTCCCCTGCTCCCTTTGGTTCCCCTCTGTGCTGCAGTGTTCACCACGGTTCCCCACTTTTTACAACCTGTACCTCCTGCTCCCTTTGGTTCCCCTCTGTCATGCAGTGTCCCCCATGGTTCCCCACTTATTCCAATCTGTTCCCCCTGTTCCCTTTGGTTCTCCTCTGTTCTGCAGTGTTCCCGACGCTTCCCTACTTTTTCCAATCGGTTCCCCACTTTTTCCAATCTGTTCACCCTGCTCCCTTTGCATCTCCTCTGTTCTGCAATGTTCCCGACGCTTCCCCACTTTTTCCAATCCGTTCCCCCTGTTCCCTTTGGTTCCCCTCTATTCTGCAGTGTTCCCCACGATTCTCCACATTTTTTTCCATCCTGTATCCCCGGCTCCCTATGGTTCCCCTCTGCATTGAAGTGTTACCCATGGGACCACAAATTTCCCAACCTGTTCCACTTGTTCCCTTTGGTTCCCCTCTGTCCTGCCATGTTCTCCACAATTATCAACTTTTTGCAATCCATTCCCCATGCTCCGTTTGGTTCCCCTCTGTTCTGCAGTGTTCCCCACGGTTCCCCACTTTTTCCAATCTGTTCCCCCTGCTCCTTTGGCTCCACTCTGTTCTGCAGTTTTCAACACGTTTCCCCACATTTGCCAAACCATTCCCCCGGCTCGCATTGTTTTCATACTGTTCTGGCGCGTTCCCCACGCTTCCCCACTTTTTGACAATCTGTTCGTCCAGCTCCCTTTGGTTCCCCTCTATCTGCTGTGTCCTCCACGCTTACCAACTTTTTGCAATCCATTCCCCCTGCTCTGTTTGTTTCTCCTCTGTCCTGCATTGTCCTCCACGGTTCCCAACTTTTTGCAATCCATTCCCCCTGCTCTGTTTGTTTGCCCTCTGTTCTGCAGTGTTCCCCACAGTTCCCCACTTTTTCCAATCAGTTCCCCCTGCTCCCTTTGATTCCCATCTGTCCTACAGTGTTCCCCATGGGCCCACCTTTTTACAATCCGTTCCCCCTGCTTCCTTTGGTTCCCCTCTGTCGTGCAGTATTCCCCACGGTTCCCCACTTTTTCTAATGTGTTCCCTCTGCTCCCTATGCTGCCCCTCTGTTCTGCAGTGTTCCCGACGGTTCCCCACTTTTTCCAATCTGTTTCCCCTGCTACCTCTGGTTCCCCTCTGTTCTGTATTTTTCCACACTGTTCCCCACTTTTTCCAATCAGTTCCCCCTTCTTCCTTTTTGTTCACCTCTGTTTTGCAGAACTCCCCACGATTCCCCACTTTTTCCAATTTGTTCCCCCTGCTCCCTTTGGTTCCCCACTGTTCTGCATTTTTCCACACGGTTCCCCACTTTTACCAATCTGTTCCCCCTGCTCCCTTTGATTCCTCACTGTTCTCCACATTTTTTCCAACCTGCAGCCCCTGCTCCCTATGGTTCCCCTCTGCCTTGCAGTTTTCCCCATGGGACCCTACTTTTTCCAATCTGTTCCCCCTGCTCCTTTGGCTCCACTCTGTTCTGCAGTTTTCCCCATGGTTCTCCACATTTTTTCCAATCTGTTCCACCTGCTCCCTTTGGTTCTGCAGTGTTTCCCACGGTTCCCCACTTTTTCCAATCCATTTCCCCTGCTCCCTTTTGTTCCCCTCTATTGTTCAGTGTTCCCCACGGTCCCCCACTTTTTCAAATCCGTTCCCCTGCTCCCTTTGGTTCCCCTCTGTTCTGCAGGATCCCCACGGTTCCCCACATTTTCCAAACTGTTCCCCAGGCTCGCTTTGGTTTCATACTGTTCTGCAGTGTTCCCCACGATTCCCCACTTTTTTACAATTTGTTCGCCCTGCTCCCTTTGGTTCCCCTCTGTCCTGCAGTGTCCTTCACGGTTCCCAACTTTTTCCAACATGTACCTCCTGTCCCCTTTGGTTCCCCTCTGTCATGCAGTGTTTTCACAGTTCCCCAATTTTTTCCTATCTGTTCCCCCTGATCCCTTTGGTTCCCCTCTGACGTGCAGTGTGCCCCAAGGTTCCCCACTTTTTCCAATCCGTTCCCTCTGCTCCCTTTGGTTCCCCTCTGTTCTGCAGTGTTCCCCACAGTTCTCCACCTTTTCCAATTCGTTCCCCCTGCTCCCTTTGGTTCCCCACCTCTCTGCATTTTTCCACACGGTTCCCTACTTTTTTCCAATCGGTTCCCCACTTTTTCAAATCTGTTCCCCCTGCTCCCTTTGGTTCTCATCTCTTCTGCAGTGTTCCCGACGCTTCCCCACTTTTTCCGATTCCGTTCCCCCTGCTCCCTTTGGTTCCCCTCTATTCTACAGTGTTCCCCACGATTCTCCACATTTTTTTACATACTGTACTCCCTTCTCCCTTTGGTTCCCCTCTGCCTTGCAGTGTTACCCATGGGACACCACTTTTTCCAACCTGTTCCCCTTGTTCCCTTTGGTTCCCCTCTGTCCTTCCGTGTTCTCCAGTGTTCCCAACTTTTTGCAATCCGTTGCCCCTGCTCCGTTTGGTTCCCCTCTGTTTTGTAGTGTTCCCCACGGTTCCCCACTTTTTCCAATCTGTTCCCCCTGCTCCTTTGTCTCCACTCTTTTCTGCAGTTTTCCCCACGGTTCCCCACATTTTCCAAACCATTCCCCCGGCTCGCTTTGGTTTCATACTGTTCTGCAGCGTTCCCCACGGTTCCCCACTTTTTTACAAGCTGTTTGCCCTGCTCCTTTTGGTTCCCCCCTGTTCTGCATTGTCCTCCACGGTTCCCAACTTTTTGGAATCCATTCCCCCTGTTCCGTTTGTTTGCCCTCTGTTCTGCAGTGTTCCCCACAGTTCCCCACATTTTCCAATCATTTCCCCCTGCTCCCTTTGATTCCCCTCTGTCCTACAGTGTTCCCCATCGGCGCAACTTTTTACAATCCGTTCCCCCTGCTTCCTTTGGTCCACCTCTTTTCTGCAGTGTTCCCCACGGTTCCCCACTTTTTCCAATGCATTCCCTCTGCTCCCTTTGGTGCTCCTCTGTTCTGCAGTGTTCCCCACGGTTCCCCACATTTTCCAATCTGTTCCCCCTGATCCCTTTGGTTCACCTCTGTTCTGCAGTTTTCCCCACGGTTCCCCACATTTTCCAAACCATTCCCCCGGCTTGCTTTGTTTTCATACTGTTCTGCAGCGTTCCCCACGGTTCCCCACTTTTTTACAATCTGTTCGCCCTGCTCCCTTTGGTTCCCCTCTGTTCTGCAGTGTGCTCCACGCTTACCAACTTTTTGCAATCCATTCCCCCTGCTCCGTTTGTTTGCCCTCTGTTCTGCAGTGATCCCCACAGTTCCCCACTTTTTCCAATCAGTTCCCCCTGCTCCCTTTGATTCCCCTTTGTCCTACAGTGTTCCCCATCGGCCAACCTTTTTACAATCCGTTCCCCCTGCTTCCTTTGGTTCCCCTCTGTCGTGCAGTGTTCCCCACGGTTCCCCAGTTTTCTAATGCGTTCCCTCTACTCCCTTTGGTGCCCCTCTGTTCTGCAGTGTTCCCCACGGTTCCCCACTTTTTCCAAATCGTTCCCCTGCTCCCTTTGGTTCCGCTCTGTTCTGCAGTGATCCCCACGGTTCCCCACATTTTCCAAACTGTTCTCCCTGCTCGCTTTGGTTTCATACTTTTCTGCAGTGTTCCCCACGGTTCCCCACTTTTTAACAATCTGTTCCCCCTTCTCCCTTTGGTTCCTCTCTGTTCTGCATTGTTCCCCACGGGTCTCCACTTTTCCGAGCTGTTCCCCCTTCTCCCTTTGGTTCCGCTCTGTTCTGCAGTTTTCCCCACGGTTCTACAAATTTTTTCTATTCTGTTCCCATGCTCCCTTTGGTTCCCCTCTGTCCTGCAGTATCCTTCACGGTTCCCCACTTTTTCCAACATGTACCTCCTGTTCCCTTTGGTATCCCTCTGTCATGCAGCGTTTTAACAGTTCCCCAATTTTTTCCTATCTGTTCCCCCTGATCCCTTTGGTTCCCCTCTGACGTGCAGTGTGCCCCAAGGTTCCCCACTTTTTCCAATCCGTTCCCTCTGCTCCCTTTGGTTCCCCTATGTTCTGCAGTGTTCCCCACAGTTCTCCACCTTTTCCAATTCGTTCCCCCTGCTCCCTTTGGTTCCCCACCTTTCTGCATTTTTCCACACGATTCCCTACTTTTTTCCAATCGGTTCCCCAATTTTTCAAATCTGTTCCCCCTGCTCCCTTTGGTTCTCCTCTCTTCTGCAGTGTTCCCGACGCTTCCCCACTTTTTCCAATCCGTTCCCCCTGCTCCCTTTGGTTCCCCTCTATTCTACAGTGTTCCCCACGATTCTCCACATTTTTTTACATACTGTACCCCCGCTCCCTATGGTTCCACTCTGCCTTGCAGTGTTACCCATGGGACACCACTTTTTCCAACCTGTTCCGCTTGTTCCCATTGGTTCCCCTCTGTCCTTCCGTATTTTCCAGGGTTCCCAACTTTTTGCAATCCGTTGCCCCTGCTCCGTTTGGTTCACCTCTGTTTTGTAGTGTTCCCCATGGTTCCCCACTTTTTCCAATCTGTTCCCCCTGCTCCTTTTTCTCCACTCTGTTCTGCAGTTTTCCCCACGGTTCCCCACATTTTCCAAACCATTCCCCCGGCTCGCTTTGGTTTCATACTGTTCTGCAGCGTTCCCCACGGTTCCCCACTTTTTTACAAGCTGTTTGCCCTGCTCCTTTTGGTTCCCCCCTGTTCTGCATTGTCCTCCACGGTCCCAACTTTTTGGAATCCATTCCCCCAGTTCCGTTTGTTTGCCCTCTGTTCTGCAGTGTTCCCCACAGTTCCCCACTTTTTCCAATCAGTTCCCCCTGCTCCCTTTGATTCCCCTCTGTTCTAGAGTGTTCCCCATCGGCGCAACTTTTTACAATCCGTTCCCCCTGCTTCCTTTGGTCCACCTCTTTTCTGCAGTGTTCCCCACGGTTCCCCACTTTTTCCAATGCATTCCCTCTGCTCCCTTTGGTGCCCCTCTGTTCTGCAGTGTTCCCCACGGTTCCCCAATTTTTCCAATCTGTTCGCCCTGCTCCCTTTGGTTCCCCTCTGTCCTCCAGTGTCCTCCACGGTTCCCCACTTTTTCCAACCTGAACCTCCTGCTCCCTTTGATTCCCCTCTGTCCTACAGTGTTCCCCATCGGCCCAACTTTTTACAATCCGTTCCCCCTGCTTCCTTTGGTTCCCCTCTGTCGTGCAGTGTTCCCCACGGTTCCCCAGTTTTCCAATGCGTTCCCTCTGCTCCCTTTGGTGCCCCTCTGTTCTGCAGTGTTCCCCACGGTTCCCCACTTTTTCCAATCTGTTTCCCCTGCTACCTCTGGTTGCCCTCTGTTCTGCATTTTTCCACTCTTTTCCCCACTTTTGCCAATCCGTTCCCCCTGCGTCCTTTGGTTCACCTCTGTTCTGCAGATCTCTCCACGAATCCCCACTTTTTCAAATCTGTTCCCCCTGCTCCCTTTGGTTCCCCTCTGTGCTGCAGTTTTCCCCACGGTTCCCCACATTTTCCAAACCATTCCCACGGCTCGCTTTGGTTTCATACTGTTCTGCTGCGTTCCCCACGGTTCCCCACTATTTTACAATCTATTCGCCCTGCTCCCTTTGATTCCCCTCTGTTCTGCAGTGTCCTCCACGCTTCCCAACTTTTTGCTATCCATTCCCCCTGCTCTGTTTGTTTCCCCACTGTTCTGCATTTTTCCACACGGTTCCCCACTTTTTCCAATCTGTTCCCCCTGCTCCCTATGGTTCCCCTCTGCCCTGCAGTGTTCCTCATGGTTCTCCACATTTTTTCCAATCCGTTCCCCCTGTTCCCTTTGGTTCCCCTCTGTCCTTCCATGTTCTCCACGGTTCCCAACTTTTTGCAATCCTTTGCCCCTGCTTCGTATGGTTCCCCTCTGTTCTGCAGTGTTCCCCACGGTTCCCCCTTTTTCCATTCTGTTTCCCCTGCTCTTTTGGCTCCACCCTGTTCTGCAGTTTTTCCCACGGTTCCCCACATTTTCCAAACCATTCCCCCGGCTTGCTTTGTTTTCATTCTGTTCTGCAGCATTCCCCACGGTTCCCCACTTTTTGCAATCCATTCCCCCTGCTCTGTTTGTTTCCCCTCTGTCCTGCATTGTCCTCCACGGTTCCCAACTTTTTGCAATCCATTCCCCCTGCTCTGTTTGTTTCCCCTCTGTCCTGCATTGTCTTCCACGGTTCCAAACATTTTGCAATCCATTCCTCCTGCTCCGTTTGTTTGCCCTCTGTTCTGCAGTGTTCCCCACAGTTCCCCACTTTTTCCAATCAGTTCCCCCTGCTCCCTTTGATTCCCCTCTGTCCTACAGTGTTCCCCACGGTTCCCCACTTTTTCCAATCCGTTCTCTCTGCTCCCTTTGGTTCCCCTCTGTTCTGCAGTGTTCCCCACAGTTCTCCACCTTTTCCAATTCGTTCCCACTGCTCCCTTTGGTTCCCCACCTTTCTGCATTTTTTCACACGTTTCCCTACTTTTTCCAATCGGTTCCCCACTTTTTCCAATCTGTTTCCCCTGCTCCCTTTGGTTCTCCTCTGTTCTGCAGTGTTCCCGACGCTTCCCCACTTTTTCCAACCTGTTCCCCTTGTTCCCTTTGGTTCCCCTCTGTCCTTCCGTGTTCTCCAGTGTTCCCAACTTTTTGCAATCCGTTGCCCCTGCTCCGTTTGGTTCCCCTCTGTTTTGTAGTGTTCCCCACGGTTCCCCACTTTTTCCAATCTGTTCCCCCTGCTCCTTTGTCTCCACTCTTTTCTGCAGTTTTCCCCACGGTTCCCCACATTTTCCAAACCATTCCCCCGGCTCGCTTTGGTTTCATACTGTTCTGCAGCGTTCCCCACGGTTCCCCACTTTTTTACAAGCTGTTTGCCCTGCTCCTTTTGGTTCCCCCCTGTTCTGCATTGTCCTCCACGGTTCCCAACTTTTTGGAATCCATTCCCCCTGTTCCGTTTGTTTGCCCTCTGTTCTGCAGTGTTCCCCACAGTTCCCCACTTTTTCCAATCATTTCCCCCTGCTCCCTTTGATTCCCCTCTGTCCTACAGTGTTCCCCATCGGCGCAACGTTTTACAATCCGTTCCCCCTGCTTCCTTTGGTCCACCTCTTTTCTGCAGTGTTCCCCACGGTTCCCCATTTTTTCCAATGCATTCCCTCTGCTCCCTTTGGTGCCCCTCTGTTCTGCAGTGTTCCCCACGGTTCCCCACATTTTCCAATCTGTTCCCCCTGATCCCTTTGGTTCACCTCTGTTCTGCAGTTTTCCCCACGGTTCCCCACATTTTCCAAACCATACCCCCGGCTTGCTTTGTTTTCATACTGTTCTGCAGCGTTCCCCACGGTTCCCCACTTTTTTACAATCTGTTCGCCCTGCTCCCTTTGGTTCCCCTCTGTTCTGCAGTGTCCTCCACGCTTACCAACTTTTTGCAATCCATTCCCCCTGCTCCGTTTGTTTCCCTCTGTTCTGCAGTGTTCCCCACAGTTTCCCACTTTTTCCAATCAGTTCCCCCTGCTCCCTTTGATTCCCCTCTGTCCAACAGTGTTGCCCATCGGCCCAACCTTTTACAATCAGTTCCCCCTGCTTCCTTTGGTTCCCCTCTGTCGTGCAGTGTTCCCCACGACTCCCCACTTTTTACAATCTCTTCCCCCTGCTCCCTTTGGTGTCCCTCTGTTCTGCAGTGTTCCCTACGGTTCCCCACTTTTTCCAATCTGTTTCCCCTGCTACCTCTGGTTGCCCTCTGTTCTGCATTTTTCCACACTGTACCCCGCTTTTTCCAATCCGTTCCCCCTGCTTCCTTTGGTTCACCTCTGTTCTGCAGTACGCCCCACGGTTCCCCACATTTTCCAATCCGTTCCCTCTGCTCCCTTTGGTTCCCCTCGGTTCTGCAGTGTTCCCCACAGTTCTCCACCATTTCCAATTTGTTCCCCCTGCTCCCTTTGGTTCCCCACCTTTCTGTATTTTTACATACTGTTCCCTACTTTTTCCAATCGGTTCCCCACTTTTTCCAATCTGTTCCCCCTGCTCCCTTTGGTTCTCCTCTCTTCTGCAGTGTTCCCCACGATACTCCACATTTTTTTCCATCCTGTAACCCCTGCTCCCTATGGTTCCCCTCTGTCTTGCAGTGTTACCCATGGGACACCACTTTTTCCAACCTGTTCCCCTTGTTCCCTTTGGTTCCCCTCTGTCCTTCCGTGGGGCAATCCGTTGCCCCTGCTCCATTTTGTTCCCCTCATTTCTGCAGTGTTCCCCACGGTTCACCCTGGTTCCATTCTGTTCCCCCTGCTCCTTTGGCTCCACTCTGTTCTGCAGTTTTCCCCACGGTTCCCCACATTTTCTAAACCATTCCCCCGGCTTGCTTTGTTTTCATACCGTTCAGCAGCATTCCCCACGGTTCCCCACTTTTCTACAATCTGTTCCCCCTGCTCCCTTTGGTTCCCCTCTGTTCTGCAGTGTCCTCCACGCTTACCAACTTTTTGCAATCCATTCCCCCTGCTCCGTTTGTTTGCCCTCTGTTCTGCAGTGATCCCCACAGTTCCCCACTTTTTCCAATCAGTTCCCCCTGCTCCCTTTGATTCCCCTTTGTCCTACAGTGTTCCCCATCGGCCAACCTTTTTACAATCCGTTCCCCCTGCTTCCTTTGGTTCCCCTCTGTCGTGCAGTGTTCCCCACGGTTCCCCAGTTTTCTAATGCGTTCCCTCTACTCCCTTTGGTGCCCCTCTGTTCTGCAGTGTTCCCCACGGTTCCCCACTTTTTCCAAATCGTTCCCCTGCTCCCTTTGGTTCCGCTCTGTTCTGCAGTGATCCCCACGGTTCCCCACATTTTCCAAACTGTTCTCCCTGCTCGCTTTGGTTTCATACTTTTCTGCAGTGTTCCCCACGGTTCCCCACTTTTTAACAATCTGTTCCCCCTTCTCCCTTTGGTTCCTCTCTGTTCTGCATTGTTCCCCACGGGTCTCCACTTTTCCGAGCTGTTCCCCCTTCTCCCTTTGGTTCCGCTCTGTTCTGCAGTTTTCCCCACGGTTCTACAAATTTTTTCTATTCTGTTCCCATGCTCCCTTTGGTTCCCCTCTGTCCTGCAGTATCCTTCACGGTTCCCCACTTTTTCCAACATGTACCTCCTGTTCCCTTTGGTATCCCTCTGTCATGCAGCGTTTTAACAGTTCCCCAATTTTTTCCTATCTGTTCCCCCTGATCCCTTTGGTTCCCCTCTGACGTGCAGTGTGCCCCAAGGTTCCCCACTTTTTCCAATCCGTTCCCTCTGCTCCCTTTGGTTCCCCTATGTTCTGCAGTGTTCCCCACAGTTCTCCACCTTTTCCAATTCGTTCCCCCTGCTCCCTTTGGTTCCCCACCTTTCTGCATTTTTCCACACGATTCCCTACTTTTTTCCAATCGGTTCCCCAATTTTTCAAATCTGTTCCCCCTGCTCCCTTTGGTTCTCCTCTCTTCTGCAGTGTTCCCGACGCTTCCCCACTTTTTCCAATCCGTTCCCCCTGCTCCCTTTGGTTCCCCTGTATTCTACAGTGTTCCCCACGATTCTCCACATTTTTTTACATACTGTACCCCCGCTCCCTATGGTTCCACTCTGCCTTGCAGTGTTACCCATGGGACACCACTTTTTCCAACCTGTTCCGCTTGTTCCCATTGGTTCCCCTCTGTCCTTCCGTATTTTCCAGGGTTCCCAACTTTTTGCAATCCGTTGCCCCTGCTCCGTTTGGTTCCCCTCTGTTTTGTAGTGTTCCCCATGGTTCCCCACTTTTTCCAATCCGTTCCCCCTGCGTCCTTTGGTTCACCTCTGTTCTGCAGATCTCTCCACGAATCCCCACTTTTTCAAATCTGTTCCCCCTGCTCCCTTTGGTTCCCCTCTGTGCTGCAGTTTTCCCCACGGTTCCCCACATTTTCCAAACCATTCCCACGGCTCGCTTTGGTTTCATACTGTTCTGCTGCGTTCCCCACGGTTCCCCACTATTTTACAATCTATTCGCCCTGCTCCCTTTGTTTCCCCTCTGTTCTGCAGTGTCCTCCACGCTTCCCAACTTTTTGCTATCCATTCCCCCTGCTCTGTTTTTTTCCCCACTGTTCTGCATTTTTCCACACGGTTCCCCACTTTTTCCAATCTGTTCCCCCTGCTCCCTATGGTTCCCCTCTGCCCTGCAGTGTTCCTCATGGTTCTCCACATTTTTTCCAATCCGTTCCCCCTGTTCCCTTTGGTTCCCCTCTGTCCTTCCGTGTTCTCCACGGTTCCCAACTTTTTGCAATCCTTTGCCCCTGCTCCGTATGGTTCCCCTCTGTTCTGCAGTGTTCCCCACGGTTCCCCCTTTTTCCATTCTGTTTCCCCTGCTCTTTTGGCTCCACTCTGTTCTGCAGTTTTTCCCACGGTTCCCCACATTTTCCAAACCATTCCCCCGGCTTGCTTTGTTTTCATTCTGTTCTGCAGCATTCCCCACGGTTCCCCACTTTTTGCAATCCATTCCCCCTGCTCTGTTTGTTTCCCCTCTGTCCTGCATTGTCCTCCACGGTTCCCAACTTTTTGCAATCCATTCCCCCTGCTCTGTTTGTTTCCCCTCTGTCCTGCATTGTCTTCCACGGTTCCAAACATTTTGCAATCCATTCCTCCTGCTCCGTTTGTTTGCCCTCTGTTCTGCAGTGTTCCCCACAGTTCCCCACTTTTTCCAATCAGTTCCCCCTGCTCCCTTTGATTCCCCTCTGTCCTACAGTGTTCCCCACGGTTCCCCACTTTTTCCAATCCGTTCTCTCTGCTCCCTTTGGTTCCCCTCTGTTCTGCAGTGTTCCCCACAGTTCTCCACTTTTTCCAATTCGTTCCCACTGCTCCCTTTGGTTCCCCACCTTTCTGCATTTTTTCACACGTTTCCCTACTTTTTCCAATCGGTTCCCCACTTTTTCCAATCTGTTTCCCCTGCTCCCTTTGGTTCTCCTCTGTTCTGCAGTGTTCCCGACGCTTCCCCACTTTTTCCAACCTGTTCCCCTTGTTCCCTTTGGTTCCCCTCTGTCCTTCCGTGTTCTCCAGTGTTCCCAACTTTTTGCAATCCGTTGCCCCTGCTCCGTTTGGTTCCCCTCTGTTTTGTAGTGTTCCCCACGGTTCCCCACTTTTTCCAATCTGTTCCCCCTGCTCCTTTGTCTCCACTCTTTTCTGCAGTTTTCCCCACGGTTCCCCACATTTTCCAAACCATTCCCCCGGCTCGCTTTGGTTTCATACTGTTCTGCAGCGTTCCCCACGGTTCCCCACTTTTTTACAAGCTGTTTGCCCTGCTCCTTTTGGTTCCCCCCCTGTTCTGCATTGTCCTCCACGGTTCCCAACTTTTTGGAATCCATTCCCCCTGTTCCGTTTGTTTGCCCTCTGTTCTGCAGTGTTCCCCACAGTTCCCCACTTTTTCCAATCAGTTCCCCCTGCTCCCTTTGATTCCCCTTTGTCCTACAGTGTTTCCCATCGGCCAAACATTTTACAATGCGTTCCCCCTGCTTGCTTTGATTCCCCTCTGTCGTGCAGTGTTCCCCACGCTTCCCCAATTTTCCAATGCTTTCCCTCTGCTCCCTTTGGTGCCCCTCTGTTCTGCAGTGTTCCCCACGACTCCCCACTTTTTACAATCTGTTCCCCCTGCTCCCTTTGGTTCCCCTCTGTTCTGCATTGTTCCCCACGGTTCCCCACTTCTCCAAACTGTACCCCTGCTCCCTTTGGTTCCCCTATGTTCTGCAGTGTTCCTCACGGTTCCCCACTATTTCCAATCTGTTCTTCCTGCTCCCTTTGGTTCCCCACTGTTCTGCATTTTTCCACACGGTTCCCCACTTTTTTCCAATCCGTTCCCCCTGCTCCCTTTGGTTCCCCTGTATTCTACAGTGTTCCCCACGATTCTCCACATTTTTTTACATACTGTACCCCCGCTCCCTATGGTTCCACTCTGCCTTGCAGTGTTACCCATGGGACACCACTTTTTCCAACCTGTTCCGCTTGTTCCCATTGGTTCCCCTCTGTCCTTCCGTATTTTCCAGGGTTCCCAACTTTTTGCAATCCGTTGCCCCTGCTCCGTTTGGTTCCCCTCTGTTTTGTAGTGTTCCCCATGGTTCCCCACTTTTTCCAATCCGTTCCCCCTGCGTCCTTTGGTTCACCTCTGTTCTGCAGATCTCTCCACGAATCCCCACTTTTTCAAATCTGTTCCCCCTGCTCCCTTTGGTTCCCCTCTGTGCTGCAGTTTTCCCCACGGTTCCCCACATTTTCCAAACCATTCCCACGGCTCGCTTTGGTTTCATACTGTTCTGCTGCGTTCCCCACGGTTCCCCACTATTTTACAATCTATTCGCCCTGCTCCCTTTGTTTCCCCTCTGTTCTGCAGTGTCCTCCACGCTTCCCAACTTTTTGCTATCCATTCCCCCTGCTCTGTTTTTTTCCCCACTGTTCTGCATTTTTCCACACGGTTCCCCACTTTTTCCAATCTGTTCCCCCTGCTCCCTATGGTTCCCCTCTGCCCTGCAGTGTTCCTCATGGTTCTCCACATTTTTTCCAATCCGTTCCCCCTGTTCCCTTTGGTTCCCCTCTGTCCTTCCGTGTTCTCCACGGTTCCCAACTTTTTGCAATCCTTTGCCCCTGCTCCGTATGGTTCCCCTCTGTTCTGCAGTGTTCCCCACGGTTCCCCCTTTTTCCATTCTGTTTCCCCTGCTCTTTTGGCTCCACTCTGTTCTGCAGTTTTTCCCACGGTTCCCCACATTTTCCAAACCATTCCCCCGGCTTGCTTTGTTTTCATTCTGTTCTGCAGCATTCCCCACGGTTCCCCACTTTTTGCAATCCATTCCCCCTGCTCTGTTTGTTTCCCCTCTGTCCTGCATTGTCCTCCACGGTTCCCAACTTTTTGCAATCCATTCCCCCTGCTCTGTTTGTTTCCCCTCTGTCCTGCATTGTCTTCCACGGTTCCAAACATTTTGCAATCCATTCCTCCTGCTCCGTTTGTTTGCCCTCTGTTCTGCAGTGTTCCCCACAGTTCCCCACTTTTTCCAATCAGTTCCCCCTGCTCCCTTTGATTCCCCTCTGTCCTACAGTGTTCCCCACGGTTCCCCACTTTTTCCAATCCGTTCTCTCTGCTCCCTTTGGTTCCCCTCTGTTCTGCAGTGTTCCCCACAGTTCTCCACTTTTTCCAATTCGTTCCCACTGCTCCCTTTGGTTCCCCACCTTTCTGCATTTTTTCACACGTTTCCCTACTTTTTCCAATCGGTTCCCCACTTTTTCCAATCTGTTTCCCCTGCTCCCTTTGGTTCTCCTCTGTTCTGCAGTGTTCCCGACGCTTCCCCACTTTTTCCAACCTGTTCCCCTTGTTCCCTTTGGTTCCCCTCTGTCCTTCCGTGTTCTCCAGTGTTCCCAACTTTTTGCAATCCGTTGCCCCTGCTCCGTTTGGTTCCCCTCTGTTTTGTAGTGTTCCCCACGGTTCCCCACTTTTTCCAATCTGTTCCCCCTGCTCCTTTGTCTCCACTCTTTTCTGCAGTTTTCCCCACGGTTCCCCACATTTTCCAAACCATTCCCCCGGCTCGCTTTGGTTTCATACTGTTCTGCAGCGTTCCCCACGGTTCCCCACTTTTTTACAAGCTGTTTGCCCTGCTCCTTTTGGTTCCCCCCCTGTTCTGCATTGTCCTCCACGGTTCCCAACTTTTTGGAATCCATTCCCCCTGTTCCGTTTGTTTGCCCTCTGTTCTGCAGTGTTCCCCACAGTTCCCCACTTTTTCCAATCAGTTCCCCCTGCTCCCTTTGATTCCCCTTTGTCCTACAGTGTTTCCCATCGGCCAAACATTTTACAATGCGTTCCCCCTGCTTGCTTTGATTCCCCTCTGTCGTGCAGTGTTCCCCACGCTTCCCCAATTTTCCAATGCTTTCCCTCTGCTCCCTTTGGTGCCCCTCTGTTCTGCAGTGTTCCCCACGACTCCCCACTTTTTACAATCTGTTCCCCCTGCTCCCTTTGGTTCCCCTCTGTTCTGCATTGTTCCCCACGGTTCCCCACTTCTCCAAACTGTACCCCTGCTCCCTTTGGTTCCCCTATGTTCTGCAGTGTTCCTCACGGTTCCCCACTATTTCCAATCTGTTCTTCCTGCTCCCTTTGGTTCCCCACTGTTCTGCATTTTTCCACACGGTTCCCCACTTTTTTCCAATCTGTTCCCCCTGCTTCCTTTGCTTCCCCACTGTTCTGCATTTTTCCACACGGTTCCCCACTTTTTCCAATCCGTTCCCCCTGCTTCATTTGGGTCCCCACTGTTCTGCAGAACTCCCCACGATTCCCCACTTTTTCCAATCTGTTCCCCCTTCTCCCTTTGGTTCCTCTTTGTTCTGCATTGTTCCCCACGGGTCGCCACTTTTCCGAGCTGTTCCCCCTTCTCCCTTTGGTTCCGCTCTGTTCTGCAGTTTTCCCCACGGTTCTACAAATTTTTTCTATTCTGTTCCCATGCTCCCTTTGGTTCCCCTCTGCCCTGCAGTATCCCCCATGGTTCCTTACTTTTTCCAATCCGTTCCCCCTGCAACCTTTGATTCCCCTCTGTTCTGCAGTGTTCCCCACAGTTACCCACTTTTTCCAATCGGTTCCCCCTGCTCCCTTTGATTACCCTCTGTCATGCAGTGTTCGCCTTGGGCCCCACTTTTTGCAATCCGTTTCCCCTGCTCCCTTTGGTTCCCCTCTGTGCTGCAGTGTTCACCACGGTTCCCCACTTTTTACAACCTGTACCTCCTGCTCCCTTTGGTTCCCCTCTGTCATGCAGTGTCCCCCATGGTTCCCCACTTATTCCAATCTGTTCCCCCTGTTCCCTTTGGTTCTCCTCTGTTCTGCAGTGTTCCCGACGCTTCCCTACTTTTTCCAATCGGTTCCCCACTTTTTCCAATCTGTTCACCCTGCTCCCTTTGCATCTCCTCTGTTCTGCAATGTTCCCGACGCTTCCCCACTTTTTCCAATCCGTTCCCCCTGTTCCCTTTGGTTCCCCTCTATTCTGCAGTGTTCCCCACGATTCTCCACATTTTTTTCCATCCTGTATCCCCGGCTCCCTATGGTTCCCCTCTGCATTGAAGTGTTACCCATGGGACCACAAATTTCCCAACCTGTTCCACTTGTTCCCTTTGGTTCCCCTCTGTCCTGCCATGTTCTCCACAATTATCAACTTTTTGCAATCCATTCCCCATGCTCCGTTTGGTTCCCCTCTGTTCTGCAGTGTTCCCCACGGTTCCCCACTTTTTCCAATCTGTTCCCCCTGCTCCTTTGGCTCCACTCTGTTCTGCAGTTTTCAACACGTTTCCCCACATTTGCCAAACCATTCCCCCGGCTCGCATTGTTTTCATACTGTTCTGGCGCGTTCCCCACGCTTCCCCACTTTTTGACAATCTGTTCGTCCTGCTCCCTTTGGTTCCCCTCTATCTGCTGTGTCCTCCACGCTTACCAACTTTTTGCAATCCATTCCCCCTGCTCTGTTTGTTTCTCCTCTGTCCTGCATTGTCCTCCACGGTTCCCAACTTTTTGCAATCCATTCCCCCTGCTCTGTTTGTTTGCCCTCTGTTCTGCAGTGTTCCCCACAGTTCCCCACTTTTTCCAATCAGTTCCCCCTGCTCCCTTTGATTCCCATCTGTCCTACAGTGTTCCCCATGGGCCCACCTTTTTACAATCCGTTCCCCCTGCTTCCTTTGGTTCCCCTCTGTCGTGCAGTATTCCCCACGGTTCCCCACTTTTTCTAATGTGTTCCCTCTGCTCCCTATGCTGCCCCTCTGTTCTGCAGTGTTCCCGACGGTTCCCCACTTTTTCCAATCTGTTTCCCCTGCTACCTCTGGTTCCCCTCTGTTCTGTATTTTTCCACACTGTTCCCCACTTTTTCCAATCAGTTCCCCCTTCTTCCTTTTTGTTCACCTCTGTTTTGCAGAACTCCCCACGATTCCCCACTTTTTCCAATTTGTTCCCCCTGCTCCCTTTGGTTCCCCACTGTTCTGCATTTTTCCACACGGTTCCCCACTTTTACCAATCTGTTCCCCCTGCTCCCTTTGATTCCTCACTGTTCTCCACATTTTTTCCAACCTGCAGCCCCTGCTCCCTATGGTTCCCCTCTGCCTTGCAGTGTTCCCCATGGGACCCTACTTTTTCCAATCTGTTCCCCCTGCTCCTTTGGCTCCACTCTGTTCTGCATTGTTCCCCACGGGTCGCCACTTTTCCGAGCTGTTCCCCCTTCTCCCTTTGGTTCCGCTCTGTTCTGCAGTTTTCCCCACGGTTCTACAAATTTTTTCTATTCTGTTCCCATGCTCCCTTTGGTTCCCCTCTGCCCTGCAGTATCCCCCATGGTTCCTTACTTTTTCCAATCCGTTCCCCCTGCAACCTTTGATTCCCCTCTGTTCTGCAGTGTTCCCCACAGTTACCCACTTTTTCCAATCGGTTCCCCCTGCTCCCTTTGATTACCCTCTGTCATGCAGTGTTCGCCTTGGGCCCCACTTTTTGCAATCCGTTTCCCCTGCTCCCTTTGGTTCCCCTCTGTGCTGCAGTGTTCACCACGGTTCCCCACTTTTTACAACCTGTACCTCCTGCTCCCTTTGGTTCCCCTCTGTCATGCAGTGTCCCCCATGGTTCCCCACTTATTCCAATCTGTTCCCCCTGTTCCCTTTGGTTCTCCTCTGTTCTGCAGTGTTCCCGACGCTTCCCTACTTTTTCCAATCGGTTCCCCACTTTTTCCAATCTGTTCACCCTGCTCCCTTTGCATCTCCTCTGTTCTGCAATGTTCCCGACGCTTCCCCACTTTTTCCAATCCGTTCCCCCTGTTCCCTTTGGTTCCCCTCTATTCTGCAGTGTTCCCCACGATTCTCCACATTTTTTTCCATCCTGTATCCCCGGCTCCCTATGGTTCCCCTCTGCATTGAAGTGTTACCCATGGGACCACAAATTTCCCAACCTGTTCCACTTGTTCCCTTTGGTTCCCCTCTGTCCTGCCATGTTCTCCACAATTATCAACTTTTTGCAATCCATTCCCCATGCTCCGTTTGGTTCCCCTCTGTTCTGCAGTGTTCCCCACGGTTCCCCACTTTTTCCAATCTGTTCCCCCTGCTCCTTTGGCTCCACTCTGTTCTGCAGTTTTCAACACGTTTCCCCATATTTGCCAAACCATTCCCCCGGCTCGCATTGTTTTCATACTGTTCTGGCGCGTTCCCCACGCTTCCCCACTTTTTGACAATCTGTTCGTCCTGCTCCCTTTGGTTCCCCTCTATCTGCTGTGTCCTCCACGCTTACCAACTTTTTGCAATCCATTCCCCCTGCTCTGTTTGTTTCTCCTCTGTCCTGCATTGTCCTCCACGGTTCCCAACTTTTTGCAATCCATTCCCCCTGCTCTGTTTGTTTGCCCTCTGTTCTGCAGTGTTCCCCACAGTTCCCCACTTTTTCCAATCAGTTCCCCCTGCTCCCTTTGATTCCCCTCTGTCCTACAGTGTTCCCCATGGGCCCACCTTTTTACAATCCGTTCCCCCTGCTTCCTTTGGTTCCCCTCTGTCGTGCAGTATTCCCCACGGTTCCCCACTTTTTCTAATGTGTTCCCTCTGCTCCCTATGCTGCCCCTCTGTTCTGCAGTGTTCCCGACGGTTCCCCACTTTTTCCAATCTGTTTCCCCTGCTACCTCTGGTTCCCCTCTGTTCTGTATTTTTCCACACTGTTCCCCACTTTTTCCAATCAGTTCCCCCTTCTTCCTTTTTGTTCACCTCTGTTCTGCAGAACTCCCCACGATTCCCCACTTTTTCCAATTTGTTCCCCCTGCTCCCTTTGGTTCCCCACTGTTCTGCATTTTTCCACACGGTTCCCCACTTTTACCAATCTGTTCCCCCTGCTCCCTTTGATTCCTCACTGTTCTCCACATTTTTTCCAACCTGCAGCCCCTGCTCCCTATGGTTCCCCTCTGCCTTGCAGTGTTCCCCATGGGACCCTACTTTTTCCAATCTGTTCCCCCTGCTCCTTTGGCTCCACTCTGTTCTGCAGTTTTCCCCATGGTTCTCCACATTTTTTCCAATCTGTTCCACCTGCTCCCTTTGGTTCTGCAGTGTTTCCCACGGTTCCCCACTTTTTCCAATCCATTTCCCCTGCTCCCTTTTGTTCCCCTCTATTGTTCAGTGTTCCCCACAGTCCCCCACTTTTTCCAATCCGTTCCCCTGCTCCCTTTGGTTCCCCTCTGTTCTGCAGGATCCCCACGGTTCCCCACATTTTCCAAACTGTTCCCCAGGCTCGCTTTGGTTTCATACTGTTCTGCAGTGTTCCCCACGATTCCCCACTTTTTTACAATTTGTTCGCCCTGCTCCCTTTGGTTCCCCTCTGTCCTGCAGTGTCCTTCACGGTTCCCAACTTTTTCCAACATGTACCTCCTGTCCCCTTTGGTTCCCCTCTGTCATGCAGTGTTTTCACAGTTCCCCAATTTTTTCCTATCTGTTCCCCCTGATCCCTTTGGTTCCCCTCTGTTGTGCAGTGTGCCCCAAGGTTCCCCACTTTTTCCAATCCGTTCCCTCTGCTCCCTTTGGTTCCCCTCTGTTCTGCAGTGTTCCCCACAGTTCTCCACCTTTTCCAATTCGTTCCCCCTGCTCCCTTTGGTTCCCCACCTCTCTGCATTTTTCCACACGGTTCCCTACTTTTTTCCAATCGGTTCCCCACTTTTTCAAATCTGTTCCCCCTGCTCCCTTTGGTTCTCATCTCTTCTGCAGTGTTCCCGACGCTTCCCCACTTTTTCCGATTCCGTTCCCCCTGCTCCCTTTGGTTCCCCTCTATTCTACAGTGTTCCCCACGATTCTCCACATTTTTTTACATACTGTACTCCCTTCTCCCTTTGGTTCCCCTCTGCCTTGCAGTGTTACCCATGGGACACCACTTTTTCCAACCTGTTCCCCTTGTTCCCTTTGGTTCCCCTCTGTCCTTCCGTGTTCTCCAGTGTTCCCAACTTTTTGCAATCCGTTGCCCCTGCTCCGTTTGGTTCCCCTCTGTTTTGTAGTGTTCCCCACGGTTCCCCACTTTTTCCAATCTGTTCCCCCTGCTCCTTTGTCTCTACCCATTTTCTGCAGTTTTCCCCACGGTTCCCCACATTTTCCAAACCATTCCCCCGGCTCGCTTTGGTTTCATACTGTTCTGCAGCGTTCCCCACGGTTCCCCACTTTTTTACAAGCTGTTTGCCCTGCTCCTTTTGGTTCCCCCCTGTTCTGCATTGTCCTCCACGGTTCCCAACTTTTTGGAATGCATTCCCCCTGTTCCGTTTGTTTGCCCTCTGTTCTGCAGTGTTCCCCACAGTTCCCCACTTTTTCCAATCAGTTCCCCCTGCTCCCTTTGATTCCCCTCTGTCCAACAGTGTTGCCCATCGGCCCAACCTTTTAAAATCAGTTCCCCCTGCTTCCTTTGGTTCCCCTCTGTCGTGCAGTGTTCCCCACGACTCCCCACTTTTTACAATCTCTTCCCCCTGCTCCCTTTGGTGTCCCTCTGTTCTGCAGTGTTCCCTACGGTTCCCCACTTTTTCCAATCTGTTTCCCCTGCTACCTCTGGTTGCCCTCTGTTCTGCATTTTTCCACACTGTTCCCCGCTTTTTCCAATCCGTTCCCCCTGCTTCCTTTGGTTCACCTCTGTTCTGCAGTATGCCCCACGGTTCCCCACATTTTCCAATCCGTTCCCTCTGCTCCCTTTGGTTCCCCTCGGTTCTGCAGTGTTCCCCACAGTTCTCCACCATTTCCAATTTGTTCCCCCTGCTCCCTTTGGTTCCCCACCTTTCTGTATTTTTACATACTGTTCCCTACTTTTTCCAATCGGTTCCCCACTTTTTCCAATCTGTTCCCCCTGCTCCCTTTGGTTCTCCTCTGTTCTGCAGTGTTCCCCACGATACTCCACATTTTTTTCCATCCTGTAACCCCTGCTCCCTATGGTTCCCCTCTGCCTTGCAGTGTTACCCATGGGAGACCACTTTTTCCAACCTGTTCCCCTTGTTCCCTTTGGTTCCCCTCTGTCCTTCCGTGGGGCAATCCGTTGCCCCTGCTCCATTTTGTTCCCCTCTGTTCTGCAGTGTTCCCCACGGTTCACCCTGGTTCCATTCTGTTCCCCCTGCTCCTTTGGCTCCACTATGTTCTGCAGTATTCCCCACGGTTCCCCACATTTTCTAAACCATTCCCCCGGCTTGCTTTGTTTTCATACCGTTCAGCAGCATTTCCCACGGTTCCCCACTTTTCTACAATCTGTTCCCCCTGCTCCCTTTGGTTCCCCTCTGTTCTGCAGTGTCCTCCACGCTTACCAACTTTTTGCAATCCATTCCCCCTGCTCCGTTTGTTTGCCCTCTGTTCTGCAGTGATCCCCACAGTTCCCCACTTTTTCCAATCAGTTCCCCCTGCTCCCTTTGATTCCCCTTTGTCCTACAGTGTTCCCCATCGGCCAACCTTTTTACAATCCGTTCCCCCTGCTTCCTTTGGTTCCCCTCTGTCGTGCAGTGTTCCCCACGGTTCCCCAGTTTTCTAATGCGTTCCCTCTGCTCCCTTTGGTGCCCCTCTGTTCTGCAGTGTTCCCCACGTTTCCCCATTTTTTCCAATCTGTTTCCCCTGCTACCTCTTGTTGCCCTCTGTTCTGCATTTTTCCACACTGTTCCCCACTTTTGCCCATCCGTTCCCCCTGCTTCCTTTGGTTCACCTCTGTTCTGCAGATCTCTCCAAGAATCCCCACTTTTTCCAATCTGTTCCCCCTGCTCCCTTTGGTTCCCCTCTGTTCTGCATTGTTCCCCACGGTTCCCCACTTCTCCAAACTGTACCCCCTGCTCCCTTTGGTTCCCCTCTGTTCTGCAGTGTTCCTCACGGTTCCCCACTTTTTCCAATCTGTTCTTCCTGCTCCCTTTGGTTCCCCACTGTTGTGCATTTTTCCACACGGTTCCCCACTTTTTCCAATCTGTTCCCCCTGCTTCCTTTGCATCCCCACTGTTCTGCCTTTTTCCACACGGTTCCCCACTTTTTCCAATCTGTTCCACCTGCTCCCTTTGGTTCCTCACTGTTCTGCAGTGTTCCCCACGGTTCTCCAAATTTTTTCTAATCTGTTCCCCCTTCTCCCTCTGGTTCGCCTCTGTTCTACATTTTTCCACACGGTTCCCCATTTTTTCCAATCCGTTCCCCCTGCTTCCTTTGTTCCACCTCTTTTCTGCAAAGCTCCCCACGGTCCAGTTTTTCGAATCCTTTCCCCCTGCTCCCTTTGTGTCCCCACTGTTCTGCAGAACTCCCCACGATTCCCCACTTTTTCCAATCTGTTCCCCCTTCTCCCTTTGGTTCCTCTCTGTTCTGCAGTTTTCCCCACGGTTCTCCAAATTTTTTCTAATCTGTTCCCATGCTCCCTTTGGTTCCCCTCTGCCCTGCAGTGTCCCCCATGGTTCCTTACTTTTTCCAATCCGTTCCCCCTGCTACCTTTGGTTCCCCTCTGTTCTGCAGTGTTGCCCACAGTTCCCCACTTTTTCCAATCGGTTCCCCCTGCTCCCTTTGATTACACTCTGTCATGCAGTGTTCGCCATGGGCCCCACTTTTTGCAATCCGTTTCCCCTGCTTCCTTTGGTTCCCCTCTGTGCTGCAGTGTTCACCACGGTTCCCCACTTTTTACAACCTGTACCTCCTGCTCCCTTTGCTTCCCCTCTGTCATGCAGTGTTCCCCACGGTTCCCCACTTTTTCCAATCCGTTCCCTCTGCTCCCTTTGGTTCCCCTCTGTTCTGTAGTGTGCCCCACAGTTCTCCACCTTTTCCAATTCGTTCCCCCTGCTCCCTTTGGTTACCCTCTATTCTGCAGTGTTCTCCACGATTCTCCACATTTTTTTCCATCCTGTACCCCCGGCTCCCTATGGTTCCCCTCTGCATTGAAGTGTTACCCATGGGACCACACTTTTCCCAACCTGTTCCCCTTGTTCCCTTTGGTTCCCCTCTGTCCTGCCATATTCTCCACAGTTATCAACTTTTTGCAATCCATTCCCCCTGCTCCGTTTGGTTCCCCGCTGTTCTGCAGTGTTCCCCACGGTTCCGCACTTTTTCCAATCTGTTCCCCCTGCTCCTTTGGCTCCACTCTGTTCTGCAGTTTTCCACACGTTTCCCCACATTTTCCAAACCATTCCCCCGGCTCGCATTGTTTTCATACTGTTCCGGCGCGTTCCCAACGGTTCCCCACTTTTTGACAATCTGTTCGTCCTGCTCCCTTTGGTTCCCCTCTATCTGCAGTGTCCTCCACGCTTACCAACTTTTTGCAATCCATTCCCCCTGCTCTGTTTGTTTCTCCTCTGTCCTGCATTGTCCTCCACGGTTCCCAACTTTTTGCAATGCATTCCACCTGCTCCATTTGTTTGCCCTCTGTTCTGCAGTGTTACCCACAGTTCCCCACTTTTTCCAATCAGTACCCCCTGCTCCCTTTGATTCCCCTCTGTCCTACAGTGTTCCCCATGGGCCCAACTTTTTACAATCCGTCCCCCCTGCTTCCTTTGGTTCCCCTCTGTCGTGCAGTATTCCCCACGGTTCCCCACTTTTTCTAATGTGTTCCCTCTGCTCCCTTTGGTGCCCCTCTGTTCTGCAGTGTTCCCCACGGTTCCCCACTTTTTCCAATCTGTTTCCCCTGCTACCTCTGTTTCCCCTCTGTTCTTCATTTTTCCACACTGTTCCCCACTTTTTCCAATCCGTCCCCCTTCTTCCTTTGGTTCACCTCTGTTATGCAGAACTCCCCACGATTCCCCACTTTTGCCAATTTGTTCCCCCTGCTCCCTTTGGTTCCCCACTGTTCTGCATTTTTCCACACGGTTCCCCACTTTTTCCAATCTGTTCCCCTGCTCCCTTTGATTCCTCACTGTCTCCACATTTTTTCCAACCTGCACCCACTGCTCCCTATAGTTCCCCTCTGCCTTGCAGTGTTCCCCATGGGACCCCACTTTTTGCAATCTGTTCCCCCTGCTCCTTTGGCTCCACTCTGTTCTGCAGTTTTCCCCATGGTTCTCCAGATTTTTTCCAATCTGTTCCACCTGCTCCCTTTGGTTCTGCAGTGTTTCCCACGGTTCCCCACTTTTTCCAATCCATTTCCCCTGCTCCCTTTGGTTCCCCTCTATTGTTCAGTGTTCCCCACGATTCCCAACTTTTTCCAATCCGTTCCCCTGCTCCCTTTGGTTCCCCTCTGTTCTGCAGTGATCCCCACGGTTCCCCACATTTTGCAAACTGTTCCCCCGGCTCGCTTTGGTTTCATACTGTTCTGCAGTGTTCCCCACGGTTCCCCACTTTTTTACAATCTGTTCGCCCTGCTCCCTTTGGTTCCCCTCTGTCCTGCAGTATCCTTCACGGTTCCCCACTTTTTCCAACATGTACCTCCTGTTCCCTTTGGTATCCCTCTGTCATGCAGCATTTTCACAGTTCCCCAATTTTTTCCTATCTGTTCCCCCTGATCCCTTTGGTTCCCCTCTGACGTGCAGTGTGCCCCAAGGTTCCCCACTTTTTCCAATCCGTTCCCTCTGATCCCTTTGGTTCCCCTCAGTTCTGCAGTGTTCCCCACAGTTCTCCACCTTTTCCAATTCGTTCCCCCTGCTCCCTTTGGTTCCCCACCTTTCTGCATTTTTCCACACGATTCCCTACTTTTTTCCAATCGGTTCCCCACTTTTTCAAATCTGTTCCCCCTGCTCCCTTTGGTTCTCCTCTCTTCTGCAGTGTTCCCGACGCTTCCCCACTTTTTCCAATCCGTTCCCCCTGCTCCCTTTGGTTCCCCTCTATTTTACAGTGTTCCCCACGATTCTCCACATTTTTTTACATACTGTACCCCCGCTCCCTATGGTACCCCTCTGCCTTGCAGTGTTACCCATGGGACACCACTTTTTCCAACCTGTTCCGCTTGTTCCCTTTGGTTCCCCTCTGTCCTTCCGTATTTTCCAGGGTCCCAACTTTTTTCAATCCGTTGCCCCTGCTCCGTTTGGTTCCCCTCTGTTTTGTAGTGTTCCCCACGTTTCCCCACTTTTTCCAATCTGTTCCCCCTGCTCCTTTGTCTCCACTCTGTTCTGCAGTTTTCCCCACGGTTCCCCACATTTTCCAAACCATTCCCCCGGCTCGCTTTGGTTTCATACTGTTCTGCAGCGTTCCCCACGGTTCCCCACTTTTTTACAAGCTGTTTGCCCTGCTCCTTTTGGTTCCCCCCTGTTCTATATTGTCCTCCACGGTCCCAACTTTTTGGAATCCATTCCCCCTGTTCCGTTTGTTTGCCCTCTGTTCTGCAGTGTTCCCCACAGTTCCCCACTTTTTCCAATCAGTTCCCCCTGCTCCCTTTGATTCCCCTCTGTTCTACATTGTTCCCCATCGGCGCAACTTTTTACAATCCGTTCCCCCTGCTTCCTTTGGTCCACCTCTTTTCTGCAGTGTTCCCCACGGTTCCCCACTTTTTCCAATGCATTCCCTCTGCTCCCTTTGGTGCCCCTCTGTTCTGCAGTGTTCCCCACGGTTCCCCACTTTTTCCAATCTGTTCGCCCTGCTCCCTTTGGTTCCCCTCTGTCCTGCAGTGTCCTCCACGGTTCCCCACTTTTTCCAACCTGTACCTCCTGCTCCCTTTGATTCCCCTCTGCCCTACAGTGTTCCCCATCGGCCCAACTTTTTACAATCCGTTCCCCCTGCTTCCTTTGGTTCCCCTCTGTCGTGCAGTGTTCCCCACGGTTCCCCAGTTTTCCAATGCGTTCCCTCTGCTCCCTTTGGTGCCCCTCTGTTCTGCAGTGTTCCCCACGGTTCCCCACTTTTTCCAATCTGTTTCCCCTGCTACCTCTGGTTGCCCTCTGTTCTGCATTTTTCCACACTTTTGCCCACTTTTGCCAATCCGTTCCCCCTGCGTCCTTTGGTTCACCTCTGTTATGCAGAACTCCCCACGATTCCCCACTTTTGCCAATTTGTTCCCCCTGCTCCCTTTGGTTCCCCACTGTTCTGCATTTTTCCACACGGTTCCCCACTTTTTCCAATCTGTTCCCCTGCTCCCTTTGATTCCTCACTGTCTCCACATTTTTTCCAACCTGCACCCACTGCTCCCTATAGTTCCCCTCTGCCTTGCAGTGTTCCCCATGGGACCCCACTTTTTGCAATCTGTTCCCCCTGCTCCTTTGGCTCCACTCTGTTCTGCAGTTTTCCCCATGGTTCTCCAGATTTTTTCCAATCTGTTCCACCTGCTCCCTTTGGTTCTGCAGTGTTTCCCACGGTTCCCCACTTTTTCCAATCCATTTCCCCTGCTCCCTTTGGTTCCCCTCTATTGTTCAGTGTTCCCCACGATTCCCAACTTTTTCCAATCCGTTCCCCTGCTCCCTTTGGTTCCCCTCTGTTCTGCAGTGATCCCCACGGTTCCCCACATTTTGCAAACTGTTCCCCAGGCTCGCTTTGGTTTCATACTGTTCTGCAGTGTTCCCCACGATTCCCCACTTTTTTACAATTTGTTCGCCCTGCTCCCTTTGGTTCCCCTCTGTCCTGCAGTGTCCTTCACGGTTCCCAACTTTTTCCAACATGTACCTCCTGTCCCCTTTGGTTCCCCTCTGTCATGCAGTGTTTTCACAGTTCCCCAATTTTTTCCTATCTGTTCCCCCTGATCCCTTTGGTTCCCCTCTGTTGTGCAGTGTGCCCCAAGGTTCCCCACTTTTTCCAATCCGTTCCCTCTGCTCCCTTTGGTTCCCCTCTGTTCTGCAGTGTTCCCCACAGTTCTCCACCTTTTCCAATTCGTTCCCCCTGCTCCCTTTGGTTCCCCACCTCTCTGCATTTTTCCACACGGTTCCCTACTTTTTTCCAATCGGTTCCCCACTTTTTCAAATCTGTTCCCCCTGCTCCCTTTGGTTCTCATCTCTTCTGCAGTGTTCCCGACGCTTCCCCACTTTTTCCGATTCCGTTCCCCCTGCTCCCTTTGGTTCCCCTCTATTCTACAGTGTTCCCCACGATTCTCCACATTTTTTTACATACTGTACTCCCTTCTCCCTTTGGTTCCCCTCTGCCTTGCAGTGTTACCCATGGGACACCACTTTTTCCAACCTGTTCCCCTTGTTCCCTTTGGTTCCCCTCTGTCCTTCCGTGTTCTCCAGTGTTCCCAACTTTTTGCAATCCGTTGCCCCTGCTCCGTTTGGTTCCCCTCTGTTTTGTAGTGTTCCCCACGGTTCCCCACTTTTTCCAATCTGTTCCCCCTGCTCCTTTGTCTCTACCCATTTTCTGCAGTTTTCCCCACGGTTCCCCACATTTTCCAAACCATTCCCCCGGCTCGCTTTGGTTTCATACTGTTCTGCAGCGTTCCCCACGGTTCCCCACTTTTTTACAAGCTGTTTGCCCTGCTCCTTTTGGTTCCCCCCTGTTCTGCATTG
The DNA here is from genome assembly GCF_036971445.1 of Narcine bancroftii. Lineage (NCBI taxonomy): Eukaryota > Metazoa > Chordata > Chondrichthyes > Torpediniformes > Narcinidae > Narcine > Narcine bancroftii. The sequence goes on along the minus strand of NW_027211889.1, from coordinate 817,504 downwards.
TCCTCCACGGTTCCCAACTTTTTGGAATGCATTCCCCCTGTTCCGTTTGTTTGCCCTCTGTTCTGCAGTGTTCCCCACAGTTCCCCACTTTTTCCAATCAGTTCCCCCTGCTCCCTTTGATTCCCCTCTGTCCAACAGTGTTGCCCATCGGCCCAACCTTTTAAAATCAGTTCCCCCTGCTTCCTTTGGTTCCCCTCTGTCGTGCAGTGTTCCCCACGACTCCCCACTTTTTACAATCTGTTCCCCCTGCTCCCTTTGGTGTCCCTCTGTTCTGCAGTGTTCCCTACGGTTCCCCACTTTTTCCAATCTGTTTCCCCTGCTACCTCTGGTTGCCCTCTGTTCTGCATTTTTCCACACTGTTCCCCGCTTTTTCCAATCCGTTCCCCCTGCTTCCTTTGGTTCACCTCTGTTCTGCAGTATGCCCCACGGTTCCCCACATTTTCCAATCCGTTCCCTCTGCTCCCTTTGGTTCCCCTCGGTTCTGCAGTGTTCCCCACAGTTCTCCACCATTTCCAATTTGTTCCCCCTGCTCCCTTTGGTTCCCCACCTTTCTGTATTTTTACATACTGTTCCCTACTTTTTCCAATCGGTTCCCCACTTTTTCCAATCTGTTCCCCCTGCTCCCTTTGGTTCTCCTCTGTTCTGCAGTGTTCCCCACGATACTCCACATTTTTTTCCATCCTGTAACCCCTGCTCCCTATGGTTCCCCTCTGCCTTGCAGTGTTACCCATGGGAGACCACTTTTTCCAACCTGTTCCCCTTGTTCCCTTTGGTTCCCCTCTGTCCGTCCGTGGGGCAATCCGTTGCCCCTGCTCCATTTTGTTCCCCTCTGTTCTGCAGTGTTCCCCACGGTTCACCCTGGTTCCATTCTGTTCCCCCTGCTCCTTTGGCTCCACTATGTTCTGCAGTATTCCCCACGGTTCCCCACATTTTCTAAACCATTCCCCCGGCTTGCTTTGTTTTCATACCGTTCAGCAGCATTTCCCACGGTTCCCCACTTTTCTACAATCTGTTCCCCCTGCTCCCTTTGGTTCCCCTCTGTTCTGCAGTGTCCTCCACGCTTACCAACTTTTTGCAATCCATTCCCCCTGCTCCGTTTGTTTGCCCTCTGTTCTGCAGTGATCCCCACAGTTCCCCACTTTTTCCAATCAGTTCCCCCTGCTCCCTTTGATTCCCCTTTGTCCTACAGTGTTCCCCATCGGCCAACCTTTTTACAATCCGTTCCCCCTGCTTCCTTTGGTTCCCCTCTGTCGTGCAGTGTTCCCCACGGTTCCCCAGTTTTCTAATGCGTTCCCTCTGCTCCCTTTGGTGCCCCTCTGTTCTGCAGTGTTCCCCACGTTTCCCCATTTTTTCCAATCTGTTTCCCCTGCTACCTCTTGTTGCCCTCTGTTCTGCATTTTTCCACACTGTTCCCCACTTTTGCCCATCCGTTCCCCCTGCTTCCTTTGGTTCACCTCTGTTCTGCAGATCTCTCCAAGAATCCCCACTTTTTCCAATCTGTTCCCCCTGCTCCCTTTGGTTCCCCTCTGTTCTGCATTGTTCCCCACGGTTCCCCACTTCTCCAAACTGTACCCCCTGCTCCCTTTGGTTCCCCTCTGTTCTGCAGTGTTCCTCACGGTTCCCCACTTTTTCCAATCTGTTCTTCCTGCTCCCTTTGGTTCCCCACTGTTGTGCATTTTTCCACACGGTTCCCCACTTTTTCCAATCTGTTCCCCCTGCTTCCTTTGCATCCCCACTGTTCTGCCTTTTTCCACACGGTTCCCCACTTTTTCCAATCTGTTCCACCTGCTCCCTTTGGTTCCTCACTGTTCTGCAGTGTTCCCCACGGTTCTCCAAATTTTTTCTAATCTGTTCCCCCTTCTCCCTCTGGTTCGCCTCTGTTCTACATTTTTCCACACGGTTCCCCATTTTTTCCAATCCGTTCCCCCTGCTTCCTTTGTTCCACCTCTTTTCTGCAAAGCTCCCCACGGTCCAGTTTTTCGAATCCTTTCCCCCTGCTCCCTTTGTGTCCCCACTGTTCTGCAGAACTCCCCACGATTCCCCACTTTTTCCAATCTGTTCCCCCTTCTCCCTTTGGTTCCTCTCTGTTCTGCAGTTTTCCCCACGGTTCTCCAAATTTTTTCTAATCTGTTCCCATGCTCCCTTTGGTTCCCCTCTGCCCTGCAGTGTCCCCCATGGTTCCTTACTTTTTCCAATCCGTTCCCCCTGCTACCTTTGGTTCCCCTCTGTTCTGCAGTGTTGCCCACAGTTCCCCACTTTTTCCAATCGGTTCCCCCTGCTCCCTTTGATTACACTCTGTCATGCAGTGTTCGCCATGGGCCCCACTTTTTGCAATCCGTTTCCCCTGCTTCCTTTGGTTCCCCTCTGTGCTGCAGTGTTCACCACGGTTCCCCACTTTGTACAACCTGTACCTCCTGCTCCCTTTGCTTCCCCTCTGTCATGCAGTGTTCCCCACGGTTCCCCACTTTTTCCAATCCGTTCCCTCTGCTCCCTTTGGTTCCCCTCTGTTCTGTAGTGTGCCCCACAGTTCTCCACCTTTTCCAATTCGTTCCCCCTGCTCCCTTTGGTTACCCTCTATTCTGCAGTGTTCTCCACGATTCTCCACATTTTTTTCCATCCTGTACCCCCGGCTCCCTATGGTTCCCCTCTGCATTGAAGTGTTACCCATGGGACCACACTTTTCCCAACCTGTTCCCCTTGTTCCCTTTGGTTCCCCTCTGTCCTGCCATATTCTCCACAGTTATCAACTTTTTGCAATCCATTCCCCCTGCTCCGTTTGGTTCCCCGCTGTTCTGCAGTGTTCCCCACGGTTCCGCACTTTTTCCAATCTGTTCCCCCTGCTCCTTTGGCTCCACTCTGTTCTGCAGTTTTCCACACGTTTCCCCACATTTTCCAAACCATTCCCCCGGCTCGCATTGTTTTCATACTGTTCCGGCGCGTTCCCAACGGTTCCCCACTTTTTGACAATCTGTTCGTCCTGCTCCCTTTGGTTCCCCTCTATCTGCAGTGTCCTCCACGCTTACCAACTTTTTGCAATCCATTCCCCCTGCTCTGTTTGTTTCTCCTCTGTCCTGCATTGTCCTCCACGGTTCCCAACTTTTTGCAATGCATTCCACCTGCTCCATTTGTTTGCCCTCTGTTCTGCAGTGTTACCCACAGTTCCCCACTTTTTCCAATCAGTACCCCCTGCTCCCTTTGATTCCCCTCTGTCCTACAGTGTTCCCCATGGGCCCAACTTTTTACAATCCGTCCCCCCTGCTTCCTTTGGTTCCCCTCTGTCGTGCAGTATTCCCCACGGTTCCCCACTTTTTCTAATGTGTTCCCTCTGCTCCCTTTGGTGCCCCTCTGTTCTGCAGTGTTCCCCACGGTTCCCCACTTTTTCCAATCTGTTTCCCCTGCTACCTCTGTTTCCCCTGTGTTCTTCATTTTTCCACACTGTTCCCCACTTTTTCCAATCCGTCCCCCTTCTTCCTTTGGTTCACCTCTGTTATGCAGAACTCCCCACGATTCCCCACTTTTGCCAATTTGTTCCCCCTGCTCCCTTTGGTTCCCCACTGTTCTGCATTTTTCCACACGGTTCCCCACTTTTTCCAATCTGTTCCCCTGCTCCCTTTGATTCCTCACTGTCTCCACATTTTTTCCAACCTGCACCCACTGCTCCCTATAGTTCCCCTCTGCCTTGCAGTGTTCCCCATGGGACCCCACTTTTTGCAATCTGTTCCCCCTGCTCCTTTGGCTCCACTCTGTTCTGCAGTTTTCCCCATGGTTCTCCAGATTTTTTCCAATCTGTTCCACCTGCTCCCTTTGGTTCTGCAGTGTTTCCCACGGTTCCCCACTTTTTCCAATCCATTTCCCCTGCTCCCTTTGGTTCCCCTCTATTGTTCAGTGTTCCCCACGATTCCCAACTTTTTCCAATCCGTTCCCCTGCTCCCTTTGGTTCCCCTCTGTTCTGCAGTGATCCCCACGGTTCCCCACATTTTGCAAACTGTTCCCCCGGCTCGCTTTGGTTTCATACTGTTCTGCAGTGTTCCCCACGGTTCCCCACTTTTTTACAATCTGTTCGCCCTGCTCCCTTTGGTTCCCCTCTGTCCTGCAGTATCCTTCACGGTTCCCCACTTTTTCCAACATGTACCTCCTGTTCCCTTTGGTATCCCTCTGTCATGCAGCATTTTCACAGTTCCCCAATTTTTTCCTATCTGTTCCCCCTGATCCCTTTGGTTCCCCTCTGACGTGCAGTGTGCCCCAAGGTTCCCCACTTTTTCCAATCCGTTCCCTCTGATCCCTTTGGTTCCCCTCAGTTCTGCAGTGTTCCCCACAGTTCTCCACCTTTTCCAATTCGTTCCCCCTGCTCCCTTTGGTTCCCCACCTTTCTGCATTTTTCCACACGATTCCCTACTTTTTTCTAATCGGTTCCCCACTTTTTCAAATCTGTTCCCCCTGCTCCCTTTGGTTCTCCTCTCTTCTGCAGTGTTCCCGACGCTTCCCCACTTTTTCCAATCCGTTCCCCCTGCTCCCTTTGGTTCCCCTCTATTTTACAGTGTTCCCCACGATTCTCCACATTTTTTTACATACTGTACCCCCGCTCCCTATGGTACCCCTCTGCCTTGCAGTGTTACCCATGGGACACCACTTTTTCCAACCTGTTCCGCTTGTTCCCTTTGGTTCCCCTCTGTCCTTCCGTATTTTCCAGGGTCCCAACTTTTTTCAATCCGTTGCCCCTGCTCCGTTTGGTTCCCCTCTGTTTTGTAGTGTTCCCCACGTTTCCCCACTTTTTCCAATCTGTTCCCCCTGCTCCTTTGTCTCCACTCTGTTCTGCAGTTTTCCCCACGGTTCCCCACATTTTCCAAACCATTCCCCCGGCTCGCTTTGGTTTCATACTGTTCTGCAGCGTTCCCCACGGTTCCCCACTTTTTTACAAGCTGTTTGCCCTGCTCCTTTTGGTTCCCCCCTGTTCTATATTGTCCTCCACGGTCCCAACTTTTTGGAATCCATTCCCCCTGTTCCGTTTGTTTGCCCTCTGTTCTGCAGTGTTCCCCACAGTTCCCCACTTTTTCCAATCAGTTCCCCCTGCTCCCTTTGATTCCCCTCTGTTCTACATTGTTCCCCATCGGCGCAACTTTTTACAATCCGTTCCCCCTGCTTCCTTTGGTCCACCTCTTTTCTGCAGTGTTCCCCACGGTTCCCCACTTTTTCCAATGCATTCCCTCTGCTCCCTTTGGTGCCCCTCTGTTCTGCAGTGTTCCCCACGGTTCCCCACTTTTTCCAATCTGTTCGCCCTGCTCCCTTTGGTTCCCCTCTGTCCTGCAGTGTCCTCCACGGTTCCCCACTTTTTCCAACCTGTACCTCCTGCTCCCTTTGATTCCCCTCTGCCCTACAGTGTTCCCCATCGGCCCAACTTTTTACAATCCGTTCCCCCTGCTTCCTTTGGTTCCCCTCTGTCGTGCAGTGTTCCCCACGGTTCCCCAGATTTCCAATGCGTTCCCTCTGCTCCCTTTGGTGCCCCTCTGTTCTGCAGTGTTCCCCACGGTTCCCCACTTTTTCCAATCTGTTTCCCCTGCTACCTCTGGTTGCCCTCTGTTCTGCATTTTTCCACACTTTTGCCCACTTTTGCCAATCCGTTCCCCCTGCGTCCTTTGGTTCACCTCTGTTATGCAGAACTCCCCACGATTCCCCACTTTTGCCAATTTGTTCCCCCTGCTCCCTTTGGTTCCCCACTGTTCTGCATTTTTCCACACGGTTCCCCACTTTTTCCAATCTGTTCCCCTGCTCCCTTTGATTCCTCACTGTCTCCACATTTTTTCCAACCTGCACCCACTGCTCCCTATAGTTCCCCTCTGCCTTGCAGTGTTCCCCATGGGACCCCACTTTTTGCAATCTGTTCCCCCTGCTCCTTTGGCTCCACTCTGTTCTGCAGTTTTCCCCATGGTTCTCCAGATTTTTTCCAATCTGTTCCACCTGCTCCCTTTGGTTCTGCAGTGTTTCCCACGGTTCCCCACTTTTTCCAATCCATTTCCCCTGCTCCCTTTGGTTCCCCTCTATTGTTCAGTGTTCCCCACGATTCCCAACTTTTTCCAATCCGTTCCCCTGCTCCCTTTGGTTCCCCTCTGTTCTGCAGTGATCCCCACGGTTCCCCACATTTTGCAAACTGTTCCCCCGGCTCGCTTTGGTTTCATACTGTTCTGCAGTGTTCCCCACGGTTCCCCACTTTTTTACAATCTGTTCGCCCTGCTCCCTTTGATTCCCCTCTGTCCTGCAGTATCCTTCACGGTTCCCCACTTTTTCCAACATGTACCTCCTGTTCCCTTTGGTATCCCTCTGTCATGCAGCATTTTCACAGTTCCCCAATTTTTTCCTATCTGTTCCCCCTGATCCCTTTGGTTCCCCTCTGACGTGCAGTGTGCCCCAAGGTTCCCCACTTTTTCCAATCCGTTCCCTCTGATCCCTTTGGTTCCCCTCAGTTCTGCAGTGTTCCCCACAGTTCTCCACCTATTCCAATTCGTTCCCCCTGCTCCCTTTGGTTCCCCATCTTTCTGCATTTTTCCACACGATTCCCTACTTTTTTCCAATCGGTTCCCCAATTTTTCAAATCTGTTCCCCCTGCTCCCTTTGGTTCTCCTCTCTTCTGCAGTGTTCCCGACGCTTCCACACTTTTTCCAATCCGTTCCCCCTGCTCCCTTTGGTTCCCCTCTATTTTACAGTGTTCCCCACGATTCTCCACATTTTTTTACATACTGTACCCCCGCTCCCTATGGTACCCCTCTGCCTTGCAGTGTTACCCATGGGACACCACTTTTTCCAACCTGTTCCGCTTGTTCCCTTTGGTTCCCCTCTGTCGTTCCGTATTTTCCAGGGTCCCAACTTTTTGCAATCCGTTGCCCCTGCTCCGTTTGGTTCCCCTCTGTTTTGTAGTGTTCCCCACGGTTCCCCACTTTTTCCAATCTGTTCCCCCTGCTCCTTTGTCTCCACTCTGTTCTGCAGTTTTCCCCACGGTTCCCCACATTTTCCAAACCATTCCCCCGGCTCGCTTTGGTTTCATACTGTTCTGCAGCGTTCCCCACGGTTCCCCACTTTTTTACAAGCTGTTTGCCCTGCTCCTTTTGGTTCCCCCCTGTTCTGCATTGTCCTCCACGGTCCCAACTTTTTGGAATCCATTCCCCCTGTTCCGTTTGTTTGCCCTCTGTTCTGCAGTGTTCCCCACAGTTCCCCACTTTTTCCAATCAGTTCCACCTGCTCCCTTTGATTCCCCTCTGTTCTACAGTGTTCCCCATCGGCGCAACTTTTTACAATCCGTTCCCCCTGCTTCCTTTGGTCCACCTCTTTTCTGCAGTGTTCCCCACGGTTCCCCACTTTTTCCAATGCATTCCCTCTGCTCCCTTTGGTGCCCCTCTGTTCTGCAGTGTTCCCCACGGTTCCCCACTTTTTCCAATCTGTTCGCCCTGCTCCCTTTGGTTCCCCTCTGTCCTGCAGTGTCCTCCACGGTTCCCCACTTTTTCCAACCTGTACCTCCTGCTCCCTTTGATTCCCCTCTGCCCTACAGTGTTCCCCATCGGCCCAACTTTTTACAATCCGTTCCCCCTGCTTCCTTTGGTTCCCCTCTGTCGTGCAGTGTTCCCCACGGTTCCCCAGTTTTCCAATGCGTTCCCTCTGCTCCCTTTGGTGCCCCTCTGTTCTGCAGTGTTCCCCACGGTTCCCCACTTTTTCCAATCTGTTTCCCCTGCTACCTCTGGTTGCCCTCTGTTCTGCATTTTTCCACACTTTTGCCCACTTTTGCCAATCCGTTCCCCCTGCGTCCTTTGGTTCACCTCTGTTATGCAGAACTCCCCACGATTCCCCACTTTTGCCAATTTGTTCCCCCTGCTCCCTTTGGTTCCCCACTGTTCTGCATTTTTCCACACGGTTCCCCACTTTTTCCAATCTGTTCCCCTGCTCCCTTTGATTCCTCACTGTCTCCACATTTTTTCCAACCTGCACCCACTGCTCCCTATAGTTCCCCTCTGCCTTGCAGTGTTCCCCATGGGACCCCACTTTTTGCAATCTGTTCCCCCTGCTCCTTTGGCTCCACTCTGTTCTGCAGTTTTCCCCATGGTTCTCCAGATTTTTTCCAATCTGTTCCACCTGCTCCCTTTGGTTCTGCAGTGTTTCCCACGGTTCCCCACTTTTTCCAATCCATTTCCCCTGCTCCCTTTGGTTCCCCTCTATTGTTCAGTGTTCCCCACGATTCCCAACATTTTCCAATCCGTTCCCCTGCTCCCTTTGGTTCCCCTCTGTTCTGCAGTGATCCCCACGGTTCCCCACATTTTGCAAACTGTTCCCCAGGCTCGCTTTGGTTTCATACTGTTCTGCAGTGTTCCCCACGATTCCCCACTTTTTTACAATTTGTTCGCCCTGCTCCCTTTGGTTCCCCTCTGTCCTGCAGTGTCCTTCACGGTTCCCAACTTTTTCCAACATGTACCTCCTGTCCCCTTTGGTTCCCCTCTGTCATGCAGTGTTTTCACAGTTCCCCAATTTTTTCCTATCTGTTCCCCCTGATCCCTTTGGTTCCCCTCTGTTGTGCAGTGTGCCCCAAGGTTCCCCACTTTTTCCAATCCGTTCCCTCTGCTCCCTTTGGTTCCCCTCTGTTCTGCAGTGTTCCCCACAGTTCTCCACCTTTTCCAATTCGTTCCCCCTGCTCCCTTTGGTTCCCCACCTCTCTGCATTTTTCCACACGGTTCCCTACTTTTTTCCAATCGGTTCCCCACTTTTTCAAATCTGTTCCCCCTGCTCCCTTTGGTTCTCATCTCTTCTGCAGTGTTCCCGACGCTTCCCCACTTTTTCCGATTCCGTTCCCCCTGCTCCCTTTGGTTCCCCTCTATTCTACAGTGTTCCCCACGATTCTCCACATTTTTTTACATACTGTACTCCCTTCTCCCTTTGGTTCCCCTCTGCCTTGCAGTGTTACCCATGGGACACCACTTTTTCCAACCTGTTCCCCTTGTTCCCTTTGGTTCCCCTCTGTCCTTCCGTGTTCTCCAGTGTTCCCAACTTTTTGCAATCCGTTGCCCCTGCTCCGTTTGGTTCCCCTCTGTTTTGTAGTGTTCCCCACGGTTCCCCACTTTTTCCAATCTGTTCCCCCTGCTCCTTTGTCTCTACCCATTTTCTGCAGTTTTCCCCACGGTTCCCCACATTTTCCAAACCATTCCCCCGGCTCGCTTTGGTTTCATACTGTTCTGCAGCGTTCCCCACGGTTCCCCACTTTTTTACAAGCTGTTTGCCCTGCTCCTTTTGGTTCCCCCCTGTTCTGCATTGTCCTCCACGGTTCCCAACTTTTTGGAATGCATTCCCCCTGTTCCGTTTGTTTGCCCTCTGTTCTGCAGTGTTCCCCACAGTTCCCCACTTTTTCCAATCAGTTCCCCCTGCTCCCTTTGATTCCCCTCTGTCCAACAGTGTTGCCCATCGGCCCAACCTTTTAAAATCAGTTCCCCCTGCTTCCTTTGGTTCCCCTCTGTCGTGCAGTGTTCCCCACGACTCCCCACTTTTTACAATCTGTTCCCCCTGCTCCCTTTGGTGTCCCTCTGTTCTGCAGTGTTCCCTACGGTTCCCCACTTTTTCCAATCTGTTTCCCCTGCTACCTCTGGTTGCCCTCTGTTCTGCATTTTTCCACACTGTTCCCCGCTTTTTCCAATCCGTTCCCCCTGCTTCCTTTGGTTCACCTCTGTTCTGCAGTATGCCCCACGGTTCCCCACATTTTCCAATCCGTTCCCTCTGCTCCCTTTGGTTCCCCTCGGTTCTGCAGTGTTCCCCACAGTTCTCCACCATTTCCAATTTGTTCCCCCTGCTCCCTTTGGTTCCCCACCTTTCTGTATTTTTACATACTGTTCCCTACTTTTTCCAATCGGTTCCCCACTTTTTCCAATCTGTTCCCCCTGCTCCCTTTGGTTCTCCTCTGTTCTGCAGTGTTCCCCACGATACTCCACATTTTTTTCCATCCTGTAACCCCTGCTCCCTATGGTTCCCCTCTGCCTTGCAGTGTTACCCATGGGAGACCACTTTTTCCAACCTGTTCCCCTTGTTCCCTTTGGTTCCCCTCTGTCCGTCCGTGGGGCAATCCGTTGCCCCTGCTCCATTTTGTTCCCCTCTGTTCTGCAGTGTTCCCCACGGTTCACCCTGGTTCCATTCTGTTCCCCCTGCTCCTTTGGCTCCACTATGTTCTGCAGTATTCCCCACGGTTCCCCACATTTTCTAAACCATTCCCCCGGCTTGCTTTGTTTTCATACCGTTCAGCAGCATTTCCCACGGTTCCCCACTTTTCTACAATCTGTTCCCCCTGCTCCCTTTGGTTCCCCTCTGTTCTGCAGTGTCCTCCACGCTTACCAACTTTTTGCAATCCATTCCCCCTGCTCCGTTTGTTTGCCCTCTGTTCTGCAGTGATCCCCACAGTTCCCCACTTTTTCCAATCAGTTCCCCCTGCTCCCTTTGATTCCCCTTTGTCCTACAGTGTTCCCCATCGGCCAACCTTTTTACAATCCGTTCCCCCTGCTTCCTTTGGTTCCCCTCTGTCGTGCAGTGTTCCCCACGGTTCCCCAGTTTTCTAATGCGTTCCCTCTGCTCCCTTTGGTGCCCCTCTGTTCTGCAGTGTTCCCCACGTTTCCCCATTTTTTCCAATCTGTTTCCCCTGCTACCTCTTGTTGCCCTCTGTTCTGCATTTTTCCACACTGTTCCCCACTTTTGCCCATCCGTTCCCCCTGCTTCCTTTGGTTCACCTCTGTTCTGCAGATCTCTCCAAGAATCCCCACTTTTTCCAATCTGTTCCCCCTGCTCCCTTTGGTTCCCCTCTGTTCTGCATTGTTCCCCACGGTTCCCCACTTCTCCAAACTGTACCCCCTGCTCCCTTTGGTTCCCCTCTGTTCTGCAGTGTTCCTCACGGTTCCCCACTTTTTCCAATCTGTTCTTCCTGCTCCCTTTGGTTCCCCACTGTTGTGCATTTTTCCACACGGTTCCCCACTTTTTCCAATCTGTTCCCCCTGCTTCCTTTGCATCCCCACTGTTCTGCCTTTTTCCACACGGTTCCCCACTTTTTCCAATCTGTTCCACCTGCTCCCTTTGGTTCCTCACTGTTCTGCAGTGTTCCCCACGGTTCTCCAAATTTTTTCTAATCTGTTCCCCCTTCTCCCTCTGGTTCGCCTCTGTTCTACATTTTTCCACACGGTTCCCCATTTTTTCCAATCCGTTCCCCCTGCTTCCTTTGTTCCACCTCTTTTCTGCAAAGCTCCCCACGGTCCAGTTTTTCGAATCCTTTCCCCCTGCTCCCTTTGTGTCCCCACTGTTCTGCAGAACTCCCCACGATTCCCCACTTTTTCCAATCTGTTCCCCCTTCTCCCTTTGGTTCCTCTCTGTTCTGCAGTTTTCCCCACGGTTCTCCAAATTTTTTCTAATCTGTTCCCATGCTCCCTTTGGTTCCCCTCTGCCCTGCAGTGTCCCCCATGGTTCCTTACTTTTTCCAATCCGTTCCCCCTGCTACCTTTGGTTCCCCTCTGTTCTGCAGTGTTGCCCACAGTTCCCCACTTTTTCCAATCGGTTCCCCCTGCTCCCTTTGATTACACTCTGTCATGCAGTGTTCGCCATGGGCCCCACTTTTTGCAATCCGTTTCCCCTGCTTCCTTTGGTTCCCCTCTGTGCTGCAGTGTTCACCACGGTTCCCCACTTTGTACAACCTGTACCTCCTGCTCCCTTTGCTTCCCCTCTGTCATGCAGTGTTCCCCACGGTTCCCCACTTTTTCCAATCCGTTCCCTCTGCTCCCTTTGGTTCCCCTCTGTTCTGTAGTGTGCCCCACAGTTCTCCACCTTTTCCAATTCGTTCCCCCTGCTCCCTTTGGTTACCCTCTATTCTGCAGTGTTCTCCACGATTCTCCACATTTTTTTCCATCCTGTACCCCCGGCTCCCTATGGTTCCCCTCTGCATTGAAGTGTTACCCATGGGACCACACTTTTCCCAACCTGTTCCCCTTGTTCCCTTTGGTTCCCCTCTGTCCTGCCATATTCTCCACAGTTATCAACTTTTTGCAATCCATTCCCCCTGCTCCGTTTGGTTCCCCGCTGTTCTGCAGTGTTCCCCACGGTTCCGCACTTTTTCCAATCTGTTCCCCCTGCTCCTTTGGCTCCACTCTGTTCTGCAGTTTTCCACACGTTTCCCCACATTTTCCAAACCATTCCCCCGGCTCGCATTGTTTTCATACTGTTCCGGCGCGTTCCCAACGGTTCCCCACTTTTTGACAATCTGTTCGTCCTGCTCCCTTTGGTTCCCCTCTATCTGCAGTGTCCTCCACGCTTACCAACTTTTTGCAATCCATTCCCCCTGCTCTGTTTGTTTCTCCTCTGTCCTGCATTGTCCTCCACGGTTCCCAACTTTTTGCAATGCATTCCACCTGCTCCATTTGTTTGCCCTCTGTTCTGCAGTGTTACCCACAGTTCCCCACTTTTTCCAATCAGTACCCCCTGCTCCCTTTGATTCCCCTCTGTCCTACAGTGTTCCCCATGGGCCCAACTTTTTACAATCCGTCCCCCCTGCTTCCTTTGGTTCCCCTCTGACGTGCAGTGTGCCCCAAGGTTCCCCACTTTTTCCAATCCGTTCCCTCTGATCCCTTTGGTTCCCCTCAGTTCTGCAGTGTTCCCCACAGTTCTCCACCTTTTCCAATTCGTTCCCCCTGCTCCCTTTGGTTCCCCACCTTTCTGCATTTTTCCACACGATTCCCTACTTTTTTCCAATCGGTTCCCCACTTTTTCAAATCTGTTCCCCCTGCTCCCTTTGGTTCTCCTCTCTTCTGCAGTGTTCCCGACGCTTCCCCACTTTTTCCAATCCGTTCCCCCTGCTCCCTTTGGTTCCCCTCTATTTTACAGTGTTCCCCACGATTCTCCACATTTTTTTACATACTGTACCCCCGCTCCCTATGGTACCCCTCTGCCTTGCAGTGTTACCCATGGGACACCACTTTTTCCAACCTGTTCCGCTTGTTCCCTTTGGTTCCCCTCTGTCCTTCCGTATTTTCCAGGGTCCCAACTTTTTTCAATCCGTTGCCCCTGCTCCGTTTGGTTCCCCTCTGTTTTGTAGTGTTCCCCACGTTTCCCCACTTTTTCCAATCTGTTCCCCCTGCTCCTTTGTCTCCACTCTGTTCTGCAGTTTTCCCCACGGTTCCCCACATTTTCCAAACCATTCCCCCGGCTCGCTTTGGTTTCATACTGTTCTGCAGCGTTCCCCACGGTTCCCCACTTTTTTACAAGCTGTTTGCCCTGCTCCTTTTGGTTCCCCCCTGTTCTATATTGTCCTCCACGGTCCCAACTTTTTGGAATCCATTCCCCCTGTTCCGTTTGTTTGCCCTCTGTTCTGCAGTGTTCCCCACAGTTCCCCACTTTTTCCAATCAGTTCCCCCTGCTCCCTTTGATTCCCCTCTGTTCTACATTGTTCCCCATCGGCGCAACTTTTTACAATCCGTTCCCCCTGCTTCCTTTGGTCCACCTCTTTTCTGCAGTGTTCCCCACGGTTCCCCACTTTTTCCAATGCATTCCCTCTGCTCCCTTTGGTGCCCCTCTGTTCTGCAGTGTTCCCCACGGTTCCCCACTTTTTCCAATCTGTTCGCCCTGCTCCCTTTGGTTCCCCTCTGTCCTGCAGTGTCCTCCACGGTTCCCCACTTTTTCCAACCTGTACCTCCTGCTCCCTTTGATTCCCCTCTGCCCTACAGTGTTCCCCATCGGCCCAACTTTTTACAATCCGTTCCCCCTGCTTCCTTTGGTTCCCCTCTGTCGTGCAGTGTTCCCCACGGTTCCCCAGTTTTCCAATGCGTTCCCTCTGCTCCCTTTGGTGCCCCTCTGTTCTGCAGTGTTCCCCACGGTTCCCCACTTTTTCCAATCTGTTTCCCCTGCTACCTCTGGTTGCCCTCTGTTCTGCATTTTTCCACACTTTTGCCCACTTTTGCCAATCCGTTCCCCCTGCGTCCTTTGGTTCACCTCTGTTATGCAGAACTCCCCACGATTCCCCACTTTTGCCAATTTGTTCCCCCTGCTCCCTTTGGTTCCCCACTGTTCTGCATTTTTCCACACGGTTCCCCACTTTTTCCAATCTGTTCCCCTGCTCCCTTTGATTCCTCACTGTCTCCACATTTTTTCCAACCTGCACCCACTGCTCCCTATAGTTCCCCTCTGCCTTGCAGTGTTCCCCATGGGACCCCACTTTTTGCAATCTGTTCCCCCTGCTCCTTTGGCTCCACTCTGTTCTGCAGTTTTCCCCATGGTTCTCCAGATTTTTTCCAATCTGTTCCACCTGCTCCCTTTGGTTCTGCAGTGTTTCCCACGGTTCCCCACTTTTTCCAATCCATTTCCCCTGCTCCCTTTGGTTCCCCTCTATTGTTCAGTGTTCCCCACGATTCCCAACTTTTTCCAATCCGTTCCCCTGCTCCCTTTGGTTCCCCTCTGTTCTGCAGTGATCCCCACGGTTCCCCACATTTTGCAAACTGTTCCCCCGGCTCGCTTTGGTTTCATACTGTTCTGCAGTGTTCCCCACGGTTCCCCACTTTTTTACAATCTGTTCGCCCTGCTCCCTTTGATTCCCCTCTGTCCTGCAGTATCCTTCACGGTTCCCCACTTTTTCCAACATGTACCTCCTGTTCCCTTTGGTATCCCTCTGTCATGCAGCATTTTCACAGTTCCCCAATTTTTTCCTATCTGTTCCCCCTGATCCCTTTGGTTCCCCTCTGACGTGCAGTGTGCCCCAAGGTTCCCCACTTTTTCCAATCCGTTCCCTCTGATCCCTTTGGTTCCCCTCAGTTCTGCAGTGTTCCCCACAGTTCTCCACCTATTCCAATTCGTTCCCCCTGCTCCCTTTGGTTCCCCACCTTTCTGCATTTTTCCACACGATTCCCTACTTTTTTCCAATCGGTTCCCCAATTTTTCAAATCTGTTCCCCCTGCTCCCTTTGGTTCTCCTCTCTTCTGCAGTGTTCCCGACGCTTCCACACTTTTTCCAATCCGTTCCCCCTGCTCCCTTTGGTTCCCCTCTATTTTACAGTGTTCCCCACGATTCTCCACATTTTTTTACATACTGTACCCCCGCTCCCTATGGTACCCCTCTGCCTTGCAGTGTTACCCATGGGACACCACTTTTTCCAACCTGTTCCGCTTGTTCCCTTTGGTTCCCCTCTGTCGTTCCGTATTTTCCAGGGTCCCAACTTTTTGCAATCCGTTGCCCCTGCTCCGTTTGGTTCCCCTCTGTTTTGTAGTGTTCCCCACGGTTCCCCACTTTTTCCAATCTGTTCCCCCTGCTCCTTTGTCTCCACTCTGTTCTGCAGTTTTCCCCACGGTTCCCCACATTTTCCAAACCATTCCCCCGGCTCGCTTTGGTTTCATACTGTTCTGCAGCGTTCCCCACGGTTCCCCACTTTTTTACAAGCTGTTTGCCCTGCTCCTTTTGGTTCCCCCCTGTTCTGCATTGTCCTCCACGGTCCCAACTTTTTGGAATCCATTCCCCCTGTTCCGTTTGTTTGCCCTCTGTTCTGCAGTGTTCCCCACAGTTCCCCACTTTTTCCAATCAGTTCCACCTGCTCCCTTTGATTCCCCTCTGTTCTACAGTGTTCCCCATCGGCGCAACTTTTTACAATCCGTTCCCCCTGCTTCCTTTGGTCCACCTCTTTTCTGCAGTGTTCCCCACGGTTCCCCACTTTTTCCAATGCATTCCCTCTGCTCCCTTTGGTGCCCCTCTGTTCTGCAGTGTTCCCCACGGTTCCCCACTTTTTCCAATCTGTTCGCCCTGCTCCCTTTGGTTCCCCTCTGTCCTGCAGTGTCCTCCACGGTTCCCCACTTTTTCCAACCTGTACCTCCTGCTCCCTTTGATTCCCCTCTGCCCTACAGTGTTCCCCATCAGCCCAACTTTTTACAATCCGCTCCCCCTGCTTCCTTTGGTTCCCCTCTGTCGTGCAGTGTTCCCCACGGTTCCCCAGTTTTCCAATGCGTTCCCTCTGCTCCCTTTGGTGCCCCTCTGTTCTGCAGTGTTCCCCACGGTTCCCCACTTTTTCCAATCTGTTTCCCCTGCTACCTCTGGTTGCCCTCTGTTCTGCATTTTTCCACACTTTTGCCCACTTTTGCCAATCCGTTCCCCCTGCGTCCTTTGGTTCACCTCTGTTCTGCAGATCTCTCCACGAATCCCCACTTTTTCAAATCTGTTCCCCCTGCTCCCTTTGGTTCCCCTCTGTGCTGCAGTTTTCTCCACGGTTCCCCACTTTTTCCAACCTGTACCTCCTGCTCCCTTTGTTTCCCCTCTGTCATGCAGTGTTCCCCACGGTTCCCCACTTTTTCCAATCCGTTCCCTCTGCTCCCTTTGGTTCCCCTCTGTTCTGCAGTGTTCCCCACAGTCCTCCACCTTTTCCAATTCTTTCCGCCTGCTCCCTTTGGTTCCCCACCTTTCTGCATCTTTCCACACGTTTCCCTACTTTTTCCAATCTGTTCCTCACTTTTTCCAATCTGTTCCCCCTGTTCCCTTTGGTTCCCCTCTATTCTGCAGTGTTCCCCACGATTCTCCACATTTTTTTCCGTCCTGTACCCCCGGCTCCCTATGATTCCCTTCTGCATTCCAGTGTTACCCATGGGACCACATTTTTTCCAACCTGTTCCCCTTGTTCCCTTTGGTTCCCCTCTGTCCTGCCGTGTTCTCCACAGTTATCAACTTTTTCAATCCGTTCCCCCTGCTCCGTTTGGTTCCCCTCTGTTCTGCAGTGTTCCCCACGGTTCCCCACTTTTTCCAGTCTGTTCCCCCTGCTCCTTTGGCTCCACTCTGTTCTGCAGTTTTCATACTGTTCTGCAGCGTTCCCCACGTTTCCCTACTTTTTTACAATCTGTTCACCCTGCTCCCTTTGGTTCCCCTCTGTTCTGCAGTCTCCTCCACGCTTACCAACTTTTTGCAATCCATTCCCCCTGCTCTGTTTGTTTCCCCTCTGTCCTGCATTGTCCTCCACGGTTCCCAACTTTTTGCAATCATATTCCCCTGCTCCCTTTGATTCCCCTCTGTCCTACAGTGTTCCCCATGGGCCCAACTTTTTACAATCCGTCCCCCCTGCTTCCTTTGGTTCACCTCTGTTCTGCAGAATTCCCCACGATTCCCCACTTTTTCCAATCTGTTCCCCCTGCTCCCTTTGGTTCCCCACTGTTCTGCATTTTTCCACACAGTTCCCCACTTTCTCCAATATGTTCCTCCTGCTCCCTTTTATTCCTCACTGTTCTTCACATTTTTTCCAACCTGCACCCCCTGCTCGCTTTGGTTTCATACTGTTCTGCAGTGTTCCCCAGGGTTCCCCACTTTTTTACAATCTGTTCGCCCTGCTCCGTTTGTTTCCCCTCTGTCCTGCATTGTCCTCCACGGTTCCCAACTTTTTGCAATCCATTCCCCCTGCTCTGTTTGTTTCCCCTCTGTCCTGCATTGTCTTCCACGGTTCCAAACATTTTGCAATCCATTCCTCCTGCTCCGTTTGTTTGCCCTCTGTTCTGCAGTGTTCCCCACAGTTCCCCACTTTTTCCAATCAGTTCCCCCTGCTCCCTTTGATTCCCCTCTGTCCTACAGTGTTCCCCACGGTTCCCCACTTTTTCCAATCCGTTCTCTCTGCTCCCTTTGGTTCCCCTCTGTTCTGCAGTGTTCCCCACAGTTCTCCACCTTTTCCAATTCGTTCCCACTGCTCCCTTTGGTTCCCCACCTTTCTGCATTTTTTCACACGTTTCCCTACTTTTTCCAATCGGTTCCCCACTTTTTCCAATCTGTTTCCCCTGCTCCCTTTGGTTCTCCTCTGTTCTGCAGTGTTCCCGACGCTTCCCCACTTTTTCCAACCTGTTCCCCTTGTTCCCTTTGGTTCCCCTCTGTCCTTCCGTGTTCTCCAGTGTTCCCAACTTTTTGCAATCCGTTGCCCCTGCTCCGTTTGGTTCCCCTCTGTTTTGTAGTGTTCCCCACGGTTCCCCACTTTTTCCAATCTGTTCCCCCTGCTCCTTTGTCTCCACTCTTTTCTGCAGTTTTCCCCACGGTTCCCCACATTTTCCAAACCATTCCCCCGGCTCGCTTTGGTTTCATACTGTTCTGCAGCGTTCCCCACGGTTCCCCACTTTTTTACAAGCTGTTTGCCCTGCTCCTTTTGGTTCCCCCCTGTTCTGCATTGTCCTCCACGGTTCCCAACTTTTTGGAATCCATTCCCCCTGTTCCGTTTGTTTGCCCTCTGTTCTGCAGTGTTCCCCACAGTTCCCCACTTTTTCCAATCAGTTCCCCCTGCTCCCTTTGATTCCCCTTTGTCCTACAGTGTTTCCCATCGGCCAAACATTTTACAATGCGTTCCCCCTGCTTCCTTTGGTGCCCCTCTGTTCTGCAGTGTTCCCCACGACTCCCCACTTTTTACAATCTGTTCCCCCTGCTCCCTTTGGTTCCCCTCTGTTCTGCATTGTTCCCCACGGTTCCCCACTTCTCCAAACTGTACCCCTGCTCCCTTTGGTTCCCCTATGTTCTGCAGTGTTCCTCACGGTTCCCCACTTTTTCCAATCTGTTCTTCCTGCTCCCTTTGGTTCCCCACTGTTCTGCATTTTTCCACACGGTTCCCCACTTTTTTCCAATCTGTTCCCCCTGCTTCCTTTGCTTCCTCACTGTTCTGCATTTTTCCACACGGTTCCCCACTTTTTCCAATCCGTTCCCCCTGCTTCATTTGGGTCCCCACTGTTCTGCAGAACGCCCCACGATTCCCCACTTTTTCCAATCTGTTCCCCCTTCTCCCTTTGGTTCCTCTTTGTTCTGCATTGTTCCCCACGGGTCGCCACTTTTCCGAGCTGTTCCGCCTTCTCCCTTTGGTTCCGCTCTGTTCTGCAGTTTTCCCCACGGTTCTACAAATTTTTTCTATTCTGTTCCCATGCTCCCTTTGGTTCCCCTCTGCCCTGCAGTATCCCCCATGGTTCCTTACTTTTTCCAATCCGTTCCCCCTGCAACCTTTGGTTCCCCTCTGTTCTGCAGTGTTCCCCACAGTTACCCACTTTTTCCAATCGGTTCCCCCTACTCCCTTTGATTACCCTCTGTCATGCAGTGTTCGCCTTGGGCCCCACTTTTTGCAATCCGTTTCCCCTGCTCCCTTTGGTTCCCCTCTGTGCTGCAGTGTTCACCACGGTTCCCCACTTTTTACAACCTGTACCTCCTGCTCCCTTTGGTTCCCCTCTGTCATGCAGTGTCCCCCATGGTTCCCCACTTATTCCAATCCGTTCCCCCTGTTCCCTTTGGTTCTCCTCTGTTCTGCAGTGTTCCCGACGCTTCCCTACTTTTTCCAATCGGTTCCCCACTTTTTCCAATCTGTTCACCCTGCTCCCTTTGCATCTCCTCTGTTCTGCAATGTTCCCGACGCTTCCCCACTTTTTCCAATCCGTACCCCCTGTTCCCTTTGGTTCCCCTCTATTCTGCAGTGTTCCCCACGATTCTCCACATTTTTTTCCATCCTGTATCCCCGGCTCCCTATGGTTCCCCTCTGCATTGAAGTGTTACCCATGGGACCACAAATTTCCCAACCTGTTCCACTTGTTCCCTTTGGTTCCCCTCTGTCCTGCCATGTTCTCCACAATTATCAACTTTTTGCAATCCATTCCCCATGCTCCGTTTGCTTCCCCTCTGTTCTGCAGTGTTCCCCACGGTTCCCCACTTTTTCCAATCTGTTCCCCCTGCTCCTTTGGCTCCACTCTGTTCTGCAGTTTTCAACACGTTTCCCCATATTTGCCAAACCATTCCCCCGGCTCGCATTGTTTTCATACTGTTCTGGCGCGTTCCCCACGCTTCCCCACTTTTTGACAATCTGTTCGTCCTGCTCCCTTTGGTTCCCCTCTATCTCCTGTGTCCTCCACGCTTACCAACTTTTTGCAATCCATTCCCCCTGCTCTGTTTGTTTCTCCTCTGACCTGCATTGTCCTCCACGGTTCCCAACTTTTTGCAATCCATTCCCCCTGCTCTGTTTGTTTGCCCTCTGTTCTGCAGTGTTCCCCACAGTTCCCCACTTTTTCCAATCAGTTCCCCCTGCTCCCTTTGATTCCCCTCTGTCCTACAGTGTTCCCCATGGGCCCACCTTTTTACAATCCGTTCCCCCTGCTTCCTTTGGTTCCCCTCTGTCGTGCAGTATTCCCCACGGTTCCCCACTTTTTCTAATGTGTTCCCTCTGCTCCCTATGCTGCCCCTCTGTTCTGCAGTGTTCCCGACGGTTCCCCACTTTTTCCAATCTGTTTCCCCTGCTACCTCTGGTTCCCCACTGTTCTGCATTTTTCCACACGGTTCCCCACTTTTACCAATCTGTTCCCCCTGCTCCCTTTGATTCCTCACTGTTCTCCACATTTTTTCCAACCTGCAGCCCCTGCTCTTTATGGTTCCCCTCTGCCTTGCAGTGTTCCCCATGGGACCCTACTTTTTCCAATCTGTTCCCCCTGCTCCTTTGGCTCCACTCTGTTCTGCAGTTTTCCCCATGGTTCTCCACATTTTTTCCAATCTGTTCCACCTGCTCCCTTTGGTTCTGCAGTGTTTCCCACGGTTCCCCACTTTTTCCAATCCATTTCCCCTGCTCCCTTTTGTTCCCCTCTATTGTTCAGTGTTCCCCACGGTCCCCCACTTTTTCCAATCCGTTCCCCTGCTCCCTTTGGTTCCCCTCTGTTCTGCAGGATCCCCACGGTTCCCCACATTTTCCAAACTGTTCCCCAGGCTCGCTTTGGTTTCATACTGTTCTGCAGTGTTCCCCACGATTCCCCACTTTTTTACAATTTGTTCGCCCTGCTCCCTTTGGTTCCCCTCTGTCCTGCAGTGTCCTTCACGGTTCCCAACTTTTTCCAAAATGTACCTCCTGTCCCCTTTGGTTCCCCTCTGTCATGCAGTGTTTTCACAGTTCCCCAATTTTTTCCTATCTGTTCCCCCTGATCCCTTTGGTTCCCCTCTGTTGTGCAGTGTGCCCCAAGGTTCCCCACTTTTTCCAATCCGTTCCCTCTGCTCCCTTTGGTTCCCCTCTGTTCTGCAGTGTTCCCCACAGTTCTCCACCTTTTCCAATTCGTTCCCCCTGCTCCCTTTGGTTCCCCACCTCTCTGCATTTTTCCACACGGTTCCCTACTTTTTTCCAATCGGTTCCCCACTTTTTCAAATCTGTTCCCCCTGCTCCCTTTGGTTCTCATCTCTTCTGCAGTGTTCCCGACGCTTCCCCACTTTTTCCGATTCCGTTCCCCCTGCTCCCTTTGGTTCCCCTCTATTCTACAGTGTTCCCCACGATTCTCCACATTTTTTTTACATACTGTACTCCCTTCTCCCTTTGGTTCCCCTCTGCCTTGCAGTGTTACCCATGGGACACCACTTTTTCCAACCTGTTCCCCTTGTTCCCTTTGGTTCCCCTCTGTCCTTCCGTGTTCTCCAGTGTTCCCAACTTTTTGCAATCCGTTGCCCCTGCTCCGTTTGGTTCCCCTCTGTTTTGTAGTGTTCCCCACGGTTCCCCACTTTTTCCAATCTGTTCCCCCTGCTCCTTTGTCTCTATTCATTTTCTGCAGTTTTCCCCACGGTTCCCCACATTTTCCAAACCATTCCCCCGGCTCGCTTTGGTTTCATACTGTTCTGCAGCGTTCCCCACGGTTCCCCACTTTTTTACAAGCTGTTTGCCCTGCTCCTTTTGGTTCCCCCCTGTTCTGCATTGTCCTCCACGGTTCCCAACTTTTTGGAATCCATTCCCCCTGTTCCGTTTGTTTGCCCTCTGTTCTGCAGTGTTCCCCACAGTTCCCCACTTTTTCCAATCATTTCCCCCTGCTCCCTTTGATTCCCCTCTGTCCTACAGTGTTCCCCATCGGCGCAACTTTTTACAATCCGTTCCCCCTGCTTCCTTTGGTCCACCTCTTTTCTGCAGTGTTCCCCACGGTTCCCCACTTTTTCCAATGCATTCCCTCTGCTCCCTTTGGTGCCCCTCTGTTCTGCAGTGTTCCCCACGGTTCCCCACATTTTCCAATCTGTTCCCCCTGATCCCTTTGGTTCACCTCTGTTCTGCAGTTTTCCCCACGGTTCCCCACATTTTCCAAACCATTCCCCCGGCTTGCTTTGTTTTCATACTGTTCTGCAGCGTTCCCCACGGTTCCCCACTTTTTTACAATCTGTTCGCCCTGCTGCCTTTGGTTCCCCTCTGTTCTGCAGTGTCCTCCACGCTTACCAACTTTTTGCAATCCATTCCCCCTGCTCCGTTTGTTTCCCTCTGTTCTGCAGTGTTCCCCACAGTTTCCCACTTTTTCCAATCAGTTCCCCCTGCTCCCTTTGATTCCCCTCTGTCCAACAGTGTTGCCCATCGGCCCAACCTTTTACAATCAGTTCCCCCTGCTTCCTTTGGTTCCCCTCTGTCGTGCAGTGTTCCCCACGACTCCCCACTTTTTACAATCTGTTCCCCCTGCTCCCTTTGGTGTCCCTCTGTTCTGCAGTGTTCCCTACGGTTCCCCACTTTTTCCAATCTGTTTCCCCTGCTACCTCTGGTTGCCCTCTGTTCTGCATTTTTCCACACTGTTCCCCGCTTTTTCCAATCCGTTCCCCCTGCTTCCTTTGGTTCACCTCTGTTCTGCAGTATGCCCCACGGTTCCCCACATTTTCCAATCCGTTCCCTCTGCTCCCTTTGGTTCCCCTCGGTTCTGCAGTGTTCCCCACAGTTCTCCACCATTTCCAATTTGTTCCCCCTGCTCCCTTTGGTTCCCCACCTTTCTGTATTTTTACATACTGTTCCCTACTTTTTCCAATCGGTTCCCCACTTTTTCCAATCTGTTCCCCCTGCTCCCTTTGGTTCTCCTCTGTTCTGCAGTGTTCCCCACGATACTCCACATTTTTTTCCATCCTGTAACCCCTGCTCCCTATGGTTCCCCTCTGCCTTGCAGTGTTACCCATGGGAGACCACTTTTTCCAACCTGTTCCCCTTGTTCCCTTTGGTTCCCCTCTGTCCTTCCGTGGGGCAATCCGTTGCCCCTGCTCCATTTTGTTCCCCTCTGTTCTGCAGTGTTCCCCACGGTTCACCCTGGTTCCATTCTGTTCCCCCTGCTCCTTTGGCTCCACTATGTTCTGCAGTTTTCCCCACGGTTCCCCACATTTTCTAAACCATTCCCCCGGCTTGCTTTGTTTTCATACCGTTCAGCAGCATTCCCCACGGTTCCCCACTTTTCTACAATCTGTTCCCCCTGCTCCCTTTGGTTCCCCTCTGTTCTGCAGTGTCCTCCACGCTTACCAACTTTTTGCAATCCATTCCCCCTGCTCCGTTTGTTTGCCCTCTGTTCTGCAGTGATCCCCACAGTTCCCCACTTTTTCCAATCAGTTCCCCCTGCTCCCTTTGATTCCCCTTTGTCCTACAGTGTTCCCCATCGGCCAACCTTTTTACAATCCGTTCCCCCTGCTTCCTTTGGTTCCCCTCTGTCGTGCAGTGTTCCCCACGGTTCCCCAGTTTTCTAATGCGTTCCCTCTGCTCCCTTTGGTGCCCCTCTGTTCTGCAGTGTTCCCCACGTTTCCCCATTATTTCCAATCTGTTTCCCCTGCTACCTCTTGTTGCCCTCTGTTCTGCATTTTTCCACACTGTTCCCCACTTTTGCCCATCCGTTCCCCCTGCTTCCTTTGGTTCACCTCTGTTCTGCAGATCTCTCCAAGAATCCCCACTTTTTCCAATCTGTTCCCCCTGCTCCCTTTGGTTCCCCTTTGTTCTGCATTGTTCCCCACGGTTCCCCACTTCTCCAAACTGTACCCCCTGCTCCCTTTGGTTCCCCTCTGTTCTGCAGTGTTCCTCACGGTTCCCCACTTTTTCCAATCTGTTCTTCCTGCTCCCTTTGGTTCCCCACTGTTGTGCATTTTTCCACACGGTTCCCCACTTTTTCCAATCTGTTCCCCCTGCTTCCTTTGCATCCCCACTGTTCTGCCTTTTTCCACACGGTTCCCCACTTTTTCCAATCTGTTCCACCTGCTCCCTTTGGTTCCTCACTGTTCTGCAGTGTTCCCCACGGTTCTCCAAATTTTTTCTAATCTGTTCCCCCTTCTCCCTCTGGTTCGCCTCTGTTCTACATTTTTCCACACGGTTCCCCATTTTTTCCAATCCGTTCCCCCTGCTTCCTTTGTTCCACCTCTTTTCTGCAAAGCTCCCCACGGTCCAGTTTTTCGAATCCTTTCCCCCTGCTCCCTTTGTGTCCCCACTGTTCTGCAGAACTCCCCACGATTCCCCACTTTTTCCAATCTGTTCCCCCTTCTCCCTTTGGTTCCTCTCTGTTCTGCAGTTTTCCCCACGGTTCTCCAAATTTTTTCTAATCTGTTCCCATGCTCCCTTTGGTTCCCCTCTGCCCTGCAGTGTCCCCCATGGTTCCTTACTTTTTCCAATCCGTTCCCCCTGCTACCTTTGGTTCCCCTCTGTTCTGCAGTGTTGCCCACAGTTCCCCACTTTTTCCAATCGGTTCCCCCTGCTCCCTTTGATTACACTCTGTCATGCAGTGTTCGCCATGGGCCCCACTTTTTGCAATCCGTTTCCCCTGCTTCCTTTGGTTCCCCTCTGTGCTGCAGTGTTCACCACGGTTCCCCACTTTTTACAACCTGTACCTCCTGCTCCCTTTGCTTCCCCTCTGTCATGCAGTGTTCCCCACGGTTCCCCACTTTTTCCAATCCGTTCCCTCTGCTCCCTTTGGTTCCCCTCTGTTCTGTAGTGTGCCCCACAGTTCTCCACCTTTTCCAATTCGTTCCCCCTGCTCCCTTTGGTTACCCTCTATTCTGCAGTGTTCTCCACGATTCTCCACATTTTTTTCCATCCTGTACCCCCGGCTCCCTATGGTTCCCCTCTGCATTGAAGTGTTACCCATGGGACCACACTTTTCCCAACCTGTTCCCCTTGTTCCCTTTGGTTCCCCTCTGTCCTGCCATATTCTCCACAGTTATCAACTTTTTGCAATCCATTCCCCCTGCTCCGTTTGGTTCCCCGCTGTTCTGCAGTGTTCCCCACGGTTCCGCACTTTTTCCAATCTGTTCCCCCTGCTACTTTGGCTCCACTCTGTTCTGCAGTTTTCCACACGTTTCCCCACATTTTCCAAACCATTCCCCCGGCTCGCATTGTTTTCATACTGTTCTGGCGCGTTCCCAACGGTTCCCCACTTTTTGACAATCTGTTCGTCCTGCTCCCTTTGGTTCCCCTCTATCTGCAGTGTCCTCCACGCTTACCAACTTTTTGTAATCCATTCCCCCTGCTCTGTTTGTTTCTCCTCTGTCCTGCATTGTCCTCCACGGTTCCCAACTTTTTGCAATGCATTCCACCTGCTCCATTTGTTTGCCCTCTGTTCTGCAGTGTTACCCACAGTTCCCCACTTTTTCCAATCAGTTCCCCCTGCTCCCTTTGATTCCCCTCTGTCCTACAGTGTTCCCCATGGGCCCAACTTTTTACAATCCATCCCCCCTGCTTCCTTTGGTTCCCCTCTGTCGTGCAGTATTCCCCACGGTTCCCCACTTTTTCTAATGTGTTCCCTCTGCTCCCTTTGGTGCCCCTCTGTTCTGCAGTGTTCCCCACGGTTCCCCACTTTTTCCAATCTGTTTCCCCTGCTACCTTTGTTTCCCCTCTGTTCTGCATTTTTCCACACTGTTCCCCACTTTTTCCAATCCGTCCCCCTTCTTCCTTTGGTTCACCTCTGTTATGCAGAACTCCCCACGATTCCCCACTTTTGCCAATTTGTTCCCCCTGCTCCCTTTGGTTCCCCACTGTTCTGCATTTTTCCACATGGTTCCCCACTTTTTCCAATCTGTTCCCCTGCTCCCTTTGATTCCTCACTGTCTCCACATTTTTTTCCAACCTGCACCCACTGCTCCCTATAGTTCCCCTCTGCCTTGCAGTGTTCCCCATGGGACCCCACTTTTTGCAATCTGTTCCCCCTGCTCCTTTGGCTACACTCTGTTCTGCAGTTTTCCCCATGGTTCTCCAGATTTTTTCCAATCTGTTCCACCTGCTCCCTTTGGTTCTGCAGTGTTTCCCACGGTTCCCCACTTTTTCCAATCCATTTCCCCTGCTCCCTTTGGTTCCCCTCTATTGTTCAGTGTTCCCCACGGTTCCCAACTTTTTCCAATCCGTTCCCCTGCTCCCTTTGGTTCCCCTCTGTTCTGCAGTGATCCCCACGGTTCCCCACATTTTGCAAACTGTTCCCCCGGCTCGCTTGGGTTTCATACTGTTCTGCAGTGTTCCCCACGGTTCCCCACTTTTTTACAATCTGTTCGCCCTGCTCCCTTTGGTTCCCCTCTGTCCTGCAGTATCCTTCACGGTTCCCCACTTTTTCCAACATGTACCTCCTGTTCCCTTTGGTATCCCTCTGTCATGCAGCATTTTCACAGTTCCCCAATTTTTTCCTATCTGTTCCCCCTGATCCCTTTGGTTCCCCTCTGACGTGCAGTGTGCCCCAAGGTTCCCCACTTTTTCCAATCCGTTCCCGCTGATCTCTTTGGTTCCCCTCAGTTCTGCAGTGTTCCCCACAGTTCTCCACCTTTTCCAATTCGTTCCTCCTGCTCCCTTTGGTTCCCCACCTTTCTGCATTTTTCCACACGATTCCCTACTTTTTTCCAATCGGTTCCCCAATTTTTCAAATCTGTTCCCCCTGCTCCCTTTGGTTCTCCTCTCTTCTGCAGTGTTCCCGATGCTTCCCCACTTTTTCCAATCCGTTCCCCCTGCTCCCTTTGGTTCCCCTCTATTCTACAGTGTTCCCCACGATTCTCCACATTTTTTTACATACTGTACCCCCGCTCCCTATGGTACCCCTCTGCCTTGCAGTGTTACCCATGGGACACCACTTTTTCCAACCTGTTCCGCTTGTTCCCTTTGGTTCCCCTCTGTCCTTCCGTATTTTCTAGGGTCCCAACTTTTTGCAATCCGTTGCCCCTGCACCGTTTGGTTCCCCTCTGTTTTGTAGTGTTCCCCACGGTTCCCCACTTTTTCCAATCTGTTCCCCTTGCTCCTTTGTCTCCACTCTGTTCTGCAGTTTTCCCCACGGTTCCCCACATTTTCCAAACCATTCCACCGGCTCGCTTTGGTTTCATACTGTTCTGCAGAGTTCCCCACGGTTCCCCACTTTTTTACAAGCTGTTTGCCCTGCTCCTTTTGGTTCCCACCTGTTCTGCATTGTCCTCCACGGTCCAAACTTTTTGGAATCCATTCCCCCTGTTCCGTTTGTTTGCCCTCTGTTCTGCAGTGTTCCCCACAGTTCCCCACTTTTTCCAATCAGTTCCCCCTGCTCCCTTTGATTCCCCTCTGTTCTACAGTGTTCCCCATCGGCGCAACTTTTTACAATCCGTTCCCCCTGCTTCCTTTGGTCCACCTCTTTTCTGCAGTGTTCCCCACGGTTCCCCACTTTTTCCAATGCATTCCCTCTGCTCCCTTTGGTGCCCCTCTGTTCTGCAGTGTTCCCCACGGTTCCCCACTTTTTCCAATCTGTTCGCCCTGCTCCCTTTGGTTCCCCTCTGTCCTGCAGTGTCCTCCACGGTTCCCCACTTTTTCCAACCTGTACCTCCTGCTCCCTTTGATTCCCCTCTGCCCTACAGTGTTCCCCATCGGCCCAACTTTTTACAATCCGTTCCCCCTGCTTCCTTTGGTTCCCCTCTGTCGTGCAGTGTTCCCCACGGTTCCCCAGTTTTCCAATGCGTTCCCTCTGCTCCCTTTGGTGCCCCTCTGTTCTGCAGTGTTCCCCACGGTTCCCCACTTTTTCCAATCTGTTTCCCCTGCTACCTCTGGTTGCCCTCTGTTCTGCATTTTTCCACACTTTTGCCCACTTTTGCCAATCCGT
Source organism: Narcine bancroftii (assembly GCF_036971445.1). Lineage (NCBI taxonomy): Eukaryota > Metazoa > Chordata > Chondrichthyes > Torpediniformes > Narcinidae > Narcine > Narcine bancroftii. Next base: position 789,719 of record NW_027211889.1, on the reverse strand, counting down.
TCCCCCTGCGTCCTTTGGTTCACCTCTGTTCTGCAGATCTCTCCACGAATCCCCACTTTTTCAAATCTGTTCCCCCTGCTCCCTTTGGTTCCCCTCTGTGCTGCAGTTTTCTCCACGGTTCCCCACTTTTTCCAACCTGTACCTCCTGCTCCCTTTGTTTCCCCTCTGTCATGCAGTGTTCCCCACGGTTCCCCACTTTTTCCAATCCGTTCCCTCTGCTCCCTTTGGTTCCCCTCTGTTCTGCAGTGTTCCCCACAGTTCTCCACCTTTTCCAATTCGTTCCGCCTGCTCCCTTTGGTTCCCCACCTTTCTGCATTTTTCCACACGTTTCCCTACTTTTTCCAATCTGTTCCCCACTTTTTCCAATCTGTTTCCCCTGCTCCCTTTGGTTCTCCTCTGTTCTGCAGTGTTCCCGACACTTCCCCACTTTTTCCAATCCGTTCCCCCTGCTCCCTTTGGTTCCCCTCTATTCTGCAGTGTTCCCCACGATTCTCCACATTTTTTTCCGTCCTGTACCCCCGGCTCCCTATGATTCCCTTCTGCATTCCAGTGTTACCCATGGGACCACATTTTTTCCAACCTGTTCCCCTTGTTCCCTTTGGTTCCCCTCTGTCCTGCCGTGTTCTCCACAGTTATCAACTTTTTCAATCCGTTCCCCCTGCTCCGTTTGGTTCCCCTCTGTTCTGCAGTGTTCCCCACGGTTCCCCACTTTTTCCAGTCTGTTCCCCCTGCTCCTTTGGCTCCACTCTGTTCTGCAGTTTTCATACTGTTCTGCAGCGTTCCCCACGTTTCCCTACTTTTTTACAATCTGTTCACCCTGCTCCCTTTGGTTCCCCTCTGTTCTGCAGTCTCCTCCACGCTTACCAACTTTTTGCAATCCATTCCCCCTGCTCTGTTTGTTTCCCCTCTGTCCTGCATTGTCCTCCACGGTTCCCAACTTTTTGCAATCATATTCCCCTGCTCCCTTTGATTCCCCTCTGTCCTACAGTGTCCCTCATGGGCCCAACTTTTTACAATCCGTCCCCCCTGCTTCCTTTGGTTCACCTCTGTTCTGCAGAATTCCCCACGATTCCCCACTTTTTCCAATCTGTTCCCCCTGCTCCCTTTGGTTCCCCACTGTTCTGCATTTTTCCACACAGTTCCCCACTTTTTCCAATATGTTCCTCCTGCTCCCTTTGATTCCTCACTGTTCTCCACATTTTTTCCAACCTGCACCCCCTGCTCTCTATGGTTCCCCTTTGCCCTGCAGTGTTCCCCGTGGTTCCCCACTTTTTCAAATCTGTTTCCCCTGTTCCCTTTAGTTTCCCTCTGTTCTGCAGTGTTCCCGACGCGTCCCCACTTTTTCCAATCCGTTCCCCCTGGTCCTTTCGCTCCACTCTGTTCTGCAGTTTTCCCCATGGATCTCCACATTTTTTCCAAACTGTTCCACCTGTTCCCTTTGGTTCTGCAGTGTTTCCCACGGTTCCCCACTTTTTCCAATCCATTTCCCCTGCTCTCTTTGGTTCCCCTCTATTGTTAAGTGTTCCCCACGGTTCCCCACTTTTTCCAATCCGTTTCCCTGCACCCTTTGGTTCCCCTCTGTTCTGCAGTGATCCTCACGGTTCCCCACATTTTCCAAACTGTTCGCCCGGCTCGCTTTGGTTTCATACTCTTCTGCAGTGTTCCCCACGGTTCCCCACTTTTTTACAATCTGTTCGCCCTGCTCCCTTTGGTTCCCCTCTGTCCTGCAGTGTCCTCCACGGTTCCCCACTTTTTCCAACCTGTACCTCCTGTTCCCTTTGGTTCCCCTCTGTCATGCAGTGTTTTCACAGTTCCCCAATTTTTTCCTGTCTGTTCCCCCTGATCCCTTTGGTTCCCCTCTGCCATTCAGTTTGCCCCACGGTTCCCCACTTTTTCCAATCCGTTCCCTCTGCTCCCTTTGGTGTCCCTCTGTTCTGCAGTGTTCCCCACGGTTCCCCACTTTTTCTAATCTGTATCCCCTGCTACCTCTGGTTCACCTCTGTTCTGCAGAATTCCCCACGGTTCTCCACATATTTCGAACCTCTACCCCCTGCTCCCTATGGATCCCCTCTGCCCTGCAGTTTCCCCCATGGTTCCCCACTTTTTCCAATCCGTTCCCCCTGTTCCCTTTGGTTCGCCTTTGTTCTGCAGTGTTCCCGACGCTTCCCCACTTTTTCCAATCCGTTCCCCCTGCTCCCTCTGGTTCCCCTCTATTCTGCAGTGTTCCCCACGATTCTCCACATTTTTTCCCTTCCTGTACCCCCTGCTCCCTTTGGTTCCCCACTGTTGTGCATTTTTGTACACGGTACCCCACTTCTTCTAATCTGTTCCTCCTGCACCCTTTGTTTCCCCACTGTTCTGCATTTTTCCACACGGTTCCCCACTTTTTCCAATCTATTCCCCCTGCTCCCTTTGGTTCCTCACTGTTCTGCAGTGTTCCCCACGGTTCCCCACTTTTTCCAAATCGTTCCCCTGCTCCCTTTGGTTCCCCTCTGTTCTGCAGTGTTCCCCACAGTTCTCCACCTTTTCCAATTCTTTCCCCCTGCTCCCTTGGGTTCCCCACCTTTCTGCATTTTTCCACACGGTTCCCTACTTTTTCCAATCGGTTCCCCACTTTTTCCAATCTGTTCCCCCTGCTCCCTTTGGTTCTGCTCTGTTCTGCAGTGTTCCCCACAGTTCCCCACTTTTTCCAATCTGTTCCCCCTGCTCCTTTAGCTCCACTCCGTTCTGCAGTTTTCCCCACGGTTCCCCACATTTTCCAAACCATTCCCCCGGCTCGCTTTGGTTTCATACTGTTCTGCAGCGTTCCCCACGTTTCCCTACTTTTTTACAATCTGTTCGCCCTGCTCCCTTTGGTTCCCCTCTGTTCTGCAGTGTCCTCCACGCTTACCAACTTTTTGCAATCCATTCCCCCTGCTCTGTTTGTTTCCCCTCTGTCCTGCATTGTCCACCACGGTTCCCAACTTTTTGGAATCATATTCCCCTGCTTCCTTTGATTCGCCTCTGTCCTACAGTGTTCCCCATGGGCCCAACTTTTTACAATCCGTTCCCCCTGCTTCCTTTGGTTCCCCTCTGTCGTGCAATATTCCCCACGGTTCCCCACTTATTCCAATGTGTTCCCTGTGCTCCCTTTGGTGCCCCTCTTTTCTGCAGTGTTCCCCACTTTTTCCAATCTGTTTCCCCTGCTTCCTTTGGTTCACCTCTGTTCTGCAGAATTCCCCACTATTCCCCACTTTTTCCAATCTGTTCCCCCTGCACCCTTTGGTTCCCCACTGTTCTGCATTTTTCCACACAGTTCTCCACTTTTTCCAATATGTTCCTCCTGCTCCCTTTGATTCCTCACTGTTCTCCACATTTTTTCCAACCTGCACCCCCTGCTCTCTATGGTTCCCCTCTGCCCTGCAGTGTCCCCCATGGTTCCCCACTTTTTCCAATCCGTTCCCCCTGTTCCCTTTTGTTTGCCTCTGTTCTGCAGTGTTCCCGACGCTTCCCCACTTTTTCCAATCCGTTCCCCCTGCTCCCTTTGGTTCCCCTCTATTCTGCATTGTTACCCACATTTCTCCACATTTTTTCCAACCTGCACCCACTGCTCCCTATAGTTCCCCTCTGCCTTGCAGTGTTCCCCATGGGACCCCACTTTTTGCAATCTGTTCCCCCTGCTCCTTTGGCTACACTCTGTTCTGCAGTTTTCCCCATGGTTCTCCAGATTTTTTCCAATCTGTTCCACCTGCTCCCTTTGGTTCTGCAGTGTTTCCCACGGTTCCCCACTTTTTCCAATCCATTTCCCCTGCTCCCTTTGGTTCCCCTCTATTGTTCAGTGTTCCCCACGGTTCCCAACTTTTTCCAATCCGTTCCCCTGCTCCCTTTGGTTCCCCTCTGTTCTGCAGTGATCCCCACGGTTCCCCACATTTTGCAAACTGTTCCCCCGGCTCGCTTGGGTTTCATACTGTTCTGCAGTGTTCCCCACGGTTCCCCACTTTTTTACAATCTGTTCGCCCTGCTCCCTTTGGTTCCCCTCTGTCCTGCAGTATCCTTCACGGTTCCCCACTTTTTCCAACATGTACCTCCTGTTCCCTTTGGTATCCCTCTGTCATGCAGCATTTTCACAGTTCCCCAATTTTTTCCTATCTGTTCCCCCTGATCCCTTTGGTTCCCCTCTGACGTGCAGTGTGCCCCAAGGTTCCCCACTTTTTCCAATCCGTTCCCGCTGATCTCTTTGGTTCCCCTCAGTTCTGCAGTGTTCCCCACAGTTCTCCACCTTTTCCAATTCGTTCCTCCTGCTCCCTTTGGTTCCCCACCTTTCTGCATTTTTCCACACGATTCCCTACTTTTTTCCAATCGGTTCCCCAATTTTTCAAATCTGTTCCCCCTGCTCCCTTTGGTTCTCCTCTCTTCTGCAGTGTTCCCGATGCTTCCCCACTTTTTCCAATCCGTTCCCCCTGCTCCCTTTGGTTCCCCTCTATTCTACAGTGTTCCCCACGATTCTCCACATTTTTTTACATACTGTACCCCCGCTCCCTATGGTACCCCTCTGCCTTGCAGTGTTACCCATGGGACACCACTTTTTCCAACCTGTTCCGCTTGTTCCCTTTGGTTCCCCTCTGTCCTTCCGTATTTTCTAGGGTCCCAACTTTTTGCAATCCGTTGCCCCTGCACCGTTTGGTTCCCCTCTGTTTTGTAGTGTTCCCCACGGTTCCCCACTTTTTCCAATCTGTTCCCCTTGCTCCTTTGTCTCCACTCTGTTCTGCAGTTTTCCCCACGGTTCCCCACATTTTCCAAACCATTCCACCGGCTCGCTTTGGTTTCATACTGTTCTGCAGAGTTCCCCACGGTTCCCCACTTTTTTACAAGCTGTTTGCCCTGCTCCTTTTGGTTCCCACCTGTTCTGCATTGTCCTCCACGGTCCAAACTTTTTGGAATCCATTCCCCCTGTTCCGTTTGTTTGCCCTCTGTTCTGCAGTGTTCCCCACAGTTCCCCACTTTTTCCAATCAGTTCCCCCTGCTCCCTTTGATTCCCCTCTGTTCTACAGTGTTCCCCATCGGCGCAACTTTTTACAATCCGTTCCCCCTGCTTCCTTTGGTCCACCTCTTTTCTGCAGTGTTCCCCACGGTTCCCCACTTTTTCCAATGCATTCCCTCTGCTCCCTTTGGTGCCCCTCTGTTCTGCAGTGTTCCCCACGGTTCCCCACTTTTTCCAATCTGTTCGCCCTGCTCCCTTTGGTTCCCCTCTGTCCTGCAGTGTCCTCCACGGTTCCCCACTTTTTCCAACCTGTACCTCCTGCTCCCTTTGATTCCCCTCTGCCCTACAGTGTTCCCCATCGGCCCAACTTTTTACAATCCGTTCCCCCTGCTTCCTTTGGTTCCCCTCTGTCGTGCAGTGTTCCCCACGGTTCCCCAGTTTTCCAATGCGTTCCCTCTGCTCCCTTTGGTGCCCCTCTGTTCTGCAGTGTTCCCCACGGTTCCCCACTTTTTCCAATCTGTTTCCCCTGCTACCTCTGGTTGCCCTCTGTTCTGCATTTTTCCACACTTTTGCCCACTTTTGCCAATCCGTTCCCCCTGCGTCCTTTGGTTCACCTCTGTTCTGCAGATCTCTCCACGAATCCCCACTTTTTCAAATCTGTTCCCCCTGCTCCCTTTGGTTCCCCTCTGTGCTGCAGTTTTCTCCACGGTTCCCCACTTTTTCCAACCTGTACCTCCTGCTCCCTTTGTTTCCCCTCTGTCATGCAGTGTTCCCCACGGTTCCCCACTTTTTCCAATCCGTTCCCTCTGCTCCCTTTGGTTCCCCTCTGTTCTGCAGTGTTCCCCACAGTTCTCCACCTTTTCCAATTCGTTCCGCCTGCTCCCTTTGGTTCCCCACCTTTCTGCATTTTTCCACACGTTTCCCTACTTTTTCCAATCTGTTCCCCACTTTTTCCAATCTGTTTCCCCTGCTCCCTTTGGTTCTCCTCTGTTCTGCAGTGTTCCCGACACTTCCCCACTTTTTCCAATCCGTTCCCCCTGCTCCCTTTGGTTCCCCTCTATTCTGCAGTGTTCCCCACGATTCTCCACATTTTTTTCCGTCCTGTACCCCCGGCTCCCTATGATTCCCTTCTGCATTCCAGTGTTACCCATGGGACCACATTTTTTCCAACCTGTTCCCCTTGTTCCCTTTGGTTCCCCTCTGTCCTGCCGTGTTCTCCACAGTTATCAACTTTTTCAATCCGTTCCCCCTGCTCCGTTTGGTTCCCCTCTGTTCTGCAGTGTTCCCCACGGTTCCCCACTTTTTCCAGTCTGTTCCCCCTGCTCCTTTGGCTCCACTCTGTTCTGCAGTTTTCATACTGTTCTGCAGCGTTCCCCACGTTTCCCTACTTTTTTACAATCTGTTCACCCTGCTCCCTTTGGTTCCCCTCTGTTCTGCAGTCTCCTCCACGCTTACCAACTTTTTGCAATCCATTCCCCCTGCTCTGTTTGTTTCCCCTCTGTCCTGCATTGTCCTCCACGGTTCCCAACTTTTTGCAATCATATTCCCCTGCTCCCTTTGATTCCCCTCTGTCCTACAGTGTCCCCCATGGGCCCAACTTTTTACAATCCGTCCCCCCTGCTTCCTTTGGTTCACCTCTGTTCTGCAGAATTCCCCACGATTCCCCACTTTTTCCAATCTGTTCCCCCTGCTCCCTTTGGTTCCCCACTGTTCTGCATTTTTCCACACAGTTCCCCACTTTTTCCAATATGTTCCTCCTGCTCCCTTTGATTCCTCACTGTTCTCCACATTTTTTCCAACCTGCACCCCCTGCTCTCTATGGTTCCCCTTTGCCCTGCAGTGTTCCCCGTGGTTCCCCACTTTTTCAAATCTGTTTCCCCTGTTCCCTTTAGTTTCCCTCTGTTCTGCAGTGTTCCCGACGCGTCCCCACTTTTTCCAATCCGTTCCCCCTGGTCCTTTCGCTCCACTCTGTTCTGCAGTTTTCCCCATGGATCTCCACATTTTTTCCAAACTGTTCCACCTGTTCCCTTTGGTTCTGCAGTGTTTCCCACGGTTCCCCACTTTTTCCAATCCATTTCCCCTGCTCTCTTTGGTTCCCCTCTATTGTTAAGTGTTCCCCACGGTTCCCCACTTTTTCCAATCCGTTTCCCTGCACCCTTTGGTTCCCCTCTGTTCTGCAGTGATCCTCACGGTTCCCCACATTTTCCAAACTGTTCGCCCGGCTCGCTTTGGTTTCATACTCTTCTGCAGTGTTCCCCACGGTTCCCCACTTTTTTACAATCTGTTCGCCCTGCTCCCTTTGGTTCCCCTCTGTCCTGCAGTGTCCTCCACGGTTCCCCACTTTTTCCAACCTGTACCTCCTGTTCCCTTTGGTTCCCCTCTGTCATGCAGTGTTTTCACAGTTCCCCAATTTTTTCCTGTCTGTTCCCCCTGATCCCTTTGGTTCCCCTCTGCCATTCAGTTTGCCCCACGGTTCCCCACTTTTTCCAATCCGTTCCCTCTGCTCCCTTTGGTGTCCCTCTGTTCTGCAGTGTTCCCCACGGTTCCCCACTTTTTCTAATCTGTATCCCCTGCTACCTCTGGTTCACCTCTGTTCTGCAGAATTCCCCACGGTTCTCCACATATTTCGAACCTCTACCCCCTGCTCCCTATGGATCCCCTCTGCCCTGCAGTTTCCCCCATGGTTCCCCACTTTTTCCAATCCGTTCCCCCTGTTCCCTTTGGTTCGCCTTTGTTCTGCAGTGTTCCCGACGCTTCCCCACTTTTTCCAATCCGTTCCCCCTGCTCCCTCTGGTTCCCCTCTATTCTGCAGTGTTCCCCACGATTCTCCACATTTTTTCCCTTCCTGTACCCCCTGCTCCCTTTGGTTCCCCACTGTTGTGCATTTTTGTACACGGTACCCCACTTCTTCTAATCTGTTCCTCCTGCACCCTTTGTTTCCCCACTGTTCTGCATTTTTCCACACGGTTCCCCACTTTTTCCAATCTATTCCCCCTGCTCCCTTTGGTTCCTCACTGTTCTGCAGTGTTCCCCACGGTTCCCCACTTTTTCCAAATCGTTCCCCTGCTCCCTTTGGTTCCCCTCTGTTCTGCAGTGTTCCCCACAGTTCTCCACCTTTTCCAATTCGTTCCCCCTGCTCCCTTGGGTTCCCCACCTTTCTGCATTTTTCCACACGGTTCCCTACTTTTTCCAATCGGTTCCCCACTTTTTCCAATCTGTTCCCCCTGCTCCCTTTGGTTCTGCTCTGTTCTGCAGTGTTCCCCACAGTTCCCCACTTTTTCCAATCTGTTCCCCCTGCTCCTTTAGCTCCACTCCGTTCTGCAGTTTTCCCCACGGTTCCCCACATTTTCCAAACCATTCCCCCGGCTCGCTTTGGTTTCATACTGTTCTGCAGCGTTCCCCACGTTTCCCTACTTTTTTACAATCTGTTCGCCCTGCTCCCTTTGGTTCCCCTCTGTTCTGCAGTGTCCTCCACGCTTACCAACTTTTTGCAATCCATTCCCCCTGCTCTGTTTGTTTCCCCTCTGTCCTGCATTGTCCACCACGGTTCCCAACTTTTTGGAATCATATTCCCCTGCTTCCTTTGATTCGCCTCTGTCCTACAGTGTTCCCCATGGGCCCAACTTTTTACAATCCGTTCCCCCTGCTTCCTTTGGTTCCCCTCTGTCGTGCAATATTCCCCACGGTTCCCCACTTATTCCAATGTGTTCCCTGTGCTCCCTTTGGTGCCCCTCTTTTCTGCAGTGTTCCCCACTTTTTCCAATCTGTTTCCCCTGCTTCCTTTGGTTCACCTCTGTTCTGCAGAATTCCCCACTATTCCCCACTTTTTCCAATCTGTTCCCCCTGCACCCTTTGGTTCCCCACTGTTCTGCATTTTTCCACACAGTTCTCCACTTTTTCCAATATGTTCCTCCTGCTCCCTTTGATTCCTCACTGTTCTCCACATTTTTTCCAACCTGCACCCCCTGCTCTCTATGGTTCCCCTCTGCCCTGCAGTGTCCCCCATGGTTCCCCACTTTTTCCAATCCGTTCCCCCTGTTCCCTTTTGTTTGCCTCTGTTCTGCAGTGTTCCCGACGCTTCCCCACTTTTTCCAATCCGTTCCCCCTGCTCCCTTTGGTTCCCCTCTATTCTGCATTGTTACCCACATTTCTCCACATTTTTTCCATCCTGTACCCCCTGGTCCCTATGAATCCCCTCTGCCTTGCAGTGTTCCCAATGGGACCCCACTTTTTCCAATCTGTTCCCCCTGGTCCTTTCGCTCCACTCTGTTCTGCAGATTTCCCCATGGTTCTCCACATTTTTTCCAAACTGTTCCACCTGCTTCCTTTGGTTCTGCAGTGCTTCCCACGGTTCCCCACTTTTTACAATCCATTTCCCCTGCTCCCTTTGGTTCCCCTCTATCGTTCAGTGTTCCCCCCGGTTCCCCACTTTTTCCAATCCGTTTCCCTGCTCCCTTTGGTTCCCCTCTGTTCTGCAGTGATCCCCACGTTTCCCAACATTTTCCAAACTGTTCCCCCGGCTCGCTTTGGTTTCATACTCTTCTGCAGTGTTCCCCACGGTTCCCCACTTTTTTTACAATCTGTTCGCCCTGCTCCCTTTGGTTCCCCTCTGTTCTGCAGTGTCCTCCACGGTTCCCCACTTTTTCCAACCTGTACCTCCTGTTCCCTTTGGTTCCCCTCTGTCATGCAGTGTTTTCACAGTTCCCCAATTTTTTCCTATCTGTTTCCCCTGATCCCTTTGGTTCCCCTCTATCATGCAGTGTGCCCCACGGTTCCCCACTTTTTCCAATCCGTTCCCTCTGCTCCCTTTGGTTCCCCTCTGTTCTGCAGTGTTCCCCACAGTTCTCCACCTTTTCCAATTCGTTCCCCCTGCTCCCTTTAGTCCCCACCTTTCTGCATTTTTCCACATGGTTCCCTACTTTTTCCAATCGGTTCCCCACTTTTTCCAATCTGTTCCCCCTGTTCCCTTTGGTTCTCCTCTGTTCTGCAGTGTTCCCGACGCTTCCCCACTTTTTACAATCCGTTCCCCCTGCTCCCTTTGGTTCCCCTCTATTCTACAGTGTTCCCCACGATTCTCCACATTTTTTTACATACTGTACCCCCTGCTCCCTATGGGTCCCCTCTGCCTTGCAGTGTTACCCATGGGACACCACTTTTTCCAACTTGTTCCCCTTGTTCCCTTTGGTTCCCCTCTGTCCTTCCGTGTTCTCCACGGTTCCCAACTTTTTGCAATCCGTTCCCCCTGCTACCTTTGGTTCCCCACCTTTCTGCATTTTTCTACACTGTTCCCCACATTTTCCAATCCGATCCCCCTGCTTCCTTTGGTTAACCTCTGTTCTGCAGAACTCCCCACGATCCCCACTTTTTCCAATCTGTTCCCCCTGCTCCCTTTGGTTCCCCTCTGTTCTGCATTGTTCCCCACGGTCACCACTTTTCCGAACTGTACCCCCTGCTCCCTTTGGTTCACCTCTGTTCTGCAGTGTTCCTCACGGTTTCCCACTTTTTCCAATCTGTTCCCCCTGCACCCTTTGATTCACCTCTGTTCTGCAGTGTTGCCCACTGTTCTCAACTTTTTCCAATCTGTTCCTCCTGCTCCCTTTGGTTCCCCACTGTTCTGCATTTTTGCACACGGTTCCCCACTTTTTCAAAACTGTTCCCCCTGCTCCCTTTGGTTCCTCACTGTTCTGCAGTTTTCCCCACGATTCTCCACATTCTTTTCCTTCCTGTACCCCCTGTTCCCTTTGGTTCCCCACTGTTGTGCATTTTTGCACACGGTACCCCACTTCTTCAAATCTGTTCCTCCTGCACCCTTTGTTTCCCCTCTGTTCTGCATTTTTCCACACGGTTCCCCACTTTTTCCAATCTGTTCCCCCTGCTCCCTTTGCTTCCTCACTGTTCTGCAGTGTTCCCCACGGTTGCCCACTTTTTCCAATGTGTTCCCCTGCTCCCTTTGGTTCCCCTCTGTTCTGTAGTGATCCCCACGTTTCCCCACATTTTCCAAACTGTTCCCCCTGCTCGCTTTGGTTTCATACTGTTCTGCAGTGTTCCCCACAGTTCCCCACTTTTTTACAATCTGTTCGCCCTGCTCCCTTTGGTTCCCCTCTGTCCTGCAGTGTCCTCCACGGTTCCCCACTTTTTCCAACCTGTACCTCCTGCTCCCTTTTGTTCCCCTCTGTCATGCAGTGTTTTCACAGTTCCCCAATTTTTTCCTATCTGTTCCCCCTGATCCCTTTGGTTACCCTCTGTCGTGCAGTGTTCCCCACAGTTCCCCACTTTTTCCAATCCGTTCCCTCTGCTCCCTTTGGTTCCCCTCTTTTCTGCAGTGTTCCCCACAGTTCTCCACCTTTTCCAATTCGTTCCCCCTGCTACCTTTGGTTCCCCACCTTTCTGCATTTTTCCACACGGTTCCCTACTTTTTCCAATCGGTTCCCCACTTTTTCCAATCTGTTCCCCCTGCTCACTTTGGTTCTGCTCTGTTCTGCAGTGTTCCCCACAGTTCCCCACTTTTTCCAATCTGTTCCCCCTGCTCCTTTGGCTCCACTCTGTTCTGCAGTTTTCCCCACGGTTCCCCACATTTTCCAAACCATTCCCTCGGCTCGCTTTTGTTTCATACTGTTCTGCAGCGTTCCCCACGGTTCCCCACTATTTTACAATCTATTCGCCCTGCTCCCTTTGGTTCCCCTCTGTTCTGCAGTGTCCTCCACGCGTCCCAACTTTTTGCAATCCATTCCCCCTGCTCTGTTTGTTTCCCCACTGTTCTGCATTTTTCCACACGGTTCCCAACTTATTCCAATCTGTTCCCCCTACTCCCTTTGGTTCCTCACTGTTCTGCAGTGTTCCTCACGGTTCTCCACATTTTTTCCAACCTGTAGCCCCTGCTCCCTATGGTTCCCCTCTGCCCTGCAGTGTTCCCCACGGTTCCCCACTTTTTCCAACCTGTACCTCCTGCTCCCTTTGGTGCCCCTCTGTTCTGCAGTGTTGCCCACGGTTCCCCACTTTTTCCAATCTGTTTCCCCTGCTACCTCCGGTTCCCCTCTGTTCTGCATTTTTCTACACTGTTCCCCACTTTTTCCAATCCGATCCCCGTGCTTCCTTTGGTTCACCTCTGTTCTGCAGAACTCCCCACGATTCCCCACTTTTTCAATCTGTTCCCCCTGCTCCCTCTGGTTCCCCTCTTTTCTGCATTTTTCCACACGGTTCCCCACTTATGCCAATCCGTTCCCCCTGCTTCATTTGGTTCCCCTCTGTCCTGCAGTGTCCTCCACGGTTCCCCACTTTTTTCAACCTGTACCTCCTGTTCCCTATGGTTCCCCACTGTCATGCAGTGTTTTCACAGTACCCCAATTTTTTCCTATCTGTTCCCCCTGATCCCTTTGGTTCCCCTCTGTCGTGCAGTGTGCCACACGGTTCCCCACTATTTCCAATCCGTTCCCTCTGCTCCCTTTGGTTCCCCTCTGTTCTGCAGTGTTCCCCACAGTTGTCCACCTTTTCCAATTCTTTCCCCCTGCTCCCTTTGGTTCCCCACCTTTCTGCATTTTTCCACACGGTTCCCCACTTTTTCCAATATGTTCCCCCTGCTCCCTTTGATTCCTCACTGTTCTCCACATTTTTTCCAACCTGCACCCCCTGTTCTCTATGGTTCCCCTCTGCCCTGCAGTGTCCCCCATGGTTCCCCACTTTTTCCAATCCGTTCCCCCTGTTCCCTTTTGTTTACCTCTGTTCTGCAGTGTTCCCGACGCTTCCCCACTTTTTCCAATTCGTTCCCCATGCTCCCTTTGGTTCCCCTCTATTCTGCATTGTTACCCACGTTTCTCCACATATTTTTCAATCCTGTACCCCCTGCTCCCTATGGTTCCCCTCTGCCTTGCACTTTTCCCCATGGGACCCCACTTTTTCCAATCTGTTCCCCCTGCTCCCTTTGGTTCCCCTCTGTTCTGCATTGTTCCCCACGGTTCACCACTTTTCCGAACTGTACCCCCTGCTCCCTTTGGTTCACCTCTGTTCTGCAGTGTTCCTCACGGTTCCCCACTTTTTCCAATCTGTTCCCCCTGCACCCTTTGATTCACCTCTGTTCTGCAGTGTTGCCCACTGTTCTCAACTTTTTCCAATCTGTTCCTCCTGCTCCCTTTGGTTCCCCACTGTTCTGCATTTTTGCACGCGGTTCCCCACTTTTTCAAAACTGTTCCCTCTGCTCCCTTTGGTTCCTCACTGTTCTGCAGTTTTCCTCACGGTTCTCCACATATTTCCAACCTCTACCCCCTGCTCCCTATGGATCCCCTCTGCCCTGCATTTTCCCCCATGGTTCCCCACTTTTTCCAATCAGTTCCCCCTGTTCCCTTTGGTTCGCCTTTGTTCTGCAGTGTTCCCGACGCTTCCACACTTTTTCCAATCCGTTCCCCCTGCTCCCTCTGGTTCCCCTCTATTCTGCAGTGTTCCCCACGATTCTCCACATTTTTTTCCTTCCTGTCCCCCCTGCTCCCTTTGGTTCCCCACTGTTGTGCATTTTTGTACACGGTACCCCACTTCTTCTAATCTGTTCCTCCTGCACCCTTTGTTTCCCCACTGTTCTGCATTTTTCCACACGGTTCCCCACTTTTTCCAATCTATTCCCCCTGCTCCCTTTGGTTCCTCACTGTTCTGCAGTGTTCCCCACGGTTCCCCACTTTTTCCAAATCGTTCCCCTGCTCCCTTTGGTTCCCCTCTGTTCTGCAGTGATCCCCACGGTTCCCCACATTTTCCAAACTGTTCCCCCTGCTCGCTTTGGTTTCATACTGTTCTGCAGTGTTCCCCAGGGTTCCCCACTTTTTTACAATCTGTTCGCCCTGTTCCCTTTTGTTCCCCTCTGTCCTGCAGTGTTCTGCACGTTCCCCACTTTTTCCAATCAGTTCCCCCTGCTCCCTTTGATACCGCTCTGTCCTCCAGTGTTCCCCATGGGCCTCACTTTTTGCAATCCGTTCCCCCTGCTCCTTTGGCTCCACTCTGTTCTGCAGTTTTCCCCATGGTTCCCCACATTTTGCAATCCATTCCCCCTGCTCCGTTTGTTTCCCCTCTTTTCTGCAGTGTTACCCACAGTTCCCCACTTTTTCCAATCATTACCCACTGCTCCCTTTCATTCCCCTCTGTCCTGCAGTGTTCCCCATGGGCCCCACTTTTTCCAATCTGTTCCCCCTGCTCCCTTTGGTTCCCCTCTGTTCTGCATTGTTCCCCACGGTTCCCCACTTTTCCAAACTGTACCCCCTGCTCCCTTTGGTGTCCCTCTGTTCTGCAGTGTTCCTCACGGTTCCCCACTTTTTCCAATCTGTTCTTCCTGCTCCCTTTGGTTCCCCACTGTTCTGCATTTTTCCACACGGTTCCCCACTTTTTCCAATCTGTTACCCCTGCTCCCTTTGGTTCCTCACTGTTCTGCAGTGTTCCTCACGGTTCTCCACATTTTTTGTAACCTGTACCCGGTGCTCCCTTTGCTTCCCCTCTGTTCTGCATTGTTCCCCAGAGTTCTATACCTTTTCCAATCCATTCCCCCTGCTCCCTTTGGTTCCTCACTGTTCTGCAGTGTTCGCCACGGTTCTCCAAATTTTTTCTAATCTGTTCCCCCTTCTCCCTCTGGTTCGCCTCTGTTCTACATTTTTCCACAAGGTTCCCCATTTTTTCCAATCCGTTCCCCCTGCTTCCTTTGGTCCACCTGTTTTCTGCAGAGTTCCCCACGGTCCACTTTTTCGAATCCTTTCCCCCTGCTCCCTTTGGGTCCCCACTGTTCTGCAGAACTCCCCACGATTCCCCACTTTTTCCAATCTGATCCCCCTGCTCCCTTTGGTTCCGCTCTGTTCTGCAGTTTTCCCCACGGTTCTCCAAATTTTTTCTAATCTGTTCCCATGCTCCCTTTGGTTCCCGTCTGCCCTGCAGTGTCCCCCATGGTTCCCCACTTTTTCCAATCCGTTCCCCCTGCTACCTTTGGTTCCCCTCTGTTCTGCAGTGTTCCCCACAGTTCCCAACTTTTTCCAATCGGTTCCACCTGCTCCCTTTGATTACGCTCTGTCATGCAGTGTTCGCCATGGGCCCCACTTTTTGCAATCCGTTTCCCCTGCTCACTGTTGTTCCCATCTGTGCTGCAGTGTTCTCCACGGTTCCCCACTTTTTACAACCTGTAGCTCCTGCTCCCTTTGGTTCCCCTCTGTCATGCAGTGTTCCCCACGGTTCCCCACTTTTTCCAACCTGTACCTCCTGCTCCCTTTGGTGCCCCTCTGTTCTGCAGTGTTGCCCACGGTTCCCCACTTTTTCCAATCTGTTTCCCCTGCTACCTCCGGTTCCCCTCTGTTCTGCATTTTTCTACACTGTTCCCCACTTTTTCCAATCCGATCCCCCTGCTTCCTTTGGTTCACCTCTGTTCTGCAGAACTCCCCACGATTCCCCACTTTTTCCAATCTGTTCCCCCTGCTCCCTCTGGTTCCCCTCTTTTCTGCATTTTTCCACACTGTTCCCCACTTATGCCAATCCGTTCCCCCTGCTTCATTTGGTTCCCCTCTGTCCTGCAGTGTCCTCCACGGTTCCCCACTTTTTTCAACCTGTACCTCCTGTTCCCTATGGTTCCCCACTGTCATGCAGTGTTTTCACAGTACCCCAATTTTTTCCTATCTGTTCCCCCTGATCCCTTTGGTTCCCCTCTGTCGTGCAGTGTGCCCCACGGTTCCCCACTTTTTCCAATCCGTTCCCTCTGCTCCCTTTGGTTCCCCTCTGTTCTGCAGTGTTCCCCACAGTTCTCCACCTTTTCCAATTCTTTCCCCCTGCTCCCTTTGGTTCCCCACCTTTCTGCATTTTTCCACACGGTTCCCCACTTTTTCCAATATGTTCCCCCTGCTCCCTTTGATTCCTCACTGTTCTCCACATTTTTCCAACCTGCACCCCCTGTTCTCTATGGTTCCCCTCTGCCCTGCAGTGTCCCCCATTGTTCCCCACTTTTTCCAATCCGTTTCCCCTGTTCCCTTTTGTTTACCTCTGTTCTGCAGTGTTCCCGACGCTTCCCCACTTTTTCCAATTCGTTCCCCAGGCTCCCTTTGGTTCCCCTCTATTCTGCATTGTTACCCACGTTTCTCCACATATTTTTCAATCCTGTACCCCCTGCTCCCTATGGTTCCCCTCTGCCTTGCACTTTTCCCCATGGGACCCCACTTTTTCCAATCTGTTCCCCCTGCTCCCTTTGGTTCCCCTCTGTTCTGCATTGTTCCCCACGGTTCACCACTTTTCCGAACTGTACCCCCTGCTCCCTTTGGTTCACCTCTGTTCTGCAGTGTTCCTCACGGTTCCCCACTTTTTCCAATCTGTTCCCCCTGCACCCTTTGATTCACCTCTGTTCTGCAGTGTTGCCCACTGTTCTCAACTTTTTCCAATCTGTTCCTCCTGCTCCCTTTGGTTCCCCACTGTTCTGCATTTTTGCACACGGTTCCCCACTTTTTCAAAACTGTTCCCTCTGCTCCCTTTGGTTCCTCACTGTTCTGCAGTTTTCCTCACGGTTCTCCACATATTTCCAACCTCTACCCCCTGCTCCCTATGGATCCCCTCTGCCCTGCAGTTTCCCCCATGGTTCCCCACTTTTTCCAATCCGTTCCCCCTGTTCCCTTTGGTTCGCCTTTGTTCTGCAGTGTTCCCGACGCTTCCACACTTTTTCCAATCCGTTCCCCCTGCTCCCTCTGGTTCCCCTCTATTCTGCAGTGTTCCCCACGATTCTCCACATTTTTTTCCTTCCTGTCCCCCCTGCTCCCTTTGGTTCCCCACTGTTGTGCATTTTTGTACACGGTACCCCACTTCTTCTAATCTGTTCCTCCTGCACCCTTTGTTTCCCCACTGTTCTGCATTTTTCCACACGGTTCCCCACTTTTTCGAATCTATTCCCCCTGCTCCCTTTGGTTCCTCACTGTTCTGCAGTGTTCCCCACGGTTCCCCACTTTTTCCAAATCGTTCCCCTGCTCCCTTTGGTTCCCCTCTGTTCTGCAGTGATCCCCACGGTTCCCCACATTTTCCAAACTGTTCCCCCTGCTCGCTTTGGTTTCATACTGTTCTGCAGTGTTCCCCAGGGTTCCCCACTTTTTTACAATCTGTTCGCCCTTTTCCCTTTGGTTCCCCTCTGTCCTGCAGTGTCCTCCACGGTTCCCCACTTTTTCCAACCTGTACCTCCTGCTCCCTTTGGTTCCCCTCTGTCATGCAGTGTTTTCACAGTTCCCAAATTTTTTCCTATCTATTCGCCCTGATCCCTTTGGTTCCCCTCTGTCGTGCAGTGTTCCCCACGGTTCCCCACTTTTTCCAATCCGTTCCCTCTGCTCCCTTTGGTTCCCCTCTGTTCTGCAGTGTTCCCCACAGTTCTCCACCTTTTCCAATTCGTTCCCCCTGCTCCCTTTTGTTCCCCACCTTTCTGCATTTTTCCACACGGTTCCCTACTTTTTCCAATCGGTTCCCCACTTTTTCCAATCTGTTCCCCCTGCTCCCTTTGGTTCTGCTCTGTTCTGCAGTGTTCCCCACAGTTCCCCACTTTTTCCAATCTGTTCCCCCTGCTCCTTTAGCTCCACTCCGTTCTGCAGTTTTCCCCACGGTTCCCCACATTTTCCAAACCATTCCCACGGCTCGCTTTGGTTTCATACTGTTCTGCAGCGTTCCCCACGGTTCCCCACTATTTTACACTCTATTCGCCCTGCTCCCTTTGGTTCCCCTCTTTTCTGCAGTGTCCTCCACGCTTCCCAACTTTTTGCTATCCATTCCCCCTGCTCTGTTTGTTGCCCCACTGTTCTGCATTTTTCCACACGGTTCCCCACTTTTTCCAATCTGTTCCCCCTGCTCCCTTTGGTTCCTCACTGTTCTGCAGTGTTCCTCATGGTTCTCCACATTTTTTCCAACCTGTAGCCCCTGCTCCCTATGGTTCCCCTCTGCCCTGCAGTATTCCCCATGGTTTCCCACTTTTTCCAATCCGTTCCCCCTGTTCCCTTTGGTTCCCCTCTGTCCTCCGTGTTCTCCACGGTTCCCAACTTTTTGCAATCCATTGCCCCTGCTCCGTATGGTTCCCCTCTGTTCTGCAGTGTTCCCCACGGTTCCCCCTTTTTCCATTCTGTTTCCCCTGCTCTTTTGGCTCCACTCTGTTCTGCAGTTTTTCCCACGGTTCCCCACATTTTCCAAACCATTCCCCCGGCTTGCTTTGTTTTCATACTGTTCTGCAGCATTCCCCACGATTCCCCACATTTTGCAATCCATTCCCCCTGCTCTGTTTGTTTCCCCTCTGTCCTGCATTGTCCTCCACGGTTCCCAACTTTTTGCAATCCATTCCCCCTGCTCTCTTTGTTTCCCCTCTGTCCTGCATTGTCTTCCACGGTTCCAAACATTTTGCAATCCATTCCTCCTGCTCCGTTTGTTTGCCCTCTGTTCTGCAGTGTTCCCCACAGTTCCCCACTTTTTCCAATCAGTTCCCCCTGCTCCCTTTGATTCCCCTCTGTACTACAGTGTTCCCCACGGTTCCCCACTTTTTGCAATCCGTTCTCTCTGCTCCCTTTGGTTGCCCTCTGTTCTGCAGTGTTCCCCACAGTTCTCCACCTTTTCCAATTCGTTCCCACTGCTCCCTTTGGTTCCCCACCTTTCTGCATTTTTTCACACGTTTCCCTACTTTTTCCAATCGGTTCCCCACTTTTTCCAATCTGTTTCCCCTGCTCCCTTTGGTTCTCCTCTGTTCTGCAGTGTTCCCGACGCTTCCCCACTTTTTCCAATCCGTTCCCCCTGCTCCCTTTGGTTCCCCTCTATTCTGCAGTATTCCCCACGATTCTCCACATTTTTTTCCATCCTGTACCCCCGGCTCCCTATGATTTCCCTCTGCATTCCAGTGTTACCCATGGGACCACACTTTTTCCAACCTTTTCCCATTGTTCCCTTTGGTTCCCCTCTGTCCTGCCGTGTTCTCCACAGTTATCAACTTTTTGCAATCCGTTCCCCCTGCTCCGTTTGGTTCCCCTCTGTTCTGCAGTGTTCCCCACGGTTCCCCACTTTTTCCAATCTGTCCCCCTGCTCCTTTGGCTCCACTCTGTTCTGCAGTTTTCCACACGTTTCCCCACATTTTCCAAACCATTCCCCCGGATCGCTTTGGTTTCATACTGTTCTGCAGCGTTCCCCACGTTTCCCTACTTTTTTACAATCTGTTCACCCTGCTCCCTTTCGTTCCCCTCTGTTCTGCAGTGTCCTCCACGCTTACCAACTTTTTGCAATCCATTCCCCCTGCTCTGTTTGTTTCCCCTCTGTCCTGCATTGTCCACCACGGTTCCCAACTTTTTGGAATCATATTCCCCTGCTCCCTTTGATTCGCCTCTGTCCTACAGTGTTCCCCATGGGCCCAACTTTTTACAATCCGTTCCCCCTGCTTCCTTTGGTTCCCCTCTGTCGTCCAATATTCCCCACGGTTCCCCACTTATTCCAATGTGTTCCCTGTGCTCCCTTTGGTGCCCCTCTTTTCTGCAGTGTTCCCCACTTTTTCCAATCTGTTTCCCCTGCTTCCTTTGGTTCACCACTGTTCTGCAGAATTCCCCACGATTCCCCACTTTTTCCAATCTGTTCCCCCTGCTCCCTTTGGTTCCCCACTGTTCTGCATTTTTCCACACAGTTCCCCACTTTTTCCAATATGTTCCTCCTGCTCCCTTTGATTCCTCACTGTTCTCCACATTTTTTCCAACATGCACCCCCTGCTCTCTATGGTTCCCCTCTGCCCTGCAGTGTCCCCCATGGTTCCCCACTTTTTCCAATCCGTTCCCCCTGTTCCCTTTTGTTTGCCTCTGTTCTGCAGTGTTACCCACATTTCTCCACATTTTTTCCATCCTGTACCCCCTGCTCCCTATGAATCCCCTCTGCCTTGCAGTGTTCCCAATGGGACCCCACTTTTTCCAATCTGTTCCCCCTGGTCCTTTCGCTCCACTCTGTTCTGCAGTTTTCTCCATGGTTCTCCACATTTTTTCCAAACTGTTCCACCTGCTCCCTTTGGTTCTGCAGTGCTTCCCACGGTTCCCCACTTTTTCCAATCCATTTCCCCTGCTCCCTTTGGTTCCCCTCTATTGTTCAGTGTTCCCCACGGTTCCCCACTTTTTCCAATCCGTTTCCCTGCTCCCTTTGGTTCCCCTCTGTTCTGCAGTGATCCCCACGTTTCCCAACATTTTCAAAACTGTTCCCCCGGCTCGCTTTGGTTTCATACTCTTCTGCAGTGTTCGCCACGGTTCCCCACTTTTTTACAATCTGTTCGCCCTGCTCCCTTTGGTTCCCCTCTGTCCTGCAGTGTCCTCCACGGTTCCCCACTTTTTCCAACCTGTACCTCCTGTTCCCTTTGGTTCCCCTCTGTCATGCAGTGTTTTCACAGTTCCCCAATTTTTTCCTATCTGTTCCCCCTGATCCCTTTGGTTCCCCTCTATCATGCAGTTTGCCCCACGGTTCCCAACTTTTTCCAATCCGTTCCCTCTGCTCCCTTTGGTTCCCCTCTATTCTGCAGTGTTCCCCACAGTTCTCCACCTTTTCCAAGTCGTTCCCCCTGCTCCCTTTAGTCCCCACCTTTCTGCATTTTTCCACATGGTTCCCTACTTTTTCCAATCGGTTCCCCACTTTTTCCAATCTGTTCCCCCTGCTCCCTTTGGTTCTCCTCTGTTCTGCAATGTTCCCGACGCTTCCCCACTTTTTCCAATCCGTTCCCCCTGCTCCCTTTGGTTCCCCTCTATTCTACAGTGTTCCCCACGATTCTCCACATTTTTTTACATACTGTACCCCCTGCTCCCTATGGTTCCCCTCTGCCTTGCAGTGTTACCCATGGGACACCACTTTTTCCAACCTGTTCCCCTTGTTCCCTTTGGTTCCCCTCTGTCCTTCCGTGTTCTCCACGGTTCCCAACTTTTTGCAATCCGTTGCCCCTGCTCCGTTTGGTTCCCCTCTCTTCTGCAGTGTTCCCCACGGTTCCCCACTTTTTCCAATCTGTTCCCCCTGCTCCTTTGTCTCAACTCTGTTCTGCAGGTTTCCCCACGGTTCCCCACATTTTCCAAACCATTCCCCTGGCTCGCTTTGGTTTCATACTGTTCTGCAGCGTTCCCCACGGTTCCCCACTTTTTTACAAACTGTTTGCCCTGCTCCCTTTGGCTTCCCCTGTTCTGCATTGTCCTCCACAGTTCCAAACTTTTTGCAATCCATTCCCCCTGTTCCATTGTTTGCCCTCTGTTCTGCAGTGTTCCCCACTGTTCCCCACTTTTTCCAATCAGTTCCCCCTGCTCCCTTTGATTCCCCTCTGTCCTACAGTGTTCCCCATTGGCGCAACATTTTACAATCCGTTCCCCCTGCTTCCTTTGGTTCACCTCTGTCCTACAGTGTTCCCCATTGACGCAACATTTTACAATCCGTTCCCCCTGCTTCCTTTGGTTCCCCTCTGTCGTGCAGTGTTCCCCACGTTTCCCCACTTTTTCCAATGCATTCCCACTGCTCCCTTTTGTTTACCTCTGTTCTGCAGTGTTCCCCACGGTTCCCCACTTTTTCCAATCTGTTTCCCCTGCTACCTCCGGGTCCCCTCTGTTCTGCATTTTTCTACACTGTTCCCCACTTTTTCCAATCCGATCCCCCTGCTTCCTTTGGTTCACCTCTGTTCTGCAGAACTCCCCACGATTCCCCACTTTTTCCAATCTGTTCCCCCTGCTCCCTTTGGTTCCCCTCTGTTCTGCATTGTTCCCCACGGTTCACCACTTTTCCGAACTGTACCCCCTGCTCCCTTTAGTTCACCTCTGTTCTGCAGTGTTCCTCACGGTTCCCCACTTTTTCCAATCTGTTCCCCCTGCACCCTTTGATTCACCTCTGTTCTGCAGTGTTGCCCACTGTTCTCAACTTTTTCCAATCTGTTCCTCCTGCTCCCTTTGGTTCCCCACTGTTCTGCATTTTTGCACACGGTTCCCCACTTTTTCAAAACTGTTCCCCCTGCTCCCTTTGGTTCCTCACTGTTCTGCAGTTTTCCTCACGGTTCTCCACATTTTTCCAACCTGTACCCCCTGCTCCCTATGGTTCCCCTCTGCCCTGCAGTGTCCCCCATTGTTCCCCACTTATTCCAATCCGTTCCCCCTGTTCCCTTTGGTTCGCCTCTGTTCTGCAGTGTTCCCGACGCTTCCACACTTTTTCCAATCCATTCCCCCTGCTCCCTTTGGTTCCCCTCTATTCTGCAGTGTTCCCCACGATTCTCCACATTCTTTTCCTTCCTGTACCCCTTGCTCCCTTTGGTTCCCCACTGTTGTGCATTTTTGCACACGGTACCCCACTTCTTCAAATCTGTTCCTCCTGCACCCTTTGTTTCCCCACTGTTCTGCATTTTTTCACACGGTTCCCCACTTTTTCCAATCTGTTCCCCCTGCTCCCTTTGGTTCCTCACTGTTCTGCAGTGTTCCCCACGGTTGCCCACTTTTTCCAATGTGTTCCCCTGCTCCCTTTGGTTCCCCTCTGTTCTGTAGTGATCCCGACGTTTCCCCACATTTTCCAAACTGTTCCCCCTGCTCGCTTTGGTTTCATACTGTTCTGCAGTGTTCCCCACAGTTCCCCACTTTTTTACAATCTGTTCGCCCTGCTCCCTTTGGTTCCCCTCTGTCCTGCAGTGTCCTCCACGGTTCCCCACTTTTTCCAACCTGTACCTCCTGCTCCCTTTGGTTCCCCTCTGTCATGCAGTGTTTTCACAGTTCCCCAATTTTTTCCCATCTGTTCCCCCTGATCCCTTTGGTTACCCTCTGTCGTGCAGTGTTCCCCACGGTTCCCCACTTTTTCCAATCCGTTCCCTCTGCTCCCTTTGGTTCCCCTCTGTTCTGCAGTGTTCCCCACAGTTCTCCACCTTTTCCAATTCGTTCCCCCTGCTCCCTTTTGTTCCCCACCTTTCTGCATTTTTCCACACGGTTCCCTACTTTTTCCAATCGGTTCCCCACTTTTTCCAATCTGTTCCCCCTGCTCCCTTTGGTTCTGCTCTGTTCTGCAGTGTTCCCCACAGTTCCCCACTTTTTCCAATCTGTTCCCCCTGCTCCTTTAGCTCCACTCCGTTCTGCAGTTTTCCCCACGGTTCCCCACATTTTCCAAACCATTCCCACGGCTCGCTTTGGTTTCATACTGTTCTGCAGCGTTCCCCACGGTTCCCCACTATTTTACACTCTATTCGCCCTGCTCCCTTTGGTTCCCCTCTTTTCTGCAGTGTCCTCCACGCTTCCCAACTTTTTGCTATCCATTCCCCCTGCTCTGTTTGTTGCCCCACTGTTCTGCATTTTTCCACACGGTTCCCCACTTTTTCCAATCTGTTCCCCCTGCTCCCTTTGGTTCCTCACTGTTCTGCAGTGTTCCTCATGGTTCTCCACATTTTTTCCAACCTGTAGCCCCTGCTCCCTATGGTTCCCCTCTGCCCTGCAGTATTCCCCATGGTTTCCCACTTTTTCCAATCCGTTCCCCCTGTTCCCTTTGGTTCCCCTCTGTCCTCCGTGTTCTCCACGGTTCCCAACTTTTTGCAATCCATTGCCCCTGCTCCGTATGGTTCCCCTCTGTTCTGCAGTGTTCCCCACGGTTCCCCCTTTTTCCATTCTGTTTCCCCTGCTCTTTTGGCTCCACTCTGTTCTGCAGTTTTTCCCACGGTTCCCCACATTTTCCAAACCATTCCCCCGGCTTGCTTTGTTTTCATACTGTTCTGCAGCATTCCCCACGATTCCCCACATTTTGCAATCCATTCCCCCTGCTCTGTTTGTTTCCCCTCTGTCCTGCATTGTCCTCCACGGTTCCCAACTTTTTGCAATCCATTCCCCCTGCTCTCTTTGTTTCCCCTCTGTCCTGCATTGTCTTCCACGGTTCCAAACATTTTGCAATCCATTCCTCCTGCTCCGTTTGTTTGCCCTCTGTTCTGCAGTGTTCCCCACAGTTCCCCACTTTTTCCAATCAGTTCCCCCTGCTCCCTTTGATTCCCCTCTGTACTACAGTGTTCCCCACGGTTCCCCACTTTTTGCAATCCGTTCTCTCTGCTCCCTTTGGTTGCCCTCTGTTCTGCAGTGTTCCCCACAGTTCTCCACCTTTTCCAATTCGTTCCCACTGCTCCCTTTGGTTCCCCACCTTTCTGCATTTTTTCACACGTTTCCCTACTTTTTCCAATCGGTTCCCCACTTTTTCCAATCTGTTTCCCCTGCTCCCTTTGGTTCTCCTCTGTTCTGCAGTGTTCCCGACGCTTCCCCACTTTTTCCAATCCGTTCCCCCTGCTCCCTTTGGTTCCCCTCTATTCTGCAGTATTCCCCACGATTCTCCACATTTTTTTCCATCCTGTACCCCCGGCTCCCTATGATTTCCCTCTGCATTCCAGTGTTACCCATGGGACCACACTTTTTCCAACCTTTTCCCATTGTTCCCTTTGGTTCCCCTCTGTCCTGCCGTGTTCTCCACAGTTATCAACTTTTTGCAATCCGTTCCCCCTGCTCCGTTTGGTTCCCCTCTGTTCTGCAGTGTTCCCCACGGTTCCCCACTTTTTCCAATCTGTCCCCCTGCTCCTTTGGCTCCACTCTGTTCTGCAGTTTTCCACACGTTTCCCCACATTTTCCAAACCATTCCCCCGGATCGCTTTGGTTTCATACTGTTCTGCAGCGTTCCCCACGTTTCCCTACTTTTTTACAATCTGTTCACCCTGCTCCCTTTGGTTCCCCTCTGTTCTGCAGTGTCCTCCACGCTTACCAACTTTTTGCAATCCATTCCCCCTGCTCTGTTTGTTTCCCCTCTGTCCTGCATTGTCCACCACGGTTCCCAACTTTTTGGAATCATATTCCCCTGCTCCCTTTGATTCGCCTCTGTCCTACAGTGTTCCCCATGGGCCCAACTTTTTACAATCCGTTCCCCCTGCTTCCTTTGGTTCCCCTCTGTCGTCCAATATTCCCCACGGTTCCCCACTTATTCCAATGTGTTCCCTGTGCTCCCTTTGGTGCCCCTCTTTTCTGCAGTGTTCCCCACTTTTTCCAATCTGTTTCCCCTGCTTCCTTTGGTTCACCACTGTTCTGCAGAATTCCCCACGATTCCCCACTTTTTCCAATCTGTTCCCCCTGCTCCCTTTGGTTCCCCACTGTTCTGCATTTTTCCACACAGTTCCCCACTTTTTCCAATATGTTCCTCCTGCTCCCTTTGATTCCTCACTGTTCTCCACATTTTTTCCAACATGCACCCCCTGCTCTCTATGGTTCCCCTCTGCCCTGCAGTGTCCCCCATGGTTCCCCACTTTTTCCAATCCGTTCCCCCTGTTCCCTTTTGTTTGCCTCTGTTCTGCAGTGTTACCCACATTTCTCCACATTTTTTCCATCCTGTACCCCCTGCTCCCTATGAATCCCCTCTGCCTTGCAGTGTTCCCAATGGGACCCCACTTTTTCCAATCTGTTCCCCCTGGTCCTTTCGCTCCACTCTGTTCTGCAGTTTTCCCCATGGTTCTCCACATTTTTTCCAAACTGTTCCACCTGCTCCCCTTGGTTCTGCAGTGCTTCCCACGGTTCCCCACTTTTTCCAATCCATTTCCCCTGCTCCCTTTGGTTCCCCTCTATTGTTCAGTGTTCCCCACGGTTCCCCACTTTTTCCAATCCGTTTCCCTGCTCCCTTTGGTTCCCCTCTGTTCTGCAGTGATCCCCACGTTTCCCAACATTTTCAAAACTGTTCCCCCGGCTCGCTTTGGTTTCATACTCTTCTGCAGTGTTCGCCACGGTTCCCCACTTTTTTACAATCTGTTCGCCCTGCTCCCTTTGGTTCCCCTCTGTCCTGCAGTGTCCTCCACGGTTCCCCACTTTTTCCAACCTGTACCTCCTGTTCCCTTTGGTTCCCCTCTGTCATGCAGTGTTTTCACAGTTCCCCAATTTTTTCCTATCTGTTCCCCCTGATCCCTTTGGTTCCCCTCTATCATGCAGTTTGCCCCACGGTTCCCAACTTTTTCCAATCCGTTCCCTCTGCTCCCTTTGGTTCCCCTCTATTCTGCAGTGTTCCCCACAGTTCTCCACCTTTTCCAAGTCGTTCCCCCTGCTCCCTTTAGTCCCCACCTTTCTGCATTTTTCCACATGGTTCCCTACTTTTTCCAATCGGTTCCCCACTTTTTCCAATCTGTTCCCCCTGCTCCCTTTGGTTCTCCTCTGTTCTGCAATGTTCCCGACGCTTCCCCACTTTTTCCAATCCGTTCCCCCTGCTCCCTTTGGTTCCCCTCTATTCTACAGTGTTCCCCACGATTCTCCACATTTTTTTACATACTGTACCCCCTGCTCCCTATGGTTCCCCTCTGCCTTGCAGTGTTACCCATGGGACACCACTTTTTCCAACCTGTTCCCCTTGTTCCCTTTGGTTCCCCTCTGTCCTTCCGTGTTCTCCACGGTTCCCAACTTTTTGCAATCCGTTGCCCCTGCTCCGTTTGGTTCCCCTCTCTTCTGCAGTGTTCCCCACGGTTCCCCACTTTTTCCAATCTGTTCCCCCTGCTCCTTTGTCTCAACTCTGTTCTGCAGGTTTCCCCACGGTTCCCCACATTTTCCAAACCATTCCCCTGGCTCGCTTTGGTTTCATACTGTTCTGCAGCGTTCCCCACGGTTCCCCACTTTTTTACAAACTGTTTGCCCTGCTCCCTTTGGCTTCCCCTGTTCTGCATTGTCCTCCACAGTTCCAAACTTTTTGAAATCCATTCCCCCTGTTCCATTGTTTGCCCTCTGTTCTGCAGTGTTCCCCACTGTTCCCCACTTTTTCCAATCAGTTCCCCCTGCTCCCTTTGATTCCCCTCTGTCCTACAGTGTTCCCCATTGGCGCAACATTTTACAATCCGTTCCCCCTGCTTCCTTTGGTTCACCTCTGTCCTACAGTGTTCCCCATTGGCGCAACATTTTACAATCCGTTCCCCCTGCTTCCTTTGGTTCACCTCTGTCGTGCAGTGTTCCCCACGTTTCCCCACTTTTTCCAATGCATTCCCACTGCTCCCTTTTGTTTACCTCTGTTCTGCAGTGTTCCCCACGGTTCCCCACTTTTTCCAATCTGTTTCCCCTGCTACCTCCGGGTCCCCTCTGTTCTGCATTTTTCTACACTGTTCCCCACTTTTTCCAATCCGATCCCCCTGCTTCCTTTGGTTCACCTCTGTTCTGCAGAACTCCCCACGATTCCCCACTTTTTCCAATCTGTTCCCCCTGCTCCCTTTGGTTCCCCTCTGTTCTGCATTGTTCCCCACGGTTCACCACTTTTCCGAACTGTACCCCCTGCTCCCTTTAGTTCACCTCTGTTCTGCAGTGTTCCTCACGGTTCCCCACTTTTTCCAATCTGTTCCCCCTGCACCCTTTGATTCACCTCTGTTCTGCAGTGTTGCCCACTGTTCTCAACTTTTTCCAATCTGTTCCTCCTGCTCCCTTTGGTTCCCCACTGTTCTGCATTTTTGCACACGGTTCCCCACTTTTTCAAAACTGTTCCCCCTGCTCCCTTTGGTTCCTCACTGTTCTGCAGTTTTCCTCACGGTTCTCCACATTTTTCCAACCTGTACCCCCTGCTCCCTATGGTTCCCCTCTGCCCTGCAGTGTCCCCCATTGTTCCCCACTTATTCCAATCCGTTCCCCCTGTTCCCTTTGGTTCGCCTCTGTTCTGCAGTGTTCCCGACGCTTCCACACTTTTTCCAATCCATTCCCCCTGCTCCCTTTGGTTCCCCTCTATTCTGCAGTGTTCCCCACGATTCTCCACATTCTTTTCCTTCCTGTACCCCTTGCTCCCTTTGGTTCCCCACTGTTGTGCATTTTTGCACACGGTACCCCACTTCTTCAAATCTGTTCCTCCTGCACCCTTTGTTTCCCCACTGTTCTGCATTTTTTCACACGGTTCCCCACTTTTTCCAATCTGTTCCCCCTGCTCCCTTTGGTTCCTCACTGTTCTGCAGTGTTCCCCACGGTTGCCCACTTTTTCCAATGTGTTCCCCTGCTCCCTTTGGTTCCCCTCTGTTCTGTAGTGATCCCGACGTTTCCCCACATTTTCCAAACTGTTCCCCCTGCTCGCTTTGGTTTCATACTGTTCTGCAGTGTTCCCCACAGTTCCCCACTTTTTTACAATCTGTTCGCCCTGCTCCCTTTGGTTCCCCTCTGTCCTGCAGTGTCCTCCACGGTTCCCCACTTTTTCCAACCTGTACCTCCTGCTCCCTTTGGTTCCCCTCTGTCATGCAGTGTTTTCACAGTTCCCCAATTTTTTCCCATCTGTTCTCCCTGATCCCTTTGGTTACCCTCTGTCGTGCAGTGTTCCCCACGGTTCCCCACTTTTTCCAATCCGTTCCCTCTGCTCCCTTTGGTTCCACTCTTTTCTGCAGTGTTCCCCACAGTTCTCCACCTTTTCCAATTCGTTCCCCCTGCTCCCTTTGGTTCCCCACCTTTCTGCATTTTTCCACACGGTTCCCTACTTTTTCCAATCGGTTCCCCACTTTTTCCAATCTGTTCCCCCTGCTCCCTTTGGTTCTGCTCTGTTCTGCAGTGTTCCCCACAGTTCCCCACTTTTTCCAATCTGTTCCCCCTGCTCCTTTAGCTCCACTCCGTTCTGCAGTTTTCCCCACGGTTCCCCACATTTTCCAAACCATTCCCACGGCTCGCTTTGGTTTCATACTGTTCTGCAGCGTTCCCCACGGTTCCCCACTATTTTACACTCTATTCGCCCTGCTCCCTTTGGTTCCCCTCTTTTCTGCAGTGTCCTCCACGCTTCCCAACTTTTTGCTATCCATTCCCCCTGCTCTGTTTGTTGCCCCACTGTTCTGCATTTTTCCACACGGTTCCCCACTTTTTCCAATCTGTTCCCCCTGCTCCCTTTGGTTCCTCACTGTTCTGCAGTGTTCCTCATGGTTCTCCACATTTTTTCCAACCTGTAGCCCCTGCTCCCTATGGTTCCCCTCTGCCCTGCAGTATTCCCCATGGTTTCCCACTTTTTCCAATCCGTTCCCCCTGTTCCCTTTGGTTCCCCTCTGTCCTCCGTGTTCTCCACGGTTCCCAACTTTTTGCAATCCTTTGCCCCTGCTCCGTGTGGTTCCCCTCTGTTCTGCAGTGTTCCCCACGGTTCCCCCTTTTTCCATTCTGTTTCCCCTGCTCTTTTGGCTCCACTCTGTTCTGCAGTTTTTCCCACGGTTCCCCACATTTTCCAAACCATTCCCCCGGCTTGCTTTGTTTTCATACTGTTCTGCAGCATTCCCCACGATTCCCCACTTTTTGCAATCCATTCCCCCTGCTCTGTTTGTTTCCCCTCTGTCCTGCATTGTCCTCCACGGTTCCCAACTTTTTGCAATCCATTCCCCCTGCTCTCTTTGTTTCCCCTCTGTCCTGCATTGTCTTCCACGGTTCCAAACATTTTGCAATCCATTCCTCCTGCTCCGTTTGTTTGCCCTCTGTTCTGCAGTGTTCCCCACAGTTCCCCACTTTTTCCAATCAGTTCCCCCTGCTCCCTTTGATTCCCCTCTGTACTACAGTGTTCCCCACGGTTCTCCACATTTTTTCCAACCTGTAGCCCCTGCTCCCTATGGTTCCCCTCTGCCCTGCAGTATTCCCCATGGTTTCCCACTTTTTCCAATCCGTTCCCCCTGTTCCCTTTGGTTCCCCTCTGTCCTCCGTGTTCTCCACGGTTCCCAACTTTTTGCAATCCTTTGCCCCTGCTCCGTGTGGTTCCCCTCTGTTCTGCAGTGTTCCCCACGGTTCCCCCTTTTTCCATTCTGTTTCCCCTGCTCTTTTGGCTCCACTCTGTTCTGCAGTTTTTCCCACGGTTCCCCACATTTTCCAAACCATTCCCCCGGCTTGCTTTGTTTTCATACTGTTCTGCAGCATTCCCCACGATTCCCCACTTTTTGCAATCCATTCCCCCTGCTCTGTTTGTTTCCCCTCTGTCCTGCATTGTCCTCCACGGTTCCCAACTTTTTGCAATCCATTCCCCCTGCTCTCTTTGTTTCCCCTCTGTCCTGCATTGTCTTCCACGGTTCCAAACATTTTGCAATCCATTCCTCCTGCTCCGTTTGTTTGCCCTCTGTTCTGCAGTGTTCCCCACAGTTCCCCACTTTTTCCAATCAGTTCCCCCTGCTCCCTTTGATTCCCCTCTGTACTACAGTGTTCCCCACGGTTCCCCACTTTTTGCAATCCGTTCTCTCTGCTCCCTTTGGTTGCCCTCTGTTCTGCAGTGTTCCCCACAGTTCTCCACCTTTTCCAATTCGTTCCCACTGCTCCCTTTGGTTCCCCACCTTTCTGCATTTTTTCACACGTTTCCCTACTTTTTCCAATCGGTTCCCCACTTTTTCCAATCTGTTTCCCCTGCTCCCTTTGGTTCTCCTCTGTTCTGCAGTGTTCCCGACGCTTCCCCACTTTTTCCAATCCGTTCCCCCTGCTCCCTTTGGTTCCCCTCTATTCTGCAGTATTCCCCACGATTCTCCACATTTTTTTCCATCCTGTACCCCCGGCTCCCTATGATTTCCCTCTGCATTCCAGTGTTACCCATGGGACCACACTTTTTCCAACCTTTTCCCATTGTTCCCTTTGGTTCCCCTCTGTCCTGCCGTGTTCTCCACAGTTATCAACTTTTTGCAATCCGTTCCCCCTGCTCCGTTTGGTTCCCCTCTGTTCTGCAGTGTTCCCCACGGTTCCCCACTTTTTCCAATCTGTCCCCCTGCTCCTTTGGCTCCACTCTGTTCTGCAGTTTTCCACACGTTTCCCCACATTTTCCAAACCATTCCCCCGGATCGCTTTGGTTTCATACTGTTCTGCAGCGTTCCCCACGTTTCCCTACTTTTTTACAATCTGTTCACCCTGCTCCCTTTGGTTCCCCTCTGTTCTGCAGTGTCCTCCACGCTTACCAACTTTTTGCAATCCATTCCCCCTGCTCTGTTTGTTTCCCCTCTGTCCTGCATTGTCCACCACGGTTCCCAACTTTTTGGAATCATATTCCCCTGCTCCCTTTGATTCGCCTCTGTCCTACAGTGTTCCCCATGGGCCCAACTTTTTCCAATCCTTTCCCCCTGCTACCTTTGGTTTCCCTCTGTTCTGCAGTGTTCCCCACAGTTCCCAACTTTTTCCAATCGGTTCCACCTGCTCCCTTTGATTACGCTCTGTCATGCAGTGTTCGCCATGGGCCCCACTTTTTGCAATCCGTTTCCCCTGCTCACTTTTGTTCCCATCTATGCTGCAGTGTTCTCCACGGTTCCCCACTTTTTACAAACTGTAGCTCCTGCTCCCTTTGGTTCCCCTCTGTCATGCAGTGTTCCCCACGGTTCCCCACTTTTTCCAACCTGTACCTCCTGCTCCCTTTGGTGCCCCTCTGTTCTGCAGTGTTGCCCACGGATCCCCACTTTTTCCAATCTGTTTCCCCTGCTACCTCCGGTTCCCCTCTGTTCTGCACTTTTCTACACTGTTCCCCACTTTTTCCAATCCGATCCCCCTGCTTCCTTTGGTTCACCTCTGTTCTGCAGAACTCCCCACGATTCCCCACTTTTTCCAATTTGTTCCCCCTGCTCCCTTTGGTTCCTCACTGTTCTGCAGTTTTCCTCACGGTTCTCCACATTTTTCCAACCTGTACCCCCTGCTCCCTATGGTTCCCCTCTGCCCTGCAGTGTCCCCCATTGTTCCCCACTTATTCCAATCCGTTCCCCCTGTTCCCTTTGGTTCGCCTCTGTTCTGCAGTGTTCCCGACGCTTCCACACTTTTTCCAATCCATTCCCCCTGCTCCCTTTGGTTCCCCTCTATTCTGCAGTGTTCCCCACGATTCTCCACATTCTTTTCCTTCCTGTACCCCCTGCTCCCTTTGGTTCCCCACTGTTGTGCATTTTTGCACACGGTACCCCACTTCTTCAAATCTGTTCCTCCTGCACCCTTTGTTTCCCCACTGTTCTGCATTTTTCCACACGGTTCCCCACTTTTTCCAATCTGTTCCCCCTGCTCCCTTTGGTTCCTCACTGTTCTGCAGTGTTCCCCACGGTTGCCCACTTTTTCCAATGTGTTCCCCTGCTCCCTTTGGTTCCCCTCTGTTCTGTAGTGATCCCCACGTTTCCCCACATTTTCCAAACTGTTCCCCCTGCTCGCTTTGGTTTCATACTGTTCTGCAGTGTTCCCCACAGTTCCCCACTTTTTTACAATCTGTTCGCCCTGCTCCCTTTGGTTCCCCTCTGTCCTGCAGTGTCCTCCACGGTTCCCCACTTTTTCCAATCTGTACCTCCTGCTCCCTTTGGTTCCCCTCTGCCCTGTAGTATTCCCAATGGTTCCCCACTTTTTCCAATCCGTTTTCCCTGTTCCCTTTGGTTCCCCTCTGTCCTGCAGTGTTCTGCACGTTCCCCAATTTTTCCAATCAGTTCC
Source organism: Narcine bancroftii (assembly GCF_036971445.1). Classification (NCBI taxonomy): domain Eukaryota; kingdom Metazoa; phylum Chordata; class Chondrichthyes; order Torpediniformes; family Narcinidae; genus Narcine; species Narcine bancroftii. The sequence goes on along the minus strand of NW_027211889.1, from coordinate 757,445 downwards.
CCCTGCTCCCTTTGATTCCGCTCTGTCCTCCAGTGTTCCCCATGGGCCTCACTTTTTGCAATCCGTTCCCCCTGCTCCTTTGGCTCCACTCTGTTCTGCAGTTTTCCCCATGGTTCCCCACACTTTGCAATCCATTCCCCCTGCTCCGTTTGTTTCCCCTCTGTTCTGCAGTGTTACCCACAGTTCCCCAATTGTTCCAATCATTACCCCCTGCTCTCTTTGATTCCCCTCTGTCCTGCAGTGTTCCCCATGGGCCCCACTTTTTCCAATCTGTTCGCCCTGCTCCCTTTGGTTCCCCTCTGGTCTGCATTGTTCCCCACGGTTCCCCACTTTTCCAAACTGTACCCCCTGCTCCCTTTGGTGTCCCTCTGTTCTGCAGTGTTCCTCACGGTTCCCCACTTTTTCCAATCTGTTCTTCCTGCTCCCTTTGGTTCCCCACTGTTCTGCATTTTTCCACACGGTTCCCCACTTTTTCCAATCTGTTACCCCTGCTCCCTTTGGTTCCTCACTGTTCTGCAGTGTTCCTCACTGTTCTCCACATTTTTTGTAACCTATACCCGCTGCTCCCTTTGCTTCCCCTCTGTTCTGCATTGTTCCCCAGAGTTCTATATCTTTTCCAATCCATTCCCCCTGCTCCCTTTGGTTCCCCTCTATTCTGCAGTGTTCCCCACGATTCTCCACATTCTTTTCCTTCCTGTACCCCTTGCTCCCTTTGGTTCCCCACTGTTGTGCATTTTTGCACACGGTACCCCACTTCTTCAAATCTGTTCCTCCTGCACCCTTTGTTTCCCCACTGTTCTGCATTTTTTCACACGGTTCCCCACTTTTTCCAATCTGTTCCCCCTGCTCCCTTTGGTTCCTCACTGTTCTGCAGTGTTCCCCACGGTTGCCCACTTTTTCCAATGTGTTCCCCTGCTCCCTTTGGTTCCCCTCTGTTCTGTAGTGATCCCGACGTTTCCCCACATTTTCCAAACTGTTCCCCCTGCTCGCTTTGGTTTCATACTGTTCTGCAGTGTTCCCCACAGTTCCCCACTTTTTTACAATCTGTTCGCCCTGCTCCCTTTGGTTCCCCTCTGTCCTGCAGTGTCCTCCACGGTTCCCCACTTTTTCCAACCTGTACCTCCTGCTCCCTTTGGTTCCCCTCTGTCATGCAGTGTTTTCACAGTTCCCCAATTTTTTCCCATCTGTTCCCCCTGATCCCTTTGGTTACCCTCTGTCGTGCAGTGTTCCCCACGGTTCCCCACTTTTTCCAATCCGTTCCCTCTGCTCCCTTTGGTTCCACTCTTTTCTGCAGTGTTCCCCACAGTTCTCCACCTTTTCCAATTCGTTCCCCCTGCTCCCTTTGGTTCCCCACCTTTCTGCATTTTTCCACACGGTTCCCTACTTTTTCCAATCGGTTCCCCACTTTTTCCAATCTGTTCCCCCTGCTCCCTTTGGTTCTGCTCTGTTCTGCAGTGTTCCCCACAGTTCCCCACTTTTTCCAATCTGTTCCCCCTGCTCCTTTAGCTCCACTCCGTTCTGCAGTTTTCCCCACGGTTCCCCACATTTTCCAAACCATTCCCACGGCTCGCTTTGGTTTCATACTGTTCTGCAGCGTTCCCCACGGTTCCCCACTATTTTACACTCTATTCGCCCTGCTCCCTTTGGTTCCCCTCTTTTCTGCAGTGTCCTCCACGCTTCCCAACTTTTTGCTATCCATTCCCCCTGCTCTGTTTGTTGCCCCACTGTTCTGCATTTTTCCACACGGTTCCCCACTTTTTCCAATCTGTTCCCCCTGCTCCCTTTGGTTCCTCACTGTTCTGCAGTGTTCCTCATGGTTCTCCACATTTTTTCCAACCTGTAGCCCCTGCTCCCTATGGTTCCCCTCTGCCCTGCAGTATTCCCCATGGTTTCCCACTTTTTCCAATCCGTTCCCCCTGTTCCCTTTGGTTCCCCTCTGTCCTCCGTGTTCTCCACGGTTCCCAACTTTTTGCAATCCTTTGCCCCTGCTCCGTGTGGTTCCCCTCTGTTCTGCAGTGTTCCCCACGGTTCCCCCTTTTTCCATTCTGTTTCCCCTGCTCTTTTGGCTCCACTCTGTTCTGCAGTTTTTCCCACGGTTCCCCACATTTTCCAAACCATTCCCCCGGCTTGCTTTGTTTTCATACTGTTCTGCAGCATTCCCCACGATTCCCCACTTTTTGCAATCCATTCCCCCTGCTCTGTTTGTTTCCCCTCTGTCCTGCATTGTCCTCCACGGTTCCCAACTTTTTGCAATCCATTCCCCCTGCTCTCTTTGTTTCCCCTCTGTCCTGCATTGTCTTCCACGGTTCCAAACATTTTGCAATCCATTCCTCCTGCTCCGTTTGTTTGCCCTCTGTTCTGCAGTGTTCCCCACAGTTCCCCACTTTTTCCAATCAGTTCCCCCTGCTCCCTTTGATTCCCCTCTGTACTACAGTGTTCCCCACGGTTCTCCACATTTTTTCCAACCTGTAGCCCCTGCTCCCTATGGTTCCCCTCTGCCCTGCAGTATTCCCCATGGTTTCCCACTTTTTCCAATCCGTTCCCCCTGTTCCCTTTGGTTCCCCTCTGTCCTCCGTGTTCTCCACGGTTCCCAACTTTTTGCAATCCTTTGCCCCTGCTCCGTGTGGTTCCCCTCTGTTCTGCAGTGTTCCCCACGGTTCCCCCTTTTTCCATTCTGTTTCCCCTGCTCTTTTGGCTCCACTCTGTTCTGCAGTTTTTCCCACGGTTCCCCACATTTTCCAAACCATTCCCCCGGCTTGCTTTGTTTTCATACTGTTCTGCAGCATTCCCCACGATTCCCCACTTTTTGCAATCCATTCCCCCTGCTCTGTTTGTTTCCCCTCTGTCCTGCATTGTCCTCCACGGTTCCCAACTTTTTGCAATCCATTCCCCCTGCTCTCTTTGTTTCCCCTCTGTCCTGCATTGTCTTCCACGGTTCCAAACATTTTGCAATCCATTCCTCCTGCTCCGTTTGTTTGCCCTCTGTTCTGCAGTGTTCCCCACAGTTCCCCACTTTTTCCAATCAGTTCCCCCTGCTCCCTTTGATTCCCCTCTGTACTACAGTGTTCCCCACGGTTCCCCACTTTTTGCAATCCGTTCTCTCTGCTCCCTTTGGTTGCCCTCTGTTCTGCAGTGTTCCCCACAGTTCTCCACCTTTTCCAATTCGTTCCCACTGCTCCCTTTGGTTCCCCACCTTTCTGCATTTTTTCACACGTTTCCCTACTTTTTCCAATCGGTTCCCCACTTTTTCCAATCTGTTTCCCCTGCTCCCTTTGGTTCTCCTCTGTTCTGCAGTGTTCCCGACGCTTCCCCACTTTTTCCAATCCGTTCCCCCTGCTCCCTTTGGTTCCCCTCTATTCTGCAGTATTCCCCACGATTCTCCACATTTTTTTCCATCCTGTACCCCCGGCTCCCTATGATTTCCCTCTGCATTCCAGTGTTACCCATGGGACCACACTTTTTCCAACCTTTTCCCATTGTTCCCTTTGGTTCCCCTCTGTCCTGCCGTGTTCTCCACAGTTATCAACTTTTTGCAATCCGTTCCCCCTGCTCCGTTTGGTTCCCCTCTGTTCTGCAGTGTTCCCCACGGTTCCCCACTTTTTCCAATCTGTCCCCCTGCTCCTTTGGCTCCACTCTGTTCTGCAGTTTTCCACACGTTTCCCCACATTTTCCAAACCATTCCCCCGGATCGCTTTGGTTTCATACTGTTCTGCAGCGTTCCCCACGTTTCCCTACTTTTTTACAATCTGTTCACCCTGCTCCCTTTGGTTCCCCTCTGTTCTGCAGTGTCCTCCACGCTTACCAACTTTTTGCAATCCATTCCCCCTGCTCTGTTTGTTTCCCCTCTGTCCTGCATTGTCCACCACGGTTCCCAACTTTTTGGAATCATATTCCCCTGCTCCCTTTGATTCGCCTCTGTCCTACAGTGTTCCCCATGGGCCCAACTTTTTCCAATCCTTTCCCCCTGCTACCTTTGGTTTCCCTCTGTTCTGCAGTGTTCCCCACAGTTCCCAACTTTTTCCAATCGGTTCCACCTGCTCCCTTTGATTACGCTCTGTCATGCAGTGTTCGCCATGGGCCCCACTTTTTGCAATCCGTTTCCCCTGCTCACTTTTGTTCCCATCTATGCTGCAGTGTTCTCCACGGTTCCCCACTTTTTACAAACTGTAGCTCCTGCTCCCTTTGGTTCCCCTCTGTCATGCAGTGTTCCCCACGGTTCCCCACTTTTTCCAACCTGTACCTCCTGCTCCCTTTGGTGCCCCTCTGTTCTGCAGTGTTGCCCACGGATCCCCACTTTTTCCAATCTGTTTCCCCTGCTACCTCCGGTTCCCCTCTGTTCTGCACTTTTCTACACTGTTCCCCACTTTTTCCAATCCGATCCCCCTGCTTCCTTTGGTTCACCTCTGTTCTGCAGAACTCCCCACGATTCCCCACTTTTTCCAATTTGTTCCCCCTGCTCCCTTTGGTTCCTCACTGTTCTGCAGTTTTCCTCACGGTTCTCCACATTTTTCCAACCTGTACCCCCTGCTCCCTATGGTTCCCCTCTGCCCTGCAGTGTCCCCCATTGTTCCCCACTTATTCCAATCCGTTCCCCCTGTTCCCTTTGGTTCGCCTCTGTTCTGCAGTGTTCCCGACGCTTCCACACTTTTTCCAATCCATTCCCCCTGCTCCCTTTGGTTCCCCTCTATTCTGCAGTGTTCCCCACGATTCTCCACATTCTTTTCCTTCCTGTACCCCCTGCTCCCTTTGGTTCCCCACTGTTGTGCATTTTTGCACACGGTACCCCACTTCTTCAAATCTGTTCCTCCTGCACCCTTTGTTTCCCCACTGTTCTGCATTTTTCCACACGGTTCCCCACTTTTTCCAATCTGTTCCCCCTGCTCCCTTTGGTTCCTCACTGTTCTGCAGTGTTCCCCACGGTTGCCCACTTTTTCCAATGTGTTCCCCTGCTCCCTTTGGTTCCCCTCTGTTCTGTAGTGATCCCCACGTTTCCCCACATTTTCCAAACTGTTCCCCCTGCTCGCTTTGGTTTCATACTGTTCTGCAGTGTTCCCCACAGTTCCCCACTTTTTTACAATCTGTTCGCCCTGCTCCCTTTGGTTCCCCTCTGTCCTGCAGTGTCCTCCACGGTTCCCCACTTTTTCCAATCTGTACCTCCTGCTCCCTTTGGTTCCCCTCTGCCCTGTAGTATTCCCAATGGTTCCCCACTTTTTCCAATCCGTTTTCCCTGTTCCCTTTGGTTCCCCTCTGTCCTGCAGTGTTCTGCACGTTCCCCAATTTTTCCAATCAGTTCCCCCTGCTCCCTTTGATTCCGCTCTGTCCTCCAGTGTTCCCCATGGGCCTCACTTTTTGCAATCCGTTCCCCCTGCTCCTTTGGCTCCACTCTGTTCTGCAGTTTTCCCCATGGTTCCCCACACTTTGCAATCCATTCCCCCTGCTCCGTTTGTTTCCCCTCTGTTCTGCAGTGTTACCCACAGTTCCCCAATTGTTCCAATCATTACCCCCTGCTCTCTTTGATTCCCCTCTGTCCTGCAGTGTTCCCCATGGGCCCCACTTTTTCCAATCTGTTCGCCCTGCTCCCTTTGGTTCCCCTCTGGTCTGCATTGTTCCCCACGGTTCCCCACTTTTCCAAACTGTACCCCCTGCTCCCTTTGGTGTCCCTCTGTTCTGCAGTGTTCCTCACGGTTCCCCACTTTTTCCAATCTGTTCTTCCTGCTCCCTTTGGTTCCCCACTGTTCTGCATTTTTCCACACGGTTCCCCACTTTTTCCAATCTGTTACCCCTGCTCCCTTTGGTTCCTCACTGTTCTGCAGTGTTCCTCACTGTTCTCCACATTTTTTGTAACCTATACCCGCTGCTCCCTTTGCTTCCCCTCTGTTCTGCATTGTTCCCCAGAGTTCTATATCTTTTCCAATCCATTCCCCCTGCTCCCTTTGGTTCCTCACTGTTCTGCAGTGTTCCCCACGGTTCTCCAATTTTTTTCTAATCTGTTCCCCCTTCTATCTCTGGTTCGCCTCTGTTCTACATTTTTCCACAAGGTTCCCCATTTTTTCCAATCCGTTCCCCCTGCTTCCTTTGGTCCACCTGTTTTCTGCAGAGTTCCCCACTGTCCACTTTTTCGAATCCTTTCCCCCTGCTCCCTTTGGGTCCCCACTGTTCTGCAGAACTCCCCACGATTCCCCACTTTTTCCAATCTGTTCCCCCTTCTCCCTTTGATTCCTCTCTGTTCTGCATTGTTCCCCACGGGTCCGCACTTTTCCGAGCTGTTCCCCCTGCTCCCTTTGGTTCCGCTCTGTTCTGCAGTTTTCCCCACGGTTCTCCAAATTTTTTCTAATCTGTTCCCATGCTCCCTTTGGTTCCCGTCTGCCATGCAGTGTCCCCCATGGTTCCCCACTTTTTCCAATCCTTTCCTCCTGCTACCTTTGGTTCCCCTCTATTCTGCAGTGTTCCCCACAGTTCCCAACTTTTTCCAATCGGTTCCACCTGCTCCCTTTGATTACGCTCTGTCATGCAGTGTTCGCCATGGGCCCCACTTTTTGCAATCCGTTTCCCTTGCTCACTGTTGTTCCCATCTGTGCTGCAGTGTTCTCCACGGTTCCCCACTTTTTACAACCTGTAGCTCCTGCTCCCTTTGGTTCCCCTCTGTCATGCATTGTTCCCCACGGTTCCCCACTTTTTCCAACCTGTACCTGCTGCTCCCTTTGGTGCCCCTCTGTTCTGCAGTGTTGCCCACGGATCCCCACTTTTTCCAATCTGTTTCCCCTGCTACCTCCGGTTCCCCTCTGTTCTGCACTTTTCTACACTGTTCCCCACTTTTTCCAATCCGATCCCCCTGCTTCCTTTGGTTCACCTCTGTTCTGCAGAACTCCCCACGATTCCCCACTTTTTCCAATCTGTTCCCCCTGCTCCCTCTGGTTCCCCTCTTTTCTGCATTTTTCCACACTGTTCCCCACTTATGCCAATCCGTTCCCCCTGCTTCATTTGGTTCCCCTCTGTCCTGCAGTGTCCTCCACGGTTCCCCACTTTTTTCAACCTGTACCTCCTATTCCCTATGGTTCCCCACTGTCATGCAGTGTTTTCACAGTACCCCAATTTTTTCCTATCTGTTCCCCCTGATCCCTTTAGTTCCCCTCTGTCGTGCAGTGTGCCCCACGGTTCCCCACTTTTTCCAATCCGTTCCCTCTTCTCCCTTTGGTTCCCCTCTGTTCTGCAGTGTTCCCCACAGTTCTCCACCTTTTCCAATTCTTTCCCCCTGCTCCCTTTGGTTCCCCACCTTTCAACATTTTTCCACACGGTTCCCCACTTTTTCCAAACTGTTCCCCCGGCTCGCTTTGGCTTCATACTCTTCTGCAGTGTTCCCCACGGTTCCCCACTTTTTTATAATCTGTTCGCCCTGCTCCCTTTGGTTCCCCTCTGTCCTTCAGTGTCCTCCACGGTTCCCCACTTTTTCCAACCTGTTCCTCCTGTTCCCTTTGGTCCCCCTCTGTCATGCAGTGTTTTCACAGTTCCCCAATTTTTTCCAATCTGTTCCCCCTGATCCCTTTGGTTCCCCTCTATCATGCAGTGTGCCCCATGGTTCCCCACTTTTTCCAACCTGTTCCTCTTGTTCCCTTTGGTTCCCCTCTGTCCTTCCGTGTTCTCCACGGTTCCCAACTTTTTGCAATCCGTTGCCCCTGCTCCGTTTGGTTCCCCTCTGTTCTGCAGTGTTCCCCACTGTTCCCCACTTTTTCCAATCTGTTCCCCCTGCTCCTTTGTCTCCACTCTGTTCTGCAGTTTTCCCCACGGTTCCCCACATTTTCCAAACCATTCCCCCGGCTCGCTTTGGTTTCATACTGTTCTGCAGCGTTCCCCACGGTTCCCCACTTTTTTACAAACTGTTTGCCCTGCTCCCTTTGGCTTCCCCTGTTATGCATTGTCCTCCACGGTTCCAAACTTTTTGCAATCCATTCCCCCTGTTCCGTTTGTTTGCCCTCTGTTCTGCAGTGTTCCCCACTGTTCCCCACTTTTTCCAATCAGTTCCCCCTGCTCCCTTTAATTCCCCTCTGTCCTACAGTGTTCCCCATCGGCGCAACATTTTACAATCCGTTCCCCTGCTTCCTTTGGTTCCCCTCTGTCGTGCAGTGTTCCCCACGTTTCCCCACTTTTTCCAATGCATTCCCACTGTTCCCTTTGGTGCCCCTCAGTTCTGCAGTGTTCCCCACGGTTCCCCACGTTTTCCAATCCGTTTCCCCTGCTACCTCTGGTTCCCCTCTGTTCTGCATTTTTCTACACTGTTCCCCACTTTTTCCAATCCGATCCCCCTGCTTCCTTTGGTTCACCTCTGTTCTGCAGAACTCCCCACTATTCCCCACTTTTTCCAATCTGTTCCCCCTGCTCCCTTTGGTTCCCCTCTGTTCTGCATTGTTCCCCACGGTTCACCACTTTTCCGAACTGTACCCCCTGCTCCCTTTGATTCACCTCTGTTCTGCAGTGTTGCCCACTGTTCTCAACTTTTTCCAATCTGTTCCTCCTGCTCCCTTTGGTTCCCCACTGTTCTGCATTTTTGCACACGGTTCCCCACTTTTTCAAAACTGTTCCCCCTGCTCCCTTTGGTTCCTCACTGTTCTGCAGTTTTCCTCACGGTTCTCCACATTTTTCCAACCTGTACCCCCTGCTCCCTATGGTTCCCCTCTGCCCTGCAGTGTCCCCCATTGTTCCCCACTTTTTCCAATCCGTTCCCCCTGTTCCCTTTGGTTCGCCTCTGTTCTGCAGTGTTCGCGACGCTTCCCCACTTTTTCCAATCCGTTCCCCCTGCTCCCTTTGGTTCCCCTCTATTCTGCAGTGTTCCCCACGATTCTCCACATTCTTTTCCTTCCTGTACCCCCTGCTCCCTTTGGTTCCCCACTGTTGTGCATTTTTGCACACGGTACCCCACTTCTTCTAATCTGTTCCTCCTGCACCCTTTGTTTCCCCACTGTTCTGCATTTTTCCACACGGTTCCCCACTTTTTCCAATCTGTTCCCCCTGCTCCATTTGGTTCCTCACTGTTCTGCAGTGTTCCCCACGGTTGCCCACTTTTTCCAATGTGTTCCCCTGCTCCCTTTGGTTCCCCTCTGTTCTGTAGTGATCCCCACGTTTCCCCACATTTTCCAAACTGTTCCCCCTGCTCGATTTGGTTTCATACTGTTCTGCAGTGTTCCCCACGGTTCCCCACTTTTTTACAATCTGTTCGCCCTGCTCCCTTTGGTTCCCCTCTGTCCTGCAGTGTCCTCCACGGTTCCCCACTTTTTCCAACCTGTACCTCCTGCTCCCTTTGGTTCCCCTCTGTCATGCAGTGTTTTCACAGTTCCCCAATTTTTTCCTATCTGTTCCCCCTGATCCCTTTGGTTACCCTCTGTCGTGCAGTGTTCCCCACGGTTCCCCACTTTTTCCAATCCGTTCCGTCTGCTCCCTTTGGTTCCCCTCTGTTCTGCAGTGTTCCCCACAGTTCTCCACCTTTTCCAATTCGTTCCTCCTGCTCCCTTTGGTTCCCCACCTTTCTGCATTTTTCCACATGTTTCCCTACTTTTTCCAATCGGTTCCCCACTTTTTCCAATCTGTTCCCCCTGCTCCCTTTGGTTCTGCTCTGTTCTGCAGTGTTCCCCACAGTTCCCCACTTTTTCCAATCTGTTCCCCCTGCTCCTTTAGCTCCACTCCGTTCTGCAGTTTTCCCCACGGTTCCCCACATTTTCCAAACCATTCCCACGGCTCGCTTTGGTTTCATACTGTTCTGCAGCGTTCCCCACGGTTCCCCACTATTTTACACTCTATTCGCCCTGCTCCCTTTGGTTCCCCTCTTTTCTGCAGTGTCCTCCACGCTTCCCAACTTTTTGCTATCCATTCCCCCTGCTCTGTTTGTTGCCCCACTGTTCTGCATTTTTCCACACGGTTCCCCACTTTTTCCAATCTGTTCCCCCTGCTCCCTTTGGTTCCTCACTGTTCTGCAGTGTTCCTCATGGTTCTCCACATTTTTTCCAACCTGTAGCCCCTGCTCCCTATGGTTCCCCTCTGCCCTGCAGTATTCCCCATGGTTTCCCACTTTTTCCAATCCGTTCCCCCTGTTCCCTTTGGTTCCCCTCTGTCCTCCGTGTTCTCCACGGTTCCCAACTTTTTGCAATCCTTTGCCCCTGCTCCGTGTGGTTCCCCTCTGTTCTGCAGTGTTCCCCACGGTTCCCCCTTTTTCCATTCTGTTTCCCCTGCTCTTTTGGCTCCACTCTGTTCTGCAGTTTTTCCCACGGTTCCCCACATTTTCCAAACCATTCCCCCGGCTTGCTTTGTTTTCATACTGTTCTGCAGCATTCCCCACGATTCCCCACTTTTTGCAATCCATTCCCCCTGCTCTGTTTGTTTCCCCTCTGTCCTGCATTGTCCTCCACGGTTCCCAACTTTTTGCAATCCATTCCCCCTGCTCTCTTTGTTTCCCCTCTGTCCTGCATTGTCTTCCACGGTTCCAAACATTTTGCAATCCATTCCTCCTGCTCCGTTTGTTTGCCCTCTGTTCTGCAGTGTTCCCCACAGTTCCCCACTTTTTCCAATCAGTTCCCCCTGCTCCCTTTGATTCCCCTCTGTACTACAGTGTTCCCCACGGTTCTCCACATTTTTTCCAACCTGTAGCCCCTGCTCCCTATGGTTCCCCTCTGCCCTGCAGTATTCCCCATGGTTTCCCACTTTTTCCAATCCGTTCCCCCTGTTCCCTTTGGTTCCCCTCTGTCCTCCGTGTTCTCCACGGTTCCCAACTTTTTGCAATCCTTTGCCCCTGCTCCGTGTGGTTCCCCTCTGTTCTGCAGTGTTCCCCACGGTTCCCCCTTTTTCCATTCTGTTTCCCCTGCTCTTTTGGCTCCACTCTGTTCTGCAGTTTTTCCCACGGTTCCCCACATTTTCCAAACCATTCCCCCGGCTTGCTTTGTTTTCATACTGTTCTGCAGCATTCCCCACGATTCCCCACTTTTTGCAATCCATTCCCCCTGCTCTGTTTGTTTCCCCTCTGTCCTGCATTGTCCTCCACGGTTCCCAACTTTTTGCAATCCATTCCCCCTGCTCTCTTTGTTTCCCCTCTGTCCTGCATTGTCTTCCACGGTTCCAAACATTTTGCAATCCATTCCTCCTGCTCCGTTTGTTTGCCCTCTGTTCTGCAGTGTTCCCCACAGTTCCCCACTTTTTCCAATCAGTTCCCCCTGCTCCCTTTGATTCCCCTCTGTACTACAGTGTTCCCCACGGTTCCCCACTTTTTGCAATCCGTTCTCTCTGCTCCCTTTGGTTGCCCTCTGTTCTGCAGTGTTCCCCACAGTTCTCCACCTTTTCCAATTCGTTCCCACTGCTCCCTTTGGTTCCCCACCTTTCTGCATTTTTTCACACGTTTCCCTACTTTTTCCAATCGGTTCCCCACTTTTTCCAATCTGTTTCCCCTGCTCCCTTTGGTTCTCCTCTGTTCTGCAGTGTTCCCGACGCTTCCCCACTTTTTCCAATCCGTTCCCCCTGCTCCCTTTGGTTCCCCTCTATTCTGCAGTATTCCCCACGATTCTCCACATTTTTTTCCATCCTGTACCCCCGGCTCCCTATGATTTCCCTCTGCATTCCAGTGTTACCCATGGGACCACACTTTTTCCAACCTTTTCCCATTGTTCCCTTTGGTTCCCCTCTGTCCTGCCGTGTTCTCCACAGTTATCAACTTTTTGCAATCCGTTCCCCCTGCTCCGTTTGGTTCCCCTCTGTTCTGCAGTGTTCCCCACGGTTCCCCACTTTTTCCAATCTGTCCCCCTGCTCCTTTGGCTCCACTCTGTTCTGCAGTTTTCCACACGTTTCCCCACATTTTCCAAACCATTCCCCCGGATCGCTTTGGTTTCATACTGTTCTGCAGCGTTCCCCACGTTTCCCTACTTTTTTACAATCTGTTCACCCTGCTCCCTTTGGTTCCCCTCTGTTCTGCAGTGTCCTCCACGCTTACCAACTTTTTGCAATCCATTCCCCCTGCTCTGTTTGTTTCCCCTCTGTCCTGCATTGTCCACCACGGTTCCCAACTTTTTGGAATCATATTCCCCTGCTCCCTTTGATTCGCCTCTGTCCTACAGTGTTCCCCATGGGCCCAACTTTTTCCAATCCTTTCCCCCTGCTACCTTTGGTTTCCCTCTGTTCTGCAGTGTTCCCCACAGTTCCCAACTTTTTCCAATCGGTTCCACCTGCTCCCTTTGATTACGCTCTGTCATGCAGTGTTCGCCATGGGCCCCACTTTTTGCAATCCGTTTCCCCTGCTCACTTTTGTTCCCATCTATGCTGCAGTGTTCTCCACGGTTCCCCACTTTTTACAAACTGTAGCTCCTGCTCCCTTTGGTTCCCCTCTGTCATGCAGTGTTCCCCACGGTTCCCCACTTTTTCCAACCTGTACCTCCTGCTCCCTTTGGTGCCCCTCTGTTCTGCAGTGTTGCCCACGGATCCCCACTTTTTCCAATCTGTTTCCCCTGCTACCTCCGGTTCCCCTCTGTTCTGCACTTTTCTACACTGTTCCCCACTTTTTCCAATCCGATCCCCCTGCTTCCTTTGGTTCACCTCTGTTCTGCAGAACTCCCCACGATTCCCCACTTTTTCCAATTTGTTCCCCCTGCTCCCTTTGGTTCCTCACTGTTCTGCAGTTTTCCTCACGGTTCTCCACATTTTTCCAACCTGTACCCCCTGCTCCCTATGGTTCCCCTCTGCCCTGCAGTGTCCCCCATTGTTCCCCACTTATTCCAATCCGTTCCCCCTGTTCCCTTTGGTTCGCCTCTGTTCTGCAGTGTTCCCGACGCTTCCACACTTTTTCCAATCCATTCCCCCTGCTCCCTTTGGTTCCCCTCTATTCTGCAGTGTTCCCCACGATTCTCCACATTCTTTTCCTTCCTGTACCCCCTGCTCCCTTTGGTTCCCCACTGTTGTGCATTTTTGCACACGGTACCCCACTTCTTCAAATCTGTTCCTCCTGCACCCTTTGTTTCCCCACTGTTCTGCATTTTTCCACACGGTTCCCCACTTTTTCCAATCTGTTCCCCCTGCTCCCTTTGGTTCCTCACTGTTCTGCAGTGTTCCCCACGGTTGCCCACTTTTTCCAATGTGTTCCCCTGCTCCCTTTGGTTCCCCTCTGTTCTGTAGTGATCCCCACGTTTCCCCACATTTTCCAAACTGTTCCCCCTGCTCGCTTTGGTTTCATACTGTTCTGCAGTGTTCCCCACAGTTCCCCACTTTTTTACAATCTGTTCGCCCTGCTCCCTTTGGTTCCCCTCTGTCCTGCAGTGTCCTCCACGGTTCCCCACTTTTTCCAATCTGTACCTCCTGCTCCCTTTGGTTCCCCTCTGCCCTGTAGTATTCCCAATGGTTCCCCACTTTTTCCAATCCGTTTTCCCTGTTCCCTTTGGTTCCCCTCTGTCCTGCAGTGTTCTGCACGTTCCCCAATTTTTCCAATCAGTTCCCCCTGCTCCCTTTGATTCCGCTCTGTCCTCCAGTGTTCCCCATGGGCCTCACTTTTTGCAATCCGTTCCCCCTGCTCCTTTGGCTCCACTCTGTTCTGCAGTTTTCCCCATGGTTCCCCACACTTTGCAATCCATTCCCCCTGCTCCGTTTGTTTCCCCTCTGTTCTGCAGTGTTACCCACAGTTCCCCAATTGTTCCAATCATTACCCCCTGCTCTCTTTGATTCCCCTCTGTCCTGCAGTGTTCCCCATGGGCCCCACTTTTTCCAATCTGTTCGCCCTGCTCCCTTTGGTTCCCCTCTGGTCTGCATTGTTCCCCACGGTTCCCCACTTTTCCAAACTGTACCCCCTGCTCCCTTTGGTGTCCCTCTGTTCTGCAGTGTTCCTCACGGTTCCCCACTTTTTCCAATCTGTTCTTCCTGCTCCCTTTGGTTCCCCACTGTTCTGCATTTTTCCACACGGTTCCCCACTTTTTCCAATCTGTTACCCCTGCTCCCTTTGGTTCCTCACTGTTCTGCAGTGTTCCTCACTGTTCTCCACATTTTTTGTAACCTATACCCGCTGCTCCCTTTGCTTCCCCTCTGTTCTGCATTGTTCCCCAGAGTTCTATATCTTTTCCAATCCATTCCCCCTGCTCCCTTTGGTTCCTCACTGTTCTGCAGTGTTCCCCACGGTTCTCCAATTTTTTTCTAATCTGTTCCCCCTTCTATCTCTGGTTCGCCTCTGTTCTACATTTTTCCACAAGGTTCCCCATTTTTTCCAATCCGTTCCCCCTGCTTCCTTTGGTCCACCTGTTTTCTGCAGAGTTCCCCACTGTCCACTTTTTCGAATCCTTTCCCCCTGCTCCCTTTGGGTCCCCACTGTTCTGCAGAACTCCCCACGATTCCCCACTTTTTCCAATCTGTTCCCCCTTCTCCCTTTGGTTCCTCTCTGTTCTGCATTGTTCCCCACGGGTCCGCACTTTTCCGAGCTGTTCCCCCTGCTCCCTTTGGTTCCGCTCTGTTCTGCAGTTTTCCCCACGGTTCTCCAAATTTTTTCTAATCTGTTCCCATGCTCCCTTTGGTTCCCGTCTGCCATGCAGTGTCCCCCATGGTTCCCCACTTTTTCCAATCCTTTCCTCCTGCTACCTTTGGTTCCCCTCTATTCTGCAGTGTTCCCCACAGTTCCCAACTTTTTCCAATCGGTTCCACCTGCTCCCTTTGATTACGCTCTGTCATGCAGTGTTCGCCATGGGCCCCACTTTTTGCAATCCGTTTCCCTTGCTCACTGTTGTTCCCATCTGTGCTGCAGTGTTCTCCACGGTTCCCCACTTTTTACAACCTGTAGCTCCTGCTCCCTTTGGTTCCCCTCTGTCATGCATTGTTCCCCACGGTTCCCCACTTTTTCCAACCTGTACCTGCTGCTCCCTTTGGTGCCCCTCTGTTCTGCAGTGTTGCCCACGGATCCCCACTTTTTCCAATCTGTTTCCCCTGCTACCTCCGGTTCCCCTCTGTTCTGCACTTTTCTACACTGTTCCCCACTTTTTCCAATCCGATCCCCCTGCTTCCTTTGGTTCACCTCTGTTCTGCAGAACTCCCCACGATTCCCCACTTTTTCCAATCTGTTCCCCCTGCTCCCTCTGGTTCCCCTCTTTTCTGCATTTTTCCACACTGTTCCCCACTTATGCCAATCCGTTCCCCCTGCTTCATTTGGTTCCCCTCTGTCCTGCAGTGTCCTCCACGGTTCCCCACTTTTTTCAACCTGTACCTCCTATTCCCTATGGTTCCCCACTGTCATGCAGTGTTTTCACAGTACCCCAATTTTTTCCTATCTGTTCCCCCTGATCCCTTTAGTTCCCCTCTGTCGTGCAGTGTGCCCCACGGTTCCCCACTTTTTCCAATCCGTTCCCTCTTCTCCCTTTGGTTCCCCTCTGTTCTGCAGTGTTCCCCACAGTTCTCCACCTTTTCCAATTCTTTCCCCCTGCTCCCTTTGGTTCCCCACCTTTCAACATTTTTCCACACGGTTCCCCACTTTTTCCAAACTGTTCCCCCGGCTCGCTTTGGCTTCATACTCTTCTGCAGTGTTCCCCACGGTTCCCCACTTTTTTATAATCTGTTCGCCCTGCTCCCTTTGGTTCCCCTCTGTCCTGCAGTGTCCTCCACGGTTCCCCACTTTTTCCAACCTGTTCCTCCTGTTCCCTTTGGTCCCCCTCTGTCATGCAGTGTTTTCACAGTTCCCCAATTTTTTCCAATCTGTTCCCCCTGATCCCTTTGGTTCCCCTCTATCATGCAGTGTGCCCCATGGTTCCCCACTTTTTCCAACCTGTTCCTCTTGTTCCCTTTGGTTCCCCTCTGTCCTTCCGTGTTCTCCACGGTTCCCAACTTTTTGCAATCCGTTGCCCCTGCTCCGTTTGGTTCCCCTCTGTTCTGCAGTGTTCCCCACTGTTCCCCACTTTTTCCAATCTGTTCCCCCTGCTCCTTTGTCTCCACTCTGTTCTGCAGTTTTCCCCACGGTTCCCCACATTTTCCAAACCATTCCCCCGGCTCGCTTTGGTTTCATACTGTTCTGCAGCGTTCCCCACGGTTCCCCACTTTTTTACAAACTGTTTGCCCTGCTCCCTTTGGCTTCCCCTGTTATGCATTGTCCTCCACGGTTCCAAACTTTTTGCAATCCATTCCCCCTGTTCCGTTTGTTTGCCCTCTGTTCTGCAGTGTTCCCCACTGTTCCCCACTTTTTCCAATCAGTTCCCCCTGCTCCCTTTAATTCCCCTCTGTCCTACAGTGTTCCCCATCGGCGCAACATTTTACAATCCGTTCCCCTGCTTCCTTTGGTTCCCCTCTGTCGTGCAGTGTTCCCCACGTTTCCCCACTTTTTCCAATGCATTCCCACTGTTCCCTTTGGTGCCCCTCAGTTCTGCAGTGTTCCCCACGGTTCCCCACGTTTTCCAATCCGTTTCCCCTGCTACCTCTGGTTCCCCTCTGTTCTGCATTTTTCTACACTGTTCCCCACTTTTTCCAATCCGATCCCCCTGCTTCCTTTGGTTCACCTCTGTTCTGCAGAACTCCCCACTATTCCCCACTTTTTCCAATCTGTTCCCCCTGCTCCCTTTGGTTCCCCTCTGTTCTGCATTGTTCCCCACGGTTCACCACTTTTCCGAACTGTACCCCCTGCTCCCTTTGATTCACCTCTGTTCTGCAGTGTTGCCCACTGTTCTCAACTTTTTCCAATCTGTTCCTCCTGCTCCCTTTGGTTCCCCACTGTTCTGCATTTTTGCACACGGTTCCCCACTTTTTCAAAACTGTTCCCCCTGCTCCCTTTGGTTCCTCACTGTTCTGCAGTTTTCCTCACGGTTCTCCACATTTTTCCAACCTGTACCCCCTGCTCCCTATGGTTCCCCTCTGCCCTGCAGTGTCCCCCATTGTTCCCCACTTTTTCCAATCCGTTCCCCCTGTTCCCTTTGGTTCGCCTCTGTTCTGCAGTGTTCGCGACGCTTCCCCACTTTTTCCAATCCGTTCCCCCTGCTCCCTTTGGTTCCCCTCTATTCTGCAGTGTTCCCCACGATTCTCCACATTCTTTTCCTTCCTGTACCCCCTGCTCCCTTTGGTTCCCCACTGTTGTGCATTTTTGCACACGGTACCCCACTTCTTCTAATCTGTTCCTCCTGCACCCTTTGTTTCCCCACTGTTCTGCATTTTTCCACACGGTTCCCCACTTTTTCCAATCTGTTCCCCCTGCTCCATTTGGTTCCTCACTGTTCTGCAGTGTTCCCCACGGTTGCCCACTTTTTCCAATGTGTTCCCCTGCTCCCTTTGGTTCCCCTCTGTTCTGTAGTGATCCCCACGTTTCCCCACATTTTCCAAACTGTTCCCCCTGCTCGATTTGGTTTCATACTGTTCTGCAGTGTTCCCCACGGTTCCCCACTTTTTTACAATCTGTTCGCCCTGCTCCCTTTGGTTCCCCTCTGTCCTGCAGTGTCCTCCACGGTTCCCCACTTTTTCCAACCTGTACCTCCTGCTCCCTTTGGTTCCCCTCTGTCATGCAGTGTTTTCACAGTTCCCCAATTTTTTCCTATCTGTTCCCCCTGATCCCTTTGGTTACCCTCTGTCGTGCAGTGTTCCCCACGGTTCCCCACTTTTTCCAATCCGTTCCGTCTGCTCCCTTTGGTTCCCCTCTGTTCTGCAGTGTTCCCCACAGTTCTCCACCTTTTCCAATTCGTTCCTCCTGCTCCCTTTGGTTCCCCACCTTTCTGCATTTTTCCACATGTTTCCCTACTTTTTCCAATCGGTTCCCCACTTTTTCCAATCTGTTCCCCCTGCTCCTTTGGCTCCACTCTGTTCTGCAGTTTTCCCCACGGTTCGCCACATTTTCCAAATCATTCCCTCGGCTCGCTTTTGTTTCATACTGTTCTGCAGCGTTTCCCACGGTTCCCCACTTTTTCCAATCTGTTTCCCCTGCTACCTCTGGTTCCCCTCTGTTCTGAATTTTTCTACACTGTTCCCCACTTTTTCCAATCCGATCCCCCTGCTTCCTTTCGTTCACCTCTGTTCTGCAGAACTCCCCACGATTCCCCACTTTTTCCAATCTGTTCCCCCTGCTCCCTTTGGTTCCCCTCTGTTCTGCATTGTTCCACACGGTTCCCCATTTTTTCCAGTCCGTTCCCCCTGCTTCCTTTGGTCCACCTGTTTTCTGCAGAGTTCCCCACGGTCCACTTTTTCGAATCCTTTCCCCCTGCTCCCTTTGGGTCCCCACTGTTCTGCAGAACTCCCCACGATTCCCCACTTTTTCCAATCTGTTCCCCTTCTCCCTTTGGTTCCTCTCTGTTCTGCATTGTTCCCCACGGGTCCGCACTTTTCCGAGCTGTTCCCCCTGCTCCCTTTGGTTCTGCTTTGTTCTGCAGTGTTCCCCACAATTCTCCACATTCTTTTCCTTCCTGTACCTCCTGCTCCCTTTGGTTCCCCTCTGTTGTGCATTTTTGCACACGTTACCCCACTTCTTCTAATCTGTTGCTCCTGCACCCTTTGTTTCCCCACTGTTCTGCATTTTTACACACGGTTCCCCACTTTTTCCAATCTGTTCCCCCTGCTCCCTTTGGTTCCTCACTGTTCTGCAGTGTTCCCCATGGGCCCAACTTTTTACAATCCGTTCCCCCTGCTTCCTTTGGTTCCCCTCTGTCGTGCAATATTCCCCACGGTTCCCCACTTATTCTAATGTGTTCCCTGTGCTGCCTTTGGTGCCCCTCTGTTCTGCAGTGTTCCCCACTTTTTCCAATCTGTTTCCCCTGCTTCCTTTGGTTCACCTCTGTTCTGCAGAATTCCCCACGATTCCCCACTTTTTCCAATCTGTTCCCCCTGCTCCCTTTGGTTCCCCACTGTTCTGCATTTTTCCACACAGTTCCCCACTTTTTCCAATATGTTCCTCCTGCTCCCTTTGATTCCTCACTGTTCTCCACATTTTTTCCAACCTGCACCCCCTGCTCTCTATGGTTCCCCTCTGCCCTGCAGTGTCCCCCATGGTTCCCCACTTTTTCCAATCCGTACCCCCTGTTCCCTTTTGTTTGCCTCTGTTCTGCAGTGTTCCCGACGCTTCCCCACTTTTTCCAATCCGTTCCCCCTGCTCCCTTTGGTTCCCCTCTATTCTGCATTGTTATCCACATTTCTCCACATTTTTTCCATCCTGTACCCCCTGCTCCCTATGAATCCCCTCTGCCTTGCAGTGTTCCCAATGGGACCCCACTTTTTCCAATCTGTTCCCCCTGGTCCTTTCGCTCCACTCTGTTCTGCAGTTTTCCCCATGGTTCTCCACATTTTTTCCAAATTGTTCCACCTGCTCCATTTGGTTCTGCAGTGCTTCCCACGGTTCCCCACTTTTTCCAATCCATTTCCCCTGCTCCCTTTGGTTCCCCTCTATTGTTCAGTGTTCCCCATGGGTCCCCACTTTTTCCAATCCGTTTCCCTGCTCCCTTTGGTTCCCCTCTGTTCTGCAGTGATCCCCACGGTTCCCCACATTTTCCAAACTGTTCCCCCGGCTCGCTTTGGTTTCATACTCTTCTGCAGTGTTCCCCACTGTTCCCCACTTTTTTACAATCTGTTCGCCCTGCTCCCTTTGGTTCCCCTCTATCCTGCAGTGTCCTCCACGGTTCCCCACTTTTTCCAACCTGTTCCTCCTGTTCCCTTTGGTTCCCCACTGTCATGCAGTGTTTTCACAGTTCCCCAATTTTTTCCTATCTGTTCCCCCTGATCCCTTTGGTTCCCCTCTATCATGCAGTGTGCCCCACGGTTCCCCACTTTTTCCAACCTGTTTCACTTGTTCCCTTTGGTTCCCCTCTGTCCTTCCGTGTTCTCCACGGTTCCCAACTTTTTGCAATCCGTTGCCCCTGCTCCGTTTGGTTCCCCTCTGTTCTGCAGTGTTCCCCACTGTTCCCCACTTTTTCCAATCTGTTCCCCCTGCTCCTTTGTCTCCACTCTGTTCTGCAGTTTTCCCCACGGTTCCCCACATTTTCCAAACCATTCCCCCGGCTCGCTTTGGTTTCATACTGTTCTGCAGCGTTCCCCACGGTTCCCCACTTTTTTACAAACTGTTTGCCCTGCTCCCTTTGGCTTCCCCTGTTCTGCATTGTCCTCCACGGTTCCAAACTTTTTGCAATCCATTCCCCCTGTTCCGTTTGTTTGCCCTCTGTTCTGCAGTGTTCCCCACTGTTCCCCACTTTTTCCAATCAGTTCCCCCTGCTCCCTTTAATTCCCCTCTGTACTACAGTGTTCCCCATCGGCGCAACATTTTACAATCCGTTCCCCCTGCTTCCTTTGGTTCCCCTCGGTCGTGCAGTGTTCCCCACGTTTCCCCACTTTTTCCAATGCATTCCCACTGCTCCCTTTGGTGCCCCTCAGTTCTGCAGTGTTCCCCACGGTTCCCCACGTTTTCCAATCCGTTTCCCCTGCTACCTCTGGTTCCCCTCTGTTCTGCATTTTTCTACACTGTTCCCCACTTTTTCCAATCCGATCCCCCTGCTTCCTTTGGTTCACCTCTGTTCTGCAGAACTCCCCACTATTCCCCACTTTTTCCAATCTGTTCCCCCTGCTCCCTTTGGTTCCCCTCTGTTCTGCATTGTTCCCCACGGTTCACCACTTTTCCGAACTGTACCCCCTGCTCCCTTTGATTCACCTCTGTTCTGCAGTGTTGCCCACTGTTCTCAACTTTTTCCAATCTGTTCCTCCTGCTCCCTTTGGTTCCCCACTGTTCTGCATTTTTGCACACGGTTCCCCACTTTTTCAAAACTGTTCCCCCTGCTCCCTTTGGTTCCTCACTGTTCTGCAGTTTTCCTCACGGTTCTCCACATTTTTCGAACCTGTACCCCCTGCTCCCTATGGTTCCCCTCTGCCCTGCAGTGTCCCCCATTGTTCCCCACTTTTTCCAATCTGTTCCCCCTGTTCTCTTTGGTTCGCCTCTGTTCTGCAGTGTTCCCGACGCTTCCCCACTTTTACCAATCCGTTCCCCCTGCTCCCTTTGGTTCCCCTCTATTCTGCAGTGTTCCCCACGATTCTCCACATTCTTTTCCTTCCTGTACCCCCTGCTCCCTTTGGTTCCCCACTGTTGTGCATTTTTGCACACGGTACCCCACTTCTTCTAATCTGTTCCTCCTGCACCCTTTGTTTCCCCACTGTTCTGCATTTTTCCACACGGTTCCCCACTTTTTCCAATCTGTTCCCCCTGCTCCATTTGGTTCCTCACTGTTCTGCAGTGTTCCCCACGGTTGCCCACTTTTTCCAATGTGTTCCCCTGCTCCCTATGGTTCCCCTCTGTTCTGTAGTGATCCCCATGTTTCCCCACATTTTCCAAACTGTTCCCCCTGCTCGATTTGGTTTCATACTGTTCTGCAGTGTTCCCCACGGTTCCCCACTTTTTTACAATCTGTTCGCCCTGCTCCCTTTGGTTCCCCTCTGTCCTGCAGTGTCCTCCACGGTTCCCCACATTTTCCAACCTGTACCTCCTGCTCCCTTTGGTTCCCCTCTGTCATGCAGTGTTTTCACAGTTCCCCAATTTTTTCCTATCTGTTCCCCCTGATCCCTTTGGTTACCCTCTGTCGTGCAGTGTTCCCCACGGTTCCCCACTTTTTCCAATCCGTTCCCTCTGCTCCCTTTGGTTCCCCTCTGTTCTGCAGTGTTCCCCACAGTTCTCCACCTTTTCCAATTCGTTCCCCCTGCTCCCTTTGGTTCCCCACCTTTCTGCATTTTTCCACACGGTTCCTTACTTTTTCCAATCGGTTCCCCACTTTTTCCAATCTGTTCCCCCTGCTCCTTTGGCTCCACTCTGTTCTGCAGTTTTCCCCACGGTTCGCCACATTTTCCAAATCATTCCCTCGGCTCGCTTTCGTTTCATACTGTTCTGCAGCGTTTCCCACGGTTCCCCACTTTTTCCAATCTGTTTCCCCTGCTACCTCTGGTTCCCCTCTGTTCTGCATTTTTCTACACTGTTCCCCACTTTTTCCAATCCGATCCCCCTGCTTCCTTTCGTTCACCTCTGTTCTGCAGAACTCCCCACGATTCCCCACTTTTTCCAATCTGTTCCCCCTGCTCCCTTTGGTTCCCCTCTGTTCTGCATTGTTCCACACGGTTCCCCATTTTTTCCAGTGCGTTCCCCCTGCTTCCTTTGGTCCACCTGTTTTCTGCAGAGTTCCCCACGGTCCACTTTTTCGAATCCTTTCCCCCTGCTCCCTTTGGGTCCCCACTGTTCTGCAGAACTCCCCACGATTCCCCACTTTTTCCAATCTGTTCCCCCTTCTCCCTTTGGTTCCTCTCTGTTCTGCATTGTTCCCCACGGGTCCGCACTTTTCCGAGCTGTTCCCCCTGCTCCCTTTGGTTCTGCTTTGTTCTGCAGTTTTCCCCACGGTTCTCCAAATTTTTTCTAATCTGTTCCCATGCTCCCTTTGGTTCCCGTCTGCCCTGCAGTGGCCCCCATGGTTCCCCACTTTTTCCAATCCGTTCCCCATGCTACCTTTGGTTTCCCTCTGTTCTGCAGTGTTCCCCACAGTTCCCAACTTTTTCCAATCGGTTCCCCCTGCTCCCTTTGATTACCCTCTGTCATGCAGTGTTCGCCATGGGCCCCACTTTTTGCAATCCGTTTCCCCTGCTCACTTTTGTTCCCATCTGTGCTGCAGTGTTCTCCACGGTTCCCCACTTTTTCCAACCTGTACCTCCTGCTACCTTTGGTTCCCCTCTGTCATGCAGTGTTCCCCACGGTTCCCCACTTTTTCCAACATGTACCTCCTGCTCCCTTTGGTGCCCCTCTGTTCTGCAGTGTTGCCCACGGTTGCCCACTTTTTCCAATCTGTTTCCCCTGCTACCTCTGGTTCCCCTCTGTTCTGCATTTTTCCACACTGTTCCCCACTTTTGCCAATCCGTTCCCCCTGCTTCCTTTGGTTCCCCTCTGTTCTGCAGTGTTCCCCACGGTTCCCCACTTTTTCTAATCTGTTCCCCCTGCTACTTTGTCTCCACCCTGTTCTGCAGTTTTCCCCACGGTTCCCCACATTTTCCAAACCATTCCCCCGGCTCGCTTTGGTTTCATACTGTTCTGCAGCATTCCCCACGGTTCCCCACTTTTTTACAAACTGTTTGCCGTGCTCCCTTTGGTTTCCCTGTTCTGCATTGTCCTCCACGGTTCCAAACTTTTTGCAATCCATTCCCCTTGTTCCGTTTGTTTGCCCTCTGTTCTGCATTGTCCCCCACTGTTCCCCACTTTTTCCAATCACTTCCCCCTGCTCCCTTTGATTCCCCTCTGTCCTACAGTGTTCCCCATCGGTGCAACTTTTTACAATCCGTTCCACCTGCTTCCTTTGGTTCCCCTCTGTCGTGCAGTGTTCCCCACGGTTCCCCACTTTTTCCAATCTGTTTCCCCTGCTACCTCTGCTTCCCCTCTGTTCTGCATTTTTCTACACTGTTCCCCACTTATTCCAATCCGATCCCCCTGCTTCCTTTCGTTCACCTCTGTTCTGCAGAACTCCCCACGATTCCCCACTTTTTCCAATCTGTTCCCCCTGCTCCCTTTGGTTCCCCTCTGTTCTGCATTGTTCCACACGGTTCCCCATTTTTTCCAGTCCGTTCCCCCTGCTTCCTTTGGTCCACCTGTTTTCTGCAGAGTTCCCCACGGTCCACTTTTTCGAATCCTTTCCCCCTGCTCCCTTTGGGTCCCCACTGTTCTGCAGAACTCCCCACGATTCCCCACTTTTTCAAATCTGTTCCCCTTCTCCCTTTGGTTCCTCTCTGTTTTGCATTGTTCCCCACGGGTCCGCACTTTTCCGAGCTGTTCCCCCTGCTCCCTTTGGTTCTGCTTTGTTCTGCAGTGTTCCCCACAATTTTCCACATTCTTTTCCTTCCTGTACCTCCTGCTCCCTTTGGTTCCCCTCTGTTGTGCATTTTTGCACACGTTACCCCACTTCTTCTAATCTGTTCCTCCTGCACCCTTTGTTTCCCCACTGTTCTGCATTTTTACACACGGTTCCCCACTTTTTCCAATCTGTTCCCCCTGCTCCCTTTGGTTCCTCACTGTTCTGCAGTGTTCCCCATGGGCCCAACTTTTTACAATCCGTTCCCCCTGCTTCCTTTGGTTCCCCTCTGTCGTGCAATATTCCCCACGGTTCCCCACTTATTCTAATGTGTTCCCTGTGCTGCCTTTGGTGCCCCTCTGTTCTGCAGTGTTCCCCACTTTTTCCAATCTGTTTCCCCTGCTTCCTTTGGTTCACCTCTGTTCTGCAGAATTCCCCACGATTCCCCACTTTTTCCAATCTGTTCCCCCTGCTCCCTTTGGTTCCCCACTGTTCTGCATTTTTCCACACAGTTCCCCACTTTTTCCAATATGTTCCTCCTGCTCCCTTTGATTCCTCACTGTTCTCCACATTTTTTCCAACCTGCACCCCCTGCTCTCTATGGTTCCCCTCTGCCTTGCAGTGTCCCCCATGGTTCCCCACTTTTACCAATCCGTTCCCCCTGCTCCCTTTGGTTCCCCTCTATTCTGCAGTGTTCCCCACGATTCTCCACATTCTTTTCCTTCCTGTACCCCCTGCTCCCTTTGGTTCCCCACTGTTGTGCATTTTTGCACACGGTACCCCACTTCTTCTAATCTGTTCCTCCTGCACCCTTTGTTTCCCCACTGTTCTGCATTTTTCCACACGGTTCCCCACTTTTTCCAATCTGTTCCCCCTGCTCCATTTGGTTCCTCACTGTTCTGCAGTGTTCCCCACGGTTGCCCACTTTTTCCAATGTGTTCCCCTGCTCCCTTTGGTTCCCCTGTGTTCTGTAGTGATCCCCATGTTTCCCCACATTTTCCAAACTGTTCCCCCTGCTCGATTTGGTTTCATACTGTTCTGCAGTGTTCCCCACGGTTCCCCACTTTTTTACAATCTGTTCGCCCTGCTCCCTTTGGTTCCCCTCTGTCCTGCAGTGTCCTCCACGGTTCCCCACATTTTCCAACCTGTACCTCCTGCTCCCTTTGGTTCCCCTCTGTCATGCAGTGTTTTCACAGTTCCCCAATTTTTTCCTATCTGTTCCCCCTGATCCCTTTGGTTACCCTCTGTCGTGCAGTGTTCCCCACGGTTCCCCACTTTTTCCAATCCGTTCCCTCTGCTCCCTTTGGTTCCCCTCTGTTCTGCAGTGTTCCCCACAGTTCTCCACCTTTTCTAATTCGTTCCCCCTGCTCCCTTTGGTTCCCCACCTTTCTGCATTTTTCCACACGGTTCCCTACTTTTTCCAATCGGTTCCCCACTTTTTCCAATCTGTTCCCCCTGCTCCTTTGGCTCCACTCTGTTCTGCAGTTTTCCCCACGGTTCGCCACATTTTCCAAATCATTCCCTCGGCTCGCTTTCGTTTCATACTGTTCTGCAGCGTTTCCCACGGTTCCCCACTTTTTCCAATCTGTTTCCCCTGCTACCTCTGGTTCCCCTCTGTTCTGCATTTTTCTACACTGTTCCCCACTTTTTCCAATCCGATCCCCCTGCTTCCTTTCGTTCACCTCTGTTCTGCAGAACTCCCCACGATTCCCCACTTTTTCCAATCTGTTCCCCCTGCTCCCTTTGGTTCCCCTCTGTTCTGCATTGTTCCACACGGTTCCCCATTTTTTCCAGTGCGTTCCCCCTGCTTCCTTTGGTCCACCTGTTTTCTGCAGAGTTCCCCACGGTCCACTTTTTCGAATCCTTTCCCCCTGCTCCCTTTGGGTCCCCACTGTTCTGCAGAACTCCCCACGATTCCCCACTTTTTCCAATCTGTTCCCCCTTCTCCCTTTGGTTCCTCTCTGTTCTGCATTGTTCCCCACGGGTCCGCACTTTTCCGAGCTGTTCCCCCTGCTCCCTTTGGTTCTGCTTTGTTCTGCAGTTTTCCCCACGGTTCTCCAAATTTTTTCTAATCTGTTCCCATGCTCCCTTTGGTTCCCGTCTGCCCTGCAGTGGCCCCCATGGTTCCCCACTTTTTCCAATCCGTTCCCCATGCTACCTTTGGTTTCCCTCTGTTCTGCAGTGTTCCCCACAGTTCCCAACTTTTTCCAATCGGTTCCCCCTGCTCCCTTTGATTACCCTCTGTCATGCAGTGTTCGCCATGGGCCCCACTTTTTGCAATCCGTTTCCCCTGCTCACTTTTGTTCCCATCTGTGCTGCAGTGTTCTCCACGGTTCCCCACTTTTTCCAACCTGTACCTCCTGCTACCTTTGGTTCCCCTCTGTCATGCAGTGTTCCCCACGGTTCCCCACTTTTTCCAACATGTACCTCCTGCTCCCTTTGGTGCCCCTCTGTTCTGCAGTGTTGCCCACGGTTGCCCACTTTTTCCAATCTGTTTCCCCTGCTACCTCTGGTTCCCCTCTGTTCTGCATTTTTCCACACTGTTCCCCACTTTTGCCAATCCGTTCCCCCTGCTTCCTTTGGTTCCCCTCTGTTCTGCAGTGTTCCCCACGGTTCCCCACTTTTTCTAATCTGTTCCCCCTGCTACTTTGTCTCCACCCTGTTCTGCAGTTTTCCCCACGGTTCCCCACATTTTCCAAACCATTCCCCCGGCTCGCTTTGGTTTCATACTGTTCTGCAGCATTCCCCACGGTTCCCCACTTTTTTACAAACTGTTTGCCGTGCTCCCTTTGGTTTCCCTGTTCTGCATTGTCCTCCACGGTTCCAAACTTTTTGCAATCCATTCCCCTTGTTCCGTTTGTTTGCCCTCTGTTCTGCATTGTCCCCCACTGTTCCCCACTTTTTCCAATCACTTCCCCCTGCTCCCTTTGATTCCCCTCTGTCCTACAGTGTTCCCCATCGGTGCAACTTTTTACAATCCGTTCCACCTGCTTCCTTTGGTTCCCCTCTGTCGTGCAGTGTTCCCCACGGTTCCCCACTTTTTCCAATCTGTTTCCCCTGCTACCTCTGCTTCCCCTCTGTTCTGCATTTTTCTACACTGTTCCCCACTTATTCCAATCCGATCCCCCTGCTTCCTTTCGTTCACCTCTGTTCTGCAGAACTCCCCACGATTCCCCACTTTTTCCAATCTGTTCCCCCTGCTCCCTTTGGTTCCCCTCTGTTCTGCATTGTTCCACACGGTTCCCCATTTTTTCCAGTCCGTTCCCCCTGCTTCCTTTGGTCCACCTGTTTTCTGCAGAGTTCCCCACGGTCCACTTTTTCGAATCCTTTCCCCCTGCTCCCTTTGGGTCCCCACTGTTCTGCAGAACTCCCCACGATTCCCCACTTTTTCAAATCTGTTCCCCTTCTCCCTTTGGTTCCTCTCTGTTTTGCATTGTTCCCCACGGGTCCGCACTTTTCCGAGCTGTTCCCCCTGCTCCCTTTGGTTCTGCTTTGTTCTGCAGTGTTCCCCACAATTTTCCACATTCTTTTCCTTCCTGTACCTCCTGCTCCCTTTGGTTCCCCTCTGTTGTGCATTTTTGCACACGTTACCCCACTTCTTCTAATCTGTTCCTCCTGCACCCTTTGTTTCCCCACTGTTCTGCATTTTTACACACGGTTCCCCACTTTTTCCAATCTGTTCCCCCTGCTCCCTTTGGTTCCTCACTGTTCTGCAGTGTTCCCCATGGGCCCAACTTTTTACAATCCGTTCCCCCTGCTTCCTTTGGTTCCCCTCTGTCGTGCAATATTCCCCACGGTTCCCCACTTATTCTAATGTGTTCCCTGTGCTGCCTTTGGTGCCCCTCTGTTCTGCAGTGTTCCCCACTTTTTCCAATCTGTTTCCCCTGCTTCCTTTGGTTCACCTCTGTTCTGCAGAATTCCCCACGATTCCCCACTTTTTCCAATCTGTTCCCCCTGCTCCCTTTGGTTCCCCACTGTTCTGCATTTTTCCACACAGTTCCCCACTTTTTCCAATATGTTCCTCCTGCTCCCTTTGATTCCTCACTGTTCTCCACATTTTTTCCAACCTGCACCCCCTGCTCTCTATGGTTCCCCTCTGCCTTGCAGTGTCCCCCATGGTTCCCCACTTTTACCAATCCGTTCCCCCTGCTCCCTTTGGTTCCCCTCTATTCTGCAGTGTTCCCCACGATTCTCCACATTCTTTTCCTTCCTGTACCCCCTGCTCCCTTTGGTTCCCCACTGTTGTGCATTTTTGCACACGGTACCCCACTTCTTCTAATCTGTTCCTCCTGCACCCTTTGTTTCCCCACTGTTCTGCATTTTTCCACACGGTTCCCCACTTTTTCCAATCTGTTCCCCCTGCTCCATTTGGTTCCTCACTGTTCTGCAGTGTTCCCCACGGTTGCCCACTTTTTCCAATGTGTTCCCCTGCTCCCTTTGGTTCCCCTGTGTTCTGTAGTGATCCCCATGTTTCCCCACATTTTCCAAACTGTTCCCCCTGCTCGATTTGGTTTCATACTGTTCTGCAGTGTTCCCCACGGTTCCCCACTTTTTTACAATCTGTTCGCCCTGCTCCCTTTGGTTCCCCTCTGTCCTGCAGTGTCCTCCACGGTTCCCCACATTTTCCAACCTGTACCTCCTGCTCCCTTTGGTTCCCCTCTGTCATGCAGTGTTTTCACAGTTCCCCAATTTTTTCCTATCTGTTCCCCCTGATCCCTTTGGTTACCCTCTGTCGTGCAGTGTTCCCCACGGTTCCCCACTTTTTCCAATCCGTTCCCTCTGCTCCCTTTGGTTCCCCTCTGTTCTGCAGTGTTCCCCACAGTTCTCCACCTTTTCTAATTCGTTCCCCCTGCTCCCTTTGGTTCCCCACCTTTCTGCATTTTTCCACACGGTTCCCTACTTTTTCCAATCGGTTCCCCACTTTTTCCAATCTGTTCCCCCTGCTCCTTTGGCTCCACTCTGTTCTGCAGTTTTCCCCACGGTTCGCCACATTTTCCAAATCATTCCCTCGGCTCGCTTTCGTTTCATACTGTTCTGCAGCGTTTCCCACGGTTCCCCACTTTTTCCAATCTGTTTCCCCTGCTACCTCTGGTTCCCCTCTGTTCTGCATTTTTCTACACTGTTCCCCACTTTTTCCAATCCGATCCCCCTGCTTCCTTTCGTTCACCTCTGTTCTGCAGAACTCCCCACGATTCCCCACTTTTTCCAATCTGTTCCCCCTGCTCCCTTTGGTTCCCCTCTGTTCTGCATTGTTCCACACGGTTCCCCATTTTTTCCAGTGCGTTCCCCCTGCTTCCTTTGGTCCACCTGTTTTCTGCAGAGTTCCCCACGGTCCACTTTTTCGAATCCTTTCCCCCTGCTCCCTTTGGGTCCCCACTGTTCTGCAGAACTCCCCACGATTCCCCACTTTTTCCAATCTGTTCCCCCTTCTCCCTTTGGTTCCTCTCTGTTCTGCATTGTTCCCCACGGGTCCGCACTTTTCCGAGCTGTTCCCCCTGCTCCCTTTGGTTCTGCTTTGTTCTGCAGTTTTCCCCACGGTTCTCCAAATTTTTTCTAATCTGTTCCCATGCTCCCTTTGGTTCCCGTCTGCGCTGCAGTGGCCCCCATGGTTCCCCACTTTTTCCAATCCGTTCCCCATGCTACCTTTGGTTTCCCTCTGTTCTGCAGTGTTCCCCACAGTTCCCAACTTTTTCCAATCGGTTCCCCCTGCTCCCATTGATTACCCTCTGTCATGCAGTGTTCGCCATGGGCCCCACTTTTTGCAATCCGTTTCCCCTGCTCACTTTTGTTCCCATCTGTGCTGCAGTGTTCTCCACGGTTCCCCACTTTTTCCAACCTGTACCTCCTGCTACCTTTTGTTCCCCTCTGTCATGCAGTGTTCCCCACGGTTCCCCACTTTTTCCAACATGTACCTCCTGCTCCCTTTGGTGCCCCTCTGTTCTGCAGTGTTGCCCACGGTTCCCCACTTTTTCCAATCTGTTTCCCCTGCTACCTCTGGTTCCCCTCTGTTCTGCATTTTTCCACACTGTTCCCCACTTTTGCCAATCCGTTCCCCCTGCTTCCTTTGGTTCCCCTCTGTTCTGCAGTGTTCCCCACGGTTCCCCACTTTTTCTAATCTGTTCCCCCTGCTACTTTGTCTCCACCCTGTTCTGCAGTTTTCCCCACGGTTCCCCACATTTTCCAAACCATTCCCCCGGCTCGCTTTGGTTTCATACTGTTCTGCAGCATTCCCCACGGTTCCCCACTTTTTTACAAACTGTTTACCGTGCTCCCTTTGGTTTTCCCTGTTCTGCATTGTCCTCCACGGTTACAAAATTTTGCAATCCATTCCCCTTGTTCCGTTTGTTTGCCCTCTGTTCTGCAGTGTCCCCCACTGTTCCCCACTTTTTCCAATCACTTCCCCCTGCTCCCTTTGATTCCCCTCTGTCCTACAGTGTTCCCCATCGGTGCAACTTTTTACAATCCGTTCCACCTGCTTCCTTTGGTTCCCCTCTGTCGTGCAGTGTTCCCCACGGTTCCCCACTTTTTCCAATCTGTTTCCCCTGCTACCTCTGCTTCCCCTCTGTTCTGCATTTTTCTACACTGTTCCCCACTTTTTCCAATCCGATCCCCCTGCTTCCTTTCGTTCACCTCTGTTCTGCAGAACTCCCCACGATTCCCCACTTTTTCCAATCTGTTCCCCCTGCTCCCTTTGGTTCCCCTCTGTTCTGCATTGTTCCACACGGTTCCCCATTTTTTCCAGTCCGTTCCCCCTGCTTCCTTTGGTCCACCTGTTTTCTGCAGAGTTCCCCACGGTCCACTTTTTCGAATCCTTTCCCCCTGCTCCCTTTGGGTCCCCACTGTTCTGCAGAACTCCCCACGGGTCCGCACTTTTCCGAGCTGTTCCCCCTGCTCCCTTTGGTTCTGCTTTGTTCTGCAGTGTTCCCCACAATTTTCCACATTCTTTTCCTTCCTGTACCTCCTGCTCCCTTTGGTTCCCCTCTGTTGTGCATTTTTGCACACGTTACCCCACTTCTTCTAATCTGTTCCTCCTGCACCCTTTGTTTCCCCACTGTTCTGCATTTTTACACACGGTTCCCCACTTTTTCCAATCTGTTCCCCCTGCTCCCTTTGGTTCCTCACTGTTCTGCAGTGTTCCCCATGGGCCCAACTTTTTACAATCCGTTCCCCCTGCTTCCTTTGGTTCCCCTCTGTCGTGCAATATTCCCCACGGTTCCCCACTTATTCTAATGTGTTCCCTGTGCTGCCTTTGGTGCCCCTCTGTTCTGCAGTGTTCCCCACGATTCTCCACATTCTTTTCCTTCCTGTTCCCCCTGCTCCCTTTGGTTCCTCACTGTTCTGCAGTGTTCCCCATGGGCCCAACTTTTTTACAATCTGTTCGCCCTGCTCCCTTTGGTTCCCCTCTGTCCTGCAGTGTCCTCCACGGTTCCCCACATTTTCCAACCTGTACCTCCTGCTCCCTTTGGTTCCCCTCTGTCATGCAGTGTTTTCACAGTTCCCCAATTTTTTCCTATCTGTTCCCCCTGATCCATTTGGTTACCCTCTGTCGTGCAGTGTTCCCCACGGTTCCCCACATTTTCCAATCCGTTCCCTCTGCTCCCTTTGGTTCCCCTCTGTTCTGCAGTGTTCCCCACAGTTCTCCACCTTTTCCAATTCGTTCCCCCTGCTCCCTTTGGTTCCCCACCTTTCTGCATTTTTCCACACGGTTCCCTACTTTTTCCAATCGGTTCCCCACTTTTTCCAATCTGTTCCCCCTGCTCCTTTGGCTCCACTCTGTTCTGCAGTTTTCCCCACGGTTCGCCACATTTTCCAAATCATTCCCTCGGCTCGCTTTCGTTTCATACTGTTCTGCAGCGTTTCCCACGGTTCCCCACTTTTTCCAATCTGTTTCCCCTGCTACCTCTGGTTCCCCTCTGTTCTGCATTTTTCTACACTGTTCTCCACTTTTTCCAATCCGATCCCCCTGCTTCCTTTCGTTCACCTCTGTTCTGCAGAACTCCCCACGATTCCCCACTTTTTCCAATCTGTTCCCCCTGCTCCCTTTGGTTCCCCTCTGTTCTGCATTGTTCCACACGGTTCCCCATTTTTTCCAGTGCGTTCCCCCTGCTTCCTTTGGTCCACCTGTTTTC
This sequence comes from Narcine bancroftii, assembly GCF_036971445.1. Taxonomy (NCBI): domain Eukaryota; kingdom Metazoa; phylum Chordata; class Chondrichthyes; order Torpediniformes; family Narcinidae; genus Narcine; species Narcine bancroftii. The sequence continues at coordinate 725,569 of NW_027211889.1, read as the reverse complement.
TGCAGAGTTCCCCACGGTCCACTTTTTCGAATCCTTTCCCCCTGCTCCCTTTGGGTCCCCACTGTTCTGCAGAACTCCCCACGATTCCCCACTTTTTCCAATCCATTTCCCCTGCTCCCTTTGGTTCCCCTCTATTGTTCAGTGTTCCCCATGGGTCCCCACTTTTTCCAATCCGTTTCCCTGCTCCCTTTGGTTCCCCTCTGTTCTGCAGTGATCCCCACGGTTCCCCACATTTTCCAAACTGTTCCCCCGGCTCGCTTTGGTTTCATACTCTTCTGCAGTGTTCCCCACTGTTCCCCACTTTTTTACAATCTGTTCGCCCTGCTCCCTTTGGTTCCCCTCTATCCTGCAGTGTCCTCCACGGTTCCCCACTTTTTCCAACCTGTTCCTCCTGTTCCCTTTGGTTCCCCACTGTCATGCAGTGTTTTCACAGTTCCCCAATTTTTTCCTATCTGTTCCCCCTGATCCCTTTGGTTCCCCTCTATCACGCAGTGTGCCCCACGGTTCCCCACTTTTTCCAACCTGTTTCACTTGTTCCCTTTGGTTCCCCTCTGTCCTTCCGTGTTCTCCACGGTTCCCAACTTTTTGCAATCCGTTGCCCCTGCTCCGTTTGTTTCCCCTCTGTTCTGCAGTGTTCCCCACTGTTCCCCACTTTTTCCAATCTGTTCCCCCTGCTCCTTTGTCTCCACTCTGTTCTGCAGTTTTCCCCACGGTTCCCAACATTTTCCAAACCATTCCCCCGGCTCGCTTTGGTTTCATACTGTTCTGCAGCGTTCCCCACGGTTCCCCACTTTTTTACAAACTGTTTGCCCTGCTCCCTTTGGCTTCCCCTGTTCTGCATTGTCCTCCACGGTTCCAAACTTTTTGCAATCCATTCCCCCTGTTCCGTTTGTTTGCCCTCTGTTCTGCAGTGTTCCCCACTGTTCCCCACTTTTTCCAATCAGTTCCCCCTGCTCCCTTTAATTCCCCTCTGTCCTACAGTGTTCCCCATCGGCGCAACATTTTACAATCCGTTCCCCCTGCTTCCTTTGGTTCCCCTCGGTCGTGCAGTGTTCCCCACGTTTCCCCACTTTTTCCAATGCATTCCCACTGCTCCCTTTGGTGCCCCTCAGTTCTGCAGTGTTCCCCACGGTTCCCCACGTTTTCCAATCCGTTTCCCCTGCTACCTCTGGTTCCCCTCTGTTCTGCATTTTTCTACACTGTTCCCCACTTTTTCCAATCCGATCCCCCTGCTTCCTTTGGTTCACCTCTGTTCTGCAGAACTCCCCACTATTCCCCACTTTTTCCAATCTGTTCCCCCTGCTCCCTTTGGTTCCCCTCTGTTCTGCATTGTTCCCCACGGTTCACCACTTTTCCGAACTGTACCCCCTGCTCCCTTTGATTCACCTCTGTTCTGCAGTGTTGCCCACTGTTCTCAACTTTTTCCAATCTGTTCCTCCTGCTCCCTTTGGTTCCCCACTGTTCTGCATTTTTGCACACGGTTCCCCACTTTTTCAAAACTGTTCCCCCTGCTCCCTTTGGTTCCTCACTGTTCTGCAGTTTTCCTCACGGTTCTCCACATTTTTCGAACCTGTACCCCCTGCTCCCTATGGTTCCCCTCTGCCCTGCAGTGTCCCCCATTGTTCCCCACTTTTTCCAATCTGTTCCCCCTGTTCTCTTTGGTTCGCCTCTGTTCTGCAGTGTTCCCGACGCTTCCCCACTTTTACCAATCCGTTCCCCCTGCTCCCTTTGGTTCCCCTCTATTCTGCAGTGTTCCCCACGATTCTCCACATTCTTTTCCTTCCTGTACCCCCTGCTCCCTTTGGTTCCCCACTGTTGTGCATTTTTGCACACGGTACCCCACTTCTTCTAATCTGTTCCTCCTGCACCCTTTGTTTCCCCACTGTTCTGCATTTTTCCACACGGTTCCCCACTTTTTCCAATCTGTTCCCCCTGCTCCATTTGGTTCCTCACTGTTCTGCAGTGTTCCCCACGGTTGCCCACTTTTTCCAATGTGTTCCCCTGCTCCCTATGGTTCCCCTCTGTTCTGTAGTGATCCCCATGTTTCCCCACATTTTCCAAACTGTTCCCCCTGCTCGATTTGGTTTCATACTGTTCTGCAGTGTTCCCCACGGTTCCCCACTTTTTTACAATCTGTTCGCCCTGCTCCCTTTGGTTCCCCTCTGTCCTGCAGTGTCCTCCACGGTTCCCCACATTTTCCAACCTGTACCTCCTGCTCCCTTTGGTTCCCCTCTGTCATGCAGTGTTTTCACAGTTCCCCAATTTTTTCCTATCTGTTCCCCCTGATCCCTTTGGTTACCCTCTGTCGTGCAGTGTTCCCCACGGTTCCCCACTTTTTCCAATCCGTTCCCTCTGCTCCCTTTGGTTCCCCTCTGTTCTGCAGTGTTCCCCACAGTACTCCACCTTTTCCAATTCGTTCCCCCTGCTCCCTTTGGTTCCCCACCTTTCTGCATTTTTCCACACGGTTCCCTACTTTTTCCAATCGGTTCCCCACTTTTTCCAATCTGTTCCCCCTGCTCCTTTGGCTCCACTCTGTTCTGCAGTTTTCCCCACGGTTCGCCACATTTTCCAAATCATTCCCTCGGCTCGCTTTCGTTTCATACTGTTCTGCAGCGTTTCCCACGGTTCCCCACTTTTTCCAATCTGTTTCCCCTGCTACCTCTGGTTCCCCTCTGTTCTGCATTTTTCTACACTGTTCCCCACTTTTTCCAATCCGATCCCCCTGCTTCCTTTCGTTCACCTCTGTTCTGCAGAACTCCCCACGATTCCCCACTTTTTCCAATCTGTTCCCCCTGCTCCCTTTGGTTCCCCTCTGTTCTGCATTGTTCCACACGGTTCCCCATTTTTTCCAGTGCGTTCCCCCTGCTTCCTTTGGTCCACCTGTTTTCTGCAGAGTTCCCCACGGTCCACTTTTTCGAATCCTTTCCCCCTGCTCCCTTTGGGTCCCCACTGTTCTGCAGAACTCCCCACGATTCCCCACTTTTTCCAATCTGTTCCCCCTTCTCCCTTTGGTTCCTCTCTGTTCTGCATTGTTCCCCACGGGTCCGCACTTTTCCGAGCTGTTCCCCCTGCTCCCTTTGGTTCTGCTTTGTTCTGCAGTTTTCCCCACGGTTCTCCAAATTTTTTCTAATCTGTTCCCATGCTCCCTTTGGTTCCCGTCTGCCCTGCAGTGGCCCCCATGGTTCCCCACTTTTTCCAATCCGTTCCCCATGCTACCTTTGGTTTCCCTCTGTTCTGCAGTGTTCCCCACAGTTCCCAACTTTTTCCAATCGGTTCCCCCTGCACCCTTTGATTACCCTCTGTCATGCAGTGTTCGCCATGGGCCCCACTTTTTGCAATCCGTTTCCCCTGCTCACTTTTGTTCCCATCTGTGCTGCAGTGTTCTCCACGGTTCCCCACTTTTTCCAACCTGTACCTCCTGCTACCTTTGGTTCCCCTCTGTCATGCAGTGTTCCCCACGGTTCCCCACTTTTTCCAACATGTACCTCCTGCTCCCTTTGGTGCCCCTCTGTTCTGCAGTGTTGCCCACGGTTGCCCACTTTTTCCAATCTGTTTCCCCTGCTACCTCTGGTTCCCCTCTGTTCTGCATTTTTCCACACTGTTCCCCACTTTTGCCAATCCGTTCCCCCTGCTTCCTTTGGTTCCCCTCTGTTCTGCAGTGTTCCCCACGGTTCCCCACTTTTTCTAATCTGTTCCCCCTGCTACTTTGTCTCCACCCTGTTCTGCAGTTTTCCCCACGGTTCCCCACATTTTCCAAACCATTCCCCCGGCTCGCTTTGGTTTCATACTGTTCTGCAGCATTCCCCACGGTTCCCCACTTTTTTACAAACTGTTTGCCGTGCTCCCTTTGGTTTCCCTGTTCTGCATTGTCCTCCACGGTTCCAAACTTTTTGCAATCCATTCCCCTTGTTCCGTTTGTTTGCCCTCTGTTCTGCAGTGTCCCCCACTGTTCCCCACTTTTTCCAATCACTTCCCCCTGCTCCCTTTGATTCCCCTCTGTCCTACAGTGTTCCCCATCGGTGCAACTTTTTACAATCCGTTCCACCTGCTTCCTTTGGTTCCCCTCTGTCGTGCAGTGTTCCCCACGGTTCCCCACTTTTTCCAATCTGTTTCCCCTGCTACCTCTGCTTCCCCTCTGTTCTGCATTTTTCTACACTGTTCCCCACTTATTCCAATCCGATCCCCCTGCTTCCTTTCGTTCACCTCTGTTCTGCAGAACTCCCCACGATTCCCCACTTTTCCCAATCTGTTCCCCCTGCTCCCTTTGGTTCCCCTCTGTTCTGCATTGTTCCACACGGTTCCCCATTTTTTCCAGTCCGTTCCCCCTGCTTCCTTTGGTCCACCTGTTTTCTGCAGAGTTCCCCACGGTCCACTTTTTCGAATCCTTTCCCCCTGCTCCCTTTGGGTCCCCACTGTTCTGCAGAACTCCCCACGATTCCCCACTTTTTCCAATCTGTTCCCCTTCTCCCTTTGGTTCCTCTCTGTTTTGCATTGTTCCCCACGGGTCCGCACTTTTCCGAGCTGTTCCCCCTGCTCCCTTTGGTTCTGCTTTGTTCTGCAGTGTTCCCCACAATTTTCCACATTCTTTTCCTTCCTGTACCTCCTGCTCCCTTTGGTTCCCCTCTGTTGTGCATTTTTGCACACGTTACCCCACTTCTTCTAATCTGTTCCTCCTGCACCCTTTGTTTCCCCACTGTTCTGCATTTTTACACACGGTTCCCCACTTTTTCCAATCTGTTCCCCCTGCTCCCTTTGGTTCCTCACTGTTCTGCAGTGTTCCCCATGGGCCCAACTTTTTACAATCCGTTCCCCCTGCTTCCTTTGGTTCCCCTCTGTCGTGCAATATTCCCCACGGTTCCCCACTTATTCTAATGTGTTCCCTGTGCTGCCTTTGGTGCCCCTCTGTTCTGCAGTGTTCCCCACTTTTTCCAATCTGTTTCCCCTGCTTCCTTTGGTTCACCTCTGTTCTGCAGAATTCCCCACGATTCCCCACTTTTTCCAATCTGTTCCCCCTGCTCCCTTTGGTTCCCCACTGTTCTGCATTTTTCCACACAGTTCCCCACTTTTTCCAATATGTTCCTCCTGCTCCCTTTGATTCCTCACTGTTCTCCACATTTTTTCCAACCTGCACCCCCTGCTCTCTATGGTTCCCCTCTGCCTTGCAGTGTCCCCCATGGTTCCCCACTTTTACCAATCCGTTCCCCCTGCTCCCTTTGGTTCCCCTCTATTCTGCAGTATTCCCCACGATTCTCCACATTCTTTTCCTTCCTGTACCCCCTGCTCCCTTTGGTTCCCCACTGTTGTGCATTTTTGCACACGGTACCCCACTTCTTCTAATCTGTTCCTCCTGCACCCTTTGTTTCCCCACTGTTCTGCATTTTTCCACACGGTTCCCCACTTTTTCCAATCTGTTCCCCCTGCTCCATTTGGTTCCTCACTGTTCTGCAGTGTTCCCCACGGTTGCCCACTTTTTCCAATGTGTTCCCCTGCTCCCTTTGGTTCCCCTGTGTTCTGTAGTGATCCCCATGTTTCCCCACATTTTCCAAACTGTTCCCCCTGCTCGATTTGGTTTCATACTGTTCTGCAGTGTTCCCCACGGTTCCCCACTTTTTTACAATCTGTTCGCCCTGCTCCCTTTGGTTCCCCTCTGTCCTGCAGTGTCCTCCACGGTTCCCCACATTTTCCAACCTGTACCTCCTGCTCCCTTTGGTTCCCCTCTGTCATGCAGTGTTTTCACAGTTCCCCAATTTTTTCCTATCTGTTCCCCCTGATCCCTTTGGTTACCCTCTGTCGTGCAGTGTTCCCCACGGTTCCCCACTTTTTCCAATCCGTTCCCTCTGCTCCCTTTGGTTCCCCTCTGTTCTGCAGTGTTCCCCACAGTTCTCCACCTTTTCTAATTCGTTCCCCCTGCTCCCTTTGGTTCCCCACCTTTCTGCATTTTTCCACACGGTTCCCTACTTTTTCCAATCGGTTCCCCACTTTTTCCAATCTGTTCCCCCTGCTCCTTTGGCTCCACTCTGTTCTGCAGTTTTCCCCACGGTTCGCCACATTTTCCAAATCATTCCCTCGGCTCGCTTTCGTTTCATACTGTTCTGCAGCGTTTCCCACGGTTCCCCACTTTTTCCAATCTGTTTCCCCTGCTACCTCTGGTTCCCCTCTGTTCTGCATTTTTCTACACTGTTCCCCACTTTTTCCAATCCGATCCCCCTGCTTCCTTTCGTTCACCTCTGTTCTGCAGAACTCCCCACGATTCCCCACTTTTTCCAATCTGTTCCCCCTGCTCCCTTTGGTTCCCCTCTGTTCTGCATTGTTCCACACGGTTCCCCATTTTTTCCAGTGCGTTCCCCCTGCTTCCTTTGGTCCACCTGTTTTCTGCAGAGTTCCCCACGGTCCACTTTTTCGAATCCTTTCCCCCTGCTCCCTTTGGGTCCCCACTGTTCTGCAGAACTCCCCACGATTCCCCACTTTTTCCAATCTGTTCCCCCTTCTCCCTTTGGTTCCTCTCTGTTCTGCATTGTTCCCCACGGGTCCGCACTTTTCCGAGCTGTTCCCCCTGCTCCCTTTGGTTCTGCTTTGTTCTGCAGTTTTCCCCACGGTTCTCCAAATTTTTTCTAATCTGTTCCCATGCTCCCTTTGGTTCCCGTCTGCGCTGCAGTGGCCCCCATGGTTCCCCACTTTTTCCAATCCGTTCCCCATGCTACCTTTGGTTTCCCTCTGTTCTGCAGTGTTCCCCACAGTTCCCAACTTTTTCCAATCGGTTCCCCCTGCTCCCATTGATTACCCTCTGTCATGCAGTGTTCGCCATGGGCCCCACTTTTTGCAATCCGTTTCCCCTGCTCACTTTTGTTCCCATCTGTGCTGCAGTGTTCTCCACGGTTCCCCACTTTTTCCAACCTGTACCTCCTGCTACCTTTTGTTCCCCTCTGTCATGCAGTGTTCCCCACGGTTCCCCACTTTTTCCAACATGTACCTCCTGCTCCCTTTGGTGCCCCTCTGTTCTGCAGTGTTGCCCACGGTTCCCCACTTTTTCCAATCTGTTTCCCCTGCTACCTCTGGTTCCCCTCTGTTCTGCATTTTTCCACACTGTTCCCCACTTTTGCCAATCCGTTCCCCCTGCTTCCTTTGGTTCCCCTCTGTTCTGCAGTGTTCCCCACGGTTCCCCACTTTTTCTAATCTGTTCCCCCTGCTACTTTGTCTCCACCCTGTTCTGCAGTTTTCCCCACGGTTCCCCACATTTTCCAAACCATTCCCCCGGCTCGCTTTGGTTTCATACTGTTCTGCAGAATTCCCCACGGTTCCCCACTTTTTTACAAACTGTTTGCCGTGCTCCCTTTGGTTTTCCCTGTTCTGCATTGTCCTCCACGGTTCCAAAATTTTGCAATCCATTCCCCTTGTTCCGTTTGTTTGCCCTCTGTTCTGCAGTGTCCCCCACTGTTCCCCACTTTTTCCAATCACTTCCCCCTGTTCCCTTTGATTCCCCTCTGTCCTACAGTGTTCCCCATCGGTGCAACTTTTTACAATCCGTTCCACCTGCTTCCTTTGGTTCCCCTCTGTCGTGCAGTGTTCCCCACGGTTCCCCACTTTTTCCAATCTGTTTCCCCTGCTACCTCTGCTTCCCCTCTGTTCTGCATTTTTCTACACTGTTCCCCACTTTTTCCAATCCGATCCCCCTGCTTCCTTTCGTTCACCTCTGTTCTGCAGAAATCCCCACGATTCCCCACTTTTTCCAATCTGTTCCCCCTGCTCCCTTTGGTTCCCCTCTGTTCTGCATTGTTCCACACGGTTCCCCATTTTTTCCAGTCCGTTCCCCCTGCTTCCTTTGGTCCACCTGTTTTCTGCAGAGTTCCCCACGGTCCACTTTTTCGAATCCTTTCCCCCTGCTCCCTTTGGGTCCCCACTGTTCTGCAGAACTCCCCACGATTCCCCACTTTTTCCAATCTGTTCCCCTTCTCCCTTTGGTTCCTCTCTGTTTTGCATTGTTCCCCACGTGTCCGCACTTTTCCGAGCTGTTCCCCCTGCTCCCTTTGGTTCTGCTTTGTTCTGCAGTGTTCCCCACAATTTTCCACATTCTTTTCCTTCCTGTACCTCCTGCTCCCTTTGGTTCCCCTCTGTTGTGCATTTTTGCACACGTTACCCCACTTCTTCTAATCTGTTCCTCCTGCACCCTTTGTTTCCCCACTGTTCTGCATTTTTACACACGGTTCCCCACTTTTTCCAATCTGTTCCCCCTGCTCCCTTTGGTTCCTCACTGTTCTGCAGTGTTCCCCATGGGCCCAACTTTTTACAATCCGTTCCCCCTGCTTCCTTTGGTTCCCCTCTGTCGTGCAATATTCCCCACGGTTCCCCACTTATTCTAATGTGTTCCCTGTGCTGCCTTTGGTGCCCCTCTGTTCTGCAGTGTTCCCCACTTTTTCCAATCTGTTTCCCCTGCTTCCTTTGGTTCACCTCTGTTCTGCAGAATTCCCCACGATTCCCCACTTTTTCCAATCTGTTCCCCCTGCTCCCTTTGGTTCCCCACTGTTCTGCATTTTTCCACACAGTTCCCCACTTTTTCCAATATGTTCCTCCTGCTCCCTTTGATTTCTCACTGTTCTCCACATTTTTTCCAACCTGCACCCCCTGCTCTCTATGGTTCCCCTCTGCCTTGCAGTGTCCCCCATGGTTCCCCACTTTTTCCAATCCGTTCCCCCTGTTCCCTTTTGTTTGCCTCTGTTCTGCAGTGTTCCCGACGCTTCCCCACTTTTTCCAATCCGTTCCCCCTGCTCCCTTTGGTTCCCCTCTATTCTGCATTGTTACCCACATTTCTCCACATTTTTTCCATCCTGTACCCCCTGCTCCCTATGAATCCCCTCTGCCTTGCAGTGTTCCCAATGGGACCCCACTTTTTCCAATCTGTTCCCCCTGGTCCTTTCGCTCCACTCTGTTCTGCAGTTTTCCCCATGGTTCTCCACATTTTTTCCAAACTGTTCCACCTGCTCCATTTGGTTCTGCAGTGCTTCCCACGGTTCCCCACTTTTTCCAATCCATTTCCCCTGCTCCCTTTGGTTCCCCTCTATTGTTCAGTGTTCCCCACGGGTCCCCACTTTTTCCAATCCGTTTCCCTGCTCCCTTTGGTTCCCCTCTGTTCTGCAGTGATCCCCACGGTTCCCCACATTTTCCAAACTGTTCCCCCGGCTCGCTTTGGTTTCATACTCTTCTGCAGTGTTCCCCACTGTTCCCCACTTTTTTACAATCTGTTCGCCCTGCTCCCTTTGGTTCCCCTCTATCCTGCAGTGTCCTCCACGGTTCCCCACTTTTTCCAACCTGTTCCTCCTGTTCCCTTTGGTTCCCCTCTGTCATGCAGTGTTTTCACAGTTCCCCAATTTTTTCCTATCTGTTCCCCCTGATCCCTTTGGTTCCCCTCTATCATGCAGTGTGCCCCACGGTTCCCCACTTTTTCCAACCTGTTCCACTTGTTCCCTTTGGTTCCCATCTGTCCTTCCGTGTTCTCCACGGTTCCCAACTTTTTGCAATCCGTTGCCCCTGCTCCGTTTGGTTCCCCTCTGTTCTGCAGTGTTCCCCACTGTTCCCCACTTTTTCCAATCTGTTCCCCCTGCTCCTTTGTCTCCACTCTGTTCTGCAGTTTTCCCCACGGTTCCCCACATTTTCCAAACCATTCCCCCGGCTCGCTTTGGTTTCATACTGTTCTGCAGCGTTCCCCACGGTTCCCAACTTTTTTACAAACTGTTTGCCCTGCTCCCTTTGGCTTCCCCTGTTCTGCATTGTCCTCCACGGTTCCAAAATTTTTGCAATCCATTCCCCCTGTTCCGTTTGTTTGCCCTCTGTTCTGCAGTGTTCCCCACTGTTCCCCACTTTTTCCAATCAGTTCCCCCTGCTCCCTTTAATTCCCCTCTGTCCTACAGTGTTCCCCATCGGCGCAACATTTTACAATCCGTTCCCCCTGCTTCCTTTGGTTCCCCTCTGTCGTGCAGTGTTCCCCACGTTTCCCCACTTTTTCCAATGCATTCCCACTGCTCCCTTTGGTGCCCCTCAGTTCTGCAGTGTTCCCCACGGTTCCCCACGTTTTCCAATCCGTTTCCCCTGCTACCTCTGGTTCCCCTCTGTTCTGCATTTTTCTACACTGTTCCCCACTTTTTCCAATCCGATCCCCCTGCTTCCTTTGGTTCACCTCTGTTCTGCAGAACTCCCCACTATTCCCCACTTTTTCCAATCTGTTCCCCCTGCTCCCTTTGGTTCCCCTCTGTTCTGCATTGTTCCCCACGGTTCACCACTTTTCCGAAATGTACCCCCTGCTCCCTTTGATTCACCTCTGTTCTGCAGTGTTGCCCACTGTTCTCAACTTTTTCCAATCTGTTCCTCCTGCTCCCTTTGGTTCCCCACTGTTCTGCATTTTTGCACACGGTTCCCCACTTTTTCAAAACTGTTCCCCCTGCTCCCTTTGGTTCCTCACTGTTCTGCAGTTTTCCTCACGGTTCTCCACATTTTTCCAACCTGTACCCCCTGCTCCCTATGGTTCCCCTCTGCCCTGCAGTGTCCCCCATTGTTCCCCACTTTTTCCAATCCGTTCCCCCTGCTCCCTTTGGTTCCCCTCTATTCTGCAGTGTTCCCCACGATTCTCCACATTCTTTTCCTTCCTGTACCCCCTGCTCCCTTTGGTTCCCCACTGTTGTGCATTTTTGCACACGGTACCCCACTTCTTCTAATCTGTTCCTCCTGCACCCTTTGTTTCCCCACTGTTCTGCATTTTTCCACACGGTTCCCCACTTTTTCCAATCTGTTCCCCCTGCTCCATTTGGTTCCTCACTGTTCTGCAGTGTTCCCCACGGTTGCCCACTTTTTCCAATGTGTTCCCCTGCTCCCTTTGGTTCCCCTCTGTTCTGTAGTGATCCCCACGTTTCCCCACATTTTCCAAACTGTTCCCCCTGCTCGATTTGGTTTCATACTGTTCTGCATTGTTCCCCACGGTTCCCCACTTTTTTACAATCTGTTCGCCCTGCTCCCTTTGGTTCCCCTCTGTCCTGCAGTGTCCTCCACGGTTCCCCACATTTTCCAACCTGTACCTCCTGCTCCCTTTGGTTCCCCTCTGTCATGCAGTGTTTTCACAGTTCCCCAATTTTTTCCTATCTGTTCCCCCTGATCCCTTTGGTTACCCTCTGTCGTGCAGTGTTCCCCACGGTTCCCCACATTTTCCAATCCGTTCCCTCTGCTCCCTTTGGTTCCCCTCTGTTCTGCAGTGTTCCCCACAGTTCTCCACCTTTTCCAATTCGTTCCCCCTGCTCCCTTTGGTTCCCCACCTTTCTGCATTTTTCCACACGGTTCCCTACTTTTTCCAATCGGTTCCCCACTTTTTCCAATCTGTTCCCCCTGCTCCTTTGGCTCCACTCTGTTCTGCAGTTTTCCCCACGGTTCGCCACATTTTCCAAATCATTCCCTCGGCTCGCTTTCGTTTCATACTGTTCTGCAGCGTTTCCCACGGTTCCCCACTTTTTCCAATCTGTTTCCCCTGCTACCTCTGGTTCCCCTCTGTTCTGCATTTTTCTACACTGTTCCCCACTTTTTCCAATCCGATCCCCCTGCTTCCTTTCGTTCACCTCTGTTCTGCAGAACTCCCCACGATTCCCCACTTTTTCCAATCTGTTCCCCCTGCTCCCTTTGGTTCCCCTCTGTTCTGCATTGTTCCACACGGTTCCCCATTTTTTCCAGTGCGTTCCCCCTGCTTCCTTTGGTCCACCTGTTTTCTGCAGAGTTCCCCACGGTCCACTTTTTCGAATCCTTTCCCCCTGCTCCCTTTGGGTCCCCACTGTTCTGCAGAACTCCCCACGATTCCCCACTTTTTCCAATCTGTTCCCCCTTCTCCCTTTGGTTCCTCTCTGTTCTGCATTGTTCCCCACGGGTCCGCACTTTTCCGAGCTGTTCCCCCTGCTCCCTTTGATTCTGCTTTGTTCTGCAGTTTTCCCCACGGTTCTCCAAATTTTTTCTAATCTGTTCCCATGCTCCCTTTGGTTCCCGTCTGCCCTGCAGTGGCCCCCATGGTTCCCCACTTTTTCCAATCCGTTCCCCATGCTACCTTTGGTTTCCCTCTGTTCTGCAGTGTTCCCCACAGTTCCCAACTTTTTCCAATCGGTTCCCCCTGCTCCCTTTGATTACCCTCTGTCATGCAGTGTTCGCCATGGCCTCCACTTTTTGCAATCCGTTTCCCCTGCTCACTTTTGTTCCCATCTGTGCTGCAGTGTTCTCCACGGTTCCCCACTTTTTCCAACCTGTACCTCCTGCTACCTTTGGTTCCCCTCTGTCATGCAGTGTTCCCCACGGTTCCCCACTTTTTCCAACATGTACCTCCTGCTCCCTTTGGTGCCCCTCTGTTCTGCAGTGTTGCCCACGGTTCCCCACTTTTTCCAATCTGTTTCCCCTGCTACCTCTGGGTCCCCTCTGTTCTGCATTTTTCCACACTGTTCCCCACTTTTGCCAATCCGTTCCCCCTGCTTCCTTTGGTTCCCCTCTGTTCTGCAGTGTTCCCCACGGTTCCCCACTTTTTCTAATCTGTTCCCCCTGCTACTTTGTCTCCACCCTGTTCTGCAGTTTTCCCCACGGTTCCCCACATTTTCCAAACCATTCCCCCGGCTCGCTTTGGTTTCATACTGTTCTGCAGCATTCCCCACGGTTCCCCACTTTTTTACAAACAGTTTGCCCTGCTCCCTTTGGTTTTCCCTGTTCTGCATTGTCCTCCACGGTTCCAAACTTTTTGCAATCCATTCCCCCTGTTCCGTTTGTTTGCCCTCTGTTCTGCAGTGTCCCCCACTGTTCCCCACTTTTTCCAATCACTTCCCCCTGCTCCCTTTGATTCCCCTCTGTCCTACAGTGTTCCCCATTGGTGCAACTTTTTACAATCCGTTCCACCTGCTTCCTTTGGTTCCCCTCTGTCGTGCAGTGTTCCCCACGGTTCCCCACTTTTTCCAATCTGTTTCCCCTGCTACCTCTGCTTCCCCTCTGTTCTGCATTTTTCTACACTGTTCCCCAGTTTTTCAAATCCGATCCCCCTGATTCCTTTCGTTCACCTCTGTTCTGCAGAACTCCCCACGATTCCCCACTTTTTCCAATCTCTTCCCCATGCTCCCTTTGGTTCCCCTCTGTTCTGCATTGTTCCACACGGTTCCCCATTTTTTCCAATCCGTTCCCCCTGCTTCCTTTGGTTCCCCTCTGTCCTGCAGTGTCCTCCACGGTTCCCCACTTTTTTCAACCTGTACCTCCTGTTCCCTTTGGTTCCCCACTGTCATGCAGTGTTTTCACAGTTCCCCAATTTTTTCCTATCTGTTCCCCCTGATCCATTTGGTTCCCCTCTGTCATGCAGTGTGCCCCACGGTTCCCCACTTTTTCCAATCCGTTCCCTCTGCTCCCTTTGGTTCCCCTCTGTTCTGCAGTGTTCCCCACAGTTCTCCACCTTTTCCAATTCTTTCCCCCTGCTCCCTTTGGTTCCCCACTTTTCTGCATTTTTCCACACGGTTCCCCACTTTTTCCAATATGTTCCCCCTGCTCCCTTTGATTCCTCACTGTTCTTCACATTTTTTCCAATCTGCAACCCCTGCTCTCTATGGTTCCCCTCTGCCCTGCAGTGTCCCCCATGGTTCCCCACTTTTTCCAATCCGTTCCCGCTGTTCCATTTTGTTTGCCTCTGTTTTGCATTGTTACCCACGTTTGTCCACATTTTTTTCCATCCTGTACACCCTGCTTCCTATGGTTCCCCTCTGCTTTGCAGTGTTCCCCATGGGACCCCACTTTTTCCAATCTGTTCCCCCTGCTCCTTTCGCTCCACTCTGTTCTGCAGTTTTCCCCATGGTTCTCCACATTTTTTCCAAACTGTTCCACCTGCTCCCTTTGGTTCTGCAGTGTTTCCCACTGTTCCCCACTTTTTCCAATCCATTTCCCCTGCTCCCTTTGGTTCCCCTCTATTGTTCTGTGTTGCCCACGGTTCCCCACTTTTTCCAATCCGTTCCCCTGCTCCCTTTGGTTCCCCTCTGTTCTGCAGTGATCCCCACGGTTCTCCAAATTTTTTCTAATCTGTTCCCATGCTCGCTTTGGTTCCCGTCTGCCCTGCAGTGGCCCCCATGGTTCCCCACTTTTTCCAATCCGTTCCCCATGCTCCCTTTGGTTTTCCCTGTTCTGCATTGTCCTCCACGGTTCCAAACTTTTTGCAATCCATTCCCCTTGTTCCGTTTGTTTGCCCTCTGTTCTGCAGTGTCCCCCACTGTTCCCCACTTTTTCCAATCACTTCCCCCTGCTCCCTTTGATTCCCCTCTGTCCTACAGTGTTCCCCATCGGTGCAACTTTTTACAATCCGTTCCACCTGCTTCCTTTGGTTCCCCTCTGTCGTGCAGTGTTCCCCACGGTTCCCCACTTTTTCCAATCTGTTTCCCCTGCTACCTCTGCTTCCCCTCTGTTCTGCATTTTTCTACACTGTTCCCCACTTTTTCCAATCCGATCCCCCTGCTTCCTTTCGTTCACCTCTGTTCTGCAGAACTCCCCACGATTCCCCACTTTTTCCAATCTGTTCCCCCTGCTCCCTTTGGTTCCCCTCTGTTCTGCATTGTTCCACACGGTTCCCCATTTTTTCCAGTCCGTTCCCCCTGCTTCCTTTGGTCCACCTGTTTTCTGCAGAGTTCCCCACGGTCCACTTTTTCGAATCCTTTCCCCCTGCTCCCTTTGGGTCCCACTGTTCTGCAGAACTCCCCACGATTCCCCACTTTTTCCAATCTGTTCCCCCTGCTCCTTTGTCTCCACTCTGTTCTGCAGTTTTCCCCACGGTTCCCCACATTTTCCAAACCATTCCCCCGGCTCGCTTTGGTTTCATACTGTTCTGCAGCGTTCCCCACGGTTCCCAACTTTTTTACAAACTGTTTGCCCTGCTCCCTTTGGTTTCCCCTGTTCTGCATTGTCCTCCACGGTTCCAAAATTTTTGCAATCCATTCCCCCTGTTCCGTTTGTTTGCCCTCTGTTCTGCAGTGTTCCCCACTGTTCCCCACTTTTTCCAATCAGTTCCCCCTGCTCCCTTTAATTCCCCTCTGTCCTACAGTGTTCCCCATCGGCGCAACATTTTACAATCCGTTCCCCCTGCTTCCTTTGGTTCCCCTCTGTCGTGCAGTGTTCCCCACGTTTCCCCACTTTTTCCAATGCATTCCCACTGCTCCCTTTGGTGCCCCTCAGTTCTGCAGTGTTCCCCACGGTTCCCCACGTTTTCCAATCCGTTTCCCCTGCTACCTCTGGTTCCCCTCTGTTCTGCATTTTTCTACACTGTTCCCCACTTTTTCCAATCCGATCCCCCTGCTTCCTTTGGTTCACCTCTGTTCTGCAGAACTCCCCACTATTCCCCACTTTTTCCAATCTGTTCCCCCTGCTCCCTTTGGTTCCCCTCTGTTCTGCATTGTTCCCCACGGTTCACCACTTTTCCGAACTGTACCCCCTGCTCCCTTTGATTCACCTCTGTTCTGCAGTGTTGCCCACTGTTCTCAACTTTTTCCAATCTGTTCCTCCTGCTCCCTTTGGTTCCCCACTGTTCTGCATTTTTGCACACGGTTCCCCACTTTTTCAAAACTGTTCCCCCTGCTCCCTTTGGTTCCTCACTGTTCTGCAGTTTTCCTCACGGTTCTCCACATTTTTCCAACCTGTACCCCCTGCTCCCTATGGTTCCCCTCTGCCCTGCAGTGTCCCCCATTGTTCCCCTCTTTTTCCAATCCGTTCCCCCTGCTCCCTTTGGTTCCCCTCTATTCTGCAGTGTTCCCCACGATTCTCCACATTCTTTTCCTTCCTGTTCCCCCTGCTCCCTTTGGTTCCTCACTGTTCTGCAGTGTTCCCCATGGGCCCAACTTTTTACAATCCGTTCCCCCTGCTTCCTTTGGTTCCCCTCTGTCGTGCAATATTCCCCACGGTTCCCCACTTATTCTAATGTGTTCCCTGTGCTGCCTTTGGTGCCCCTCTGTTCTGCAGTGTTCCCCACTTTTTCCAATCTGTTTCCCCTGCTTCCTTTGGTTCCCCTCTGCCTTGCAGTGTCCCCCATGGTTCCCCACTTTTTCCAATCCGTTCCCCCTGTTCCCTTTTGTTTGCCTCTGTTCTGCAGTGTTCCCGACGCTTCCCCACTTTTTCCAATCCGTTCCCCCTGCTCCCTTTGGTTCCCCTCTATTCTGCATTGTTACCCACATTTCTCCACATTTTTTCCATCCTGTACCCCCTGCTCCCTATGAATCCCCTCTGCCTTGCAGTGTTCCCAATGGGACCCCACTTTTTCCAATCTGTTCCCCCTGGTCCTTTCGCTCCACTCTGTTCTGCAGTTTTCCCCATGGTTCTCCACATTTTTTCAAAACTGTTCAACCTGCTCCATTTGGTTCTGCAGTGCTTCCCACGGTTCCCCACTTTTTCCAATCCATTTCCCCTGCTCCCTTTGGTTCCCCTCTATTGTTCAGTGATCCCCACGGGTCCCCACTTTTTCCAATCCGTTTCCCTGCTCCCTTTGGTTCCCCTCTGTTCTGCAGTGATCCCCACGGTTCCCCACATTTTCCAAACTGTTCCCCCGGCTCGCTTTGGTGTCATACTCTTCTGCAGTGTTCCCCACTGTTCCCCACTTTTTTACAATCTGTTCGCCCTGCTCCCTTTGGTTCCCCTCTATCCTGCAGTGTCCTCCACGGTTCCCCACTTTTTCCAACCTGTTCCTCCTGTTCCCTTTGGTTCCCCTCTGTCATGCAGTGTTTTCACAGTTCCCCAATTTTTTCCTATCTGTTCCCCCTGATCCCTTTGGTTCCCCTCTATCATGCAGTGTGCCCCACGGTTCCCCACTTTTTCCAACCTGTTCCACTTGTTCCCTTTGGTTCCCATCTGTCCTTCCGTGTTCTCCACGGTTCCCAACTTTTTGCAATCCGTTGCCCCTGCTCCGTTTGGTTCCCCTCTGTTCTGCAGTGTTCCCCACTGTTCCCCACTTTTTCCAATCTGTTCCCCCTGCTCCTTTGTCTCCACTCTGTTCTGCAGTTTTCCCCACGGTTCCCCACATTTTCCAAACCATTCCCCCGGCTCGCTTTGGTTTCATACTGTTCTGCAGCGTTCCCCACGGTTCCCAACTTTTTTACAAACTGTTTGCCCTGCTCCCTTTGGCTTCCCCTGTACTGCATTGTCCTCCACGGTTCCAAAATTTTTGCAATCCATTCCCCCTGTTCCGTTTGTTTGCCCTCTGTTCTGCAGTGTTCCCCACTGTTCCCCACTTTTTCCAATCAGTTCCCCCTGCTCCCTTTAATTCCCCTCTGTCCTACAGTGTTCCCCATCGGCGCAACATTTTACAATCCGTTCCCCCTGCTTCCTTTGGTTCCCCTCTGTCGTGCAGTGTTCCCCACGTTTCCCCACTTTTTCCAATGCATTCCCACTGCTCCCTTTGGTGCCCCTCAGTTCTGCAGTGTTCCCCACGGTTCCCCACGTTTTCCAATCCGTTTCCCCTGCTACCTCTGGTTCCCCTCTGTTCTGCATTTTTCTACACTGTTCCCCACTTTTTCCAATCCGATCCCCCTGCTTCCTTTCGTTCACCTCTGTTCTGCAGAACTCCCCACGATTCCCCACTTTTTCCAATCTGTTCCCCCTGCTCCCTTTGGTTCCCCTCTGTTCTGCATTGTTCCACACGGTTCCCCATTTTTTCCAGTGCGTTCCCCCTGCTTCCTTTGGTCCACCTGTTTTCTGCAGAGTTCCCCACGGTCCACTTTTTCGAATCCTTTCCCCCTGCTCCCTTTGGGTCCCCACTGTTCTGCAGAACTCCCCACGATTCCCCACTTTTTCCAATCTGTTCCCCCTTCTCCCTTTGGTTCCTCTCTGTTCTGCATTGTTCCCCACGGGTCCGCACTTTTCCGAGCTGTTCCCCCTGCTCCCTTTGGTTCTGCTTTGTTCTGCAGTTTTCCCCACGGTTCTCCAAATTTTTTCTAATCTGTTCTCATGCTCCCTTTGGTTCCCGTCTGCGCTGCAGTGGCCCCCATGGTTCCCCACTTTTTCCAATCCGTTCCCCATGCTACCTTTGGTTTCCCTCTGTTCTGCAGTGTTCCCCACAGTTCCCAACTTTTTCCAATCGGTTCCCCCTGCTCCCATTGATTACCCTCTGTCATGCAGTGTTCGCCATGGGCCCCACTTTTTGCAATCCGTTTCCCCTGCTCACTTTTGTTCCCATCTGTGCTGCAGTGTTCTCCACGGTTCCCCACTTTTTCCAACCTGTACCTCCTGCTACCTTTTGTTCCCCTCTGTCATGCAGTGTTCCCCACGGTTCCCCACTTTTTCCAACATGTACCTCCTGCTCCCTTTGGTGCCCCTCTGTTCTGCAGTGTTGCCCACGGTTCCCCACTTTTTCCAATCTGTTTCCCCTGCTACCTCTGGTTCCCCTCTGTTCTGCATTTTTCCACACTGTTCCCCACTTTTGCCAATCCGTTCCCCCTGCTTCCTTTGGTTCCCCTCTGTTCTGCAGTGTTCCCCACGGTTCCCCACTTTTTCTAATCTGTTCCCCCTGCTACTTTGTCTCCACCCTGTTCTGCAGCTTTCCCCACGGTTCCCCACATTTTCCAAACCATTCCCCCGGCTCGCTTTGGTTTCATACTGTTCTGCAGCATTCCCCACGGTTCCCCACTTTTTTACAAACTGTTTGCCGTGCTCCCTTTGGTTTTCCCTGTTCTGCATTGTCCTCCACGGTTCCAAAATTTTGCAATCCATTCCCCTTGTCCCGTTTGTTTGCCCTCTGTTCTGCAGTGTCCCCCACTGTTCCCCACTTTTTCCAATCACTTCCCCCTGCTCCCTTTGATTCCCCTCTGTCCTACAGTGTTCCCCATCGGTGCAACTTTTTACAATCCGTTCCACCTGCTTCCTTTGGTTCCCCTCTGTCGTGCAGTGTTCCCCACGGTTCCCCACTTTTTCCAATCTGTTTCCCCTGCTACCTCTGCTTCCCCTCTGTTCTGCATTTTTCTACACTGTTCCCCACTTTTTCCAATCCGATCCCCCTGCTTCCTTTCGTTCACCTCTGTTCTGCAGAACTCCCCACGATTCCCCACTTTTTCCAATCTGTTCCCCCTGCTCCCTTTGGTTCCCCTCTGTTCTGCATTGTTCCACACGGTTCCCCATTTTTTCCAGTCCGTTCCCCCTGCTTCCTTTGGTCCACCTGTTTTCTGCAGAGTTCCCCACGGTCCACTTTTTCGAATCCTTTCCCCCTGCTCCCTTTGGGTCCCCACTGTTCTGCAGAACTCCCCACGATTCCCCACTTTTTCCAATCTGTTCCCCTTCTCCCTTTGGTTCCTCTCTGTTTTGCATTGTTCCCCACGGGTCCGCACTTTTCCGAGCTGTTCCCCCTGCTCCCTTTGGTTCTGCTTTGTTCTGCAGTGTTCCCCACAATTTTCCACATTCTTTTCCTTCCTGTACCTCCTGCTCCCTTTGGTTCCCCTCTGTTGTGCATTTTTGCACACGTTACCCCACTTCTTCTAATCTGTTCCTCCTGCACCCTTTGTTTCCCCACTGTTCTGCATTTTTACACACGGTTCCCCACTTTTTCCAATCTGTTCCCCCTGCTCCCTTTGGTTCCTCACTGTTCTGCAGTGTTCCCCATGGGCCCAACTTTTTACAATCCGTTCCCCCTGCTTCCTTTGGTTCCCCTCTGTCGTGCAATATTCCCCACGGTTCCCCACTTATTCTAATGTGTTCCCTGTGCTGCCTTTGGTGCCCCTCTGTTCTGCAGTGTTCCCCACTTTTTCCAATCTGTTTCCCCTGCTTCCTTTGGTTCACCTCTGTTCTGCAGAATTCCCCACGATTCCCCACTTTTTCCAATCTGTTCCCCCTGCTCCCTTTGGTTCCCCACTGTTCTGCATTTTTCCACACAGTTCCCCACTTTTTCCAATATGTTCCTCCTGCTCCCTTTGATTTCTCACTGTTCTCCACATTTTTTCCAACCTGCACCCCCTGCTCTCTATGGTTCCCCTCTGCCTTGCAGTGTCCCCCATGGTTCCCCACTTTTTCCAATCCGTTCCCCCTGTTCCCTTTTGTTTGCCTCTGTTCTGCAGTGTTCCCGACGCTTCCCCACTTTTTCCAATCCGTTCCCCCTGCTCCCTTTGGTTCCCCTCTATTCTGCATTGTTACCCACATTTCTCCACATTTTTTCCATCCTGTACCCCCTGCTCCCTATGAATCCCCTCTGCCTTGCAGTGTTCCCAATGGGACCCCACTTTTTCCAATCTGTTCCCCCTGGTCCTTTCGCTCCACTCTGTTCTGCAGTTTTCCCCATGGTTCTCCACATTTTTTCCAAACTGTTCCACCTGCTCCATTTGGTTCTGCAGTGCTTCCCACGGTTCCCCACTTTTTCCAATCCATTTCCCCTGCTCCCTTTGGTTCCCCTCTATTGTACAGTGTTCCCCACGGGTCCCCACTTTTTCCAATCCGTTTCCCTGCTCCCTTTGGTTCCCCTCTGTTCTGCAGTGATCCCCACGGTTCCCCACATTTTCCAAACTGTTCCCCCGGCTCGCTTTGGTTTCATACTCTTCTGCAGTGTTCCCCACTGTTCCCCACTTTTTTACAATCTGTTCGCCCTGCTCCCTTTGGTTCCCCTCTATCCTGCAGTGTCCTCCACGGTTCCCCACTTTTTCCAACCTGTTCCTCCTGTTCCCTTTGGTTCCCCTCTGTCATGCAGTGTTTTCACAGTTCCCCAATTTTTTCCTATCTGTTCCCCCTGATCCCTTTGGTTCCCCTCTATCATGCAGTGTGCCCCACGGTTCCCCACTTTTTCCAACCTGTTCCACTTGTTCCCTTTGGTTCCCATCTGTCCTTCCGTGTTCTCCACGGTTCCCAACTTTTTGCAATCCGTTGCCCCTGCTCCGTTTGGTTCCCCTCTGTTCTGCAGTGTTCCCCACTGTTCCCCACTTTTTCCAATCTGTTCCCCCTGCTCCTTTGTCTCCACTCTGTTCTGCAGTTTTCCCCACGGTTCCCCACATTTTCCAAACCATTCCCCCGGCTCGCTTTGGTTTCATACTGTTCTGCAGCGTTCCCCACGGTTCCCAACTTTTTTACAAACTGTTTGCCCTGCTCCCTTTGGCTTCCCCTGTTCTGCATTGTCCTCCACGGTTCCAAAATTTTTGCAATCCATTCCCCCTGTTCCGTTTGTTTGCCCTCTGTTCTGCAGTGTTCCCCACTGTTCCCCACTTTTTCCAATCAGTTCCCCCTGCTCCCTTTAATTCCCCTCTGTCCTACAGTGTTCCCCATCGGCGCAACATTTTACAATCCGTTCCCCCTGCTTCCTTTGGTTCCCCTCTGTCGTGCAGTGTTCCCCACGTTTCCCCACTTTTTCCAATGCATTCCCACTGCTCCCTTTGGTGCCCCTCAGTTCTGCAGTGTTCCCCACGGTTCCCCACGTTTTCCAATCCGTTTCCCCTGCTACCTCTGGTTCCCCTCTGTTCTGCATTTTTCTACACTGTTCCCCACTTTTTCCAATCCGATCCCCCTGCTTCCTTTGGTTCACCTCTGTTCTGCAGAACTCCCCACTATTCCCCACTTTTTCCAATCTGTTCCCCCTGCTCCCTTTGGTTCCCCTCTGTTCTGCATTGTTCCCCACGGTTCACCACTTTTCCGAAATGTACCCCCTGCTCCCTTTGATTCACCTCTGTTCTGCAGTGTTGCCCACTGTTCTCAACTTTTTCCAATCTGTTCCTCCTGCTCCCTTTGGTTCCCCACTGTTCTGCATTTTTGCACACGGTTCCCCACTTTTTCAAAACTGTTCCCCCTGCTCCCTTTGGTTCCTCACTGTTCTGCAGTTTTCCTCACGGTTCTCCACATTTTTCCAACCTGTACCCCCTGCTCCCTATGGTTCCCCTCTGCCCTGCAGTGTCCCCCATTGTTCCCCACTTTTTCCAATCCGTTCCCCCTGCTCCCTTTGGTTCCCCTCTATTCTGCAGTGTTCCCCACGATTCTCCACATTCTTTTCCTTCCTGTACCCCCTGCTCCCTTTGGTTCCCCACTGTTGTGCATTTTTGCACACGGTACCCCACTTCTTCTAATCTGTTCCTCCTGCACCCTTTGTTTCCCCACTGTTCTGCATTTTTCCACACGGTTCCCCACTTTTTCCAATCTGTTCCCCCTGCTCCATTTGGTTCCTCACTGTTCTGCAGTGTTCCCCACGGTTGCCCACTTTTTCCAATGTGTTCCCCTGCTCCCTTTGGTTCCCCTCTGTTCTGTAGTGATCCCCACGTTTCCCCACATTTTCCAAACTGTTCCCCCTGCTCGATTTGGTTTCATACTGTTCTGCATTGTTCCCCACGGTTCCCCACTTTTTTACAATCTGTTCGCCCTGCTCCCTTTGGTTCCCCTCTGTCCTGCAGTGTCCTCCACGGTTCCCCACATTTTCCAACCTGTACCTCCTGCTCCCTTTGGTTCCCCTCTGTCATGCAGTGTTTTCACAGTTCCCCAATTTTTTCCTATCTGTTCCCCCTGATCCCTTTGGTTACCCTCTGTCGTGCAGTGTTCCCCACGGTTCCCCACATTTTCCAATCCGTTCCCTCAGCTCCCTTTGGTTCCCCTCTGTTCTGCAGTGTTCCCCACAGTTCTCCACCTTTTCCAATTCGTTCCCCCTGCTCCCTTTGGTTCCCCACCTTTCTGCATTTTTCCACACGGTTCCCTACTTTTTCCAATCGGTTCCCCACTTTTTCCAATCTGTTCCCCCTGCTCCTTTGGCTCCACTCTGTTCTGCAGTTTTCCCCACGGTTCGCCACATTTTCCAAATCATTCCCTCGGCTCGCTTTCGTTTCATACTGTTCTGCAGCGTTTCCCACGGTTCCCCACTTTTTCCAATCTGTTTCCCCTGCTACCTCTGGTTCCCCTCTGTTCTGCATTTTTCTACACTGTTCCCCACTTTTTCCAATCCGATCCCCCTGCTTCCTTTCGTTCACCTCTGTTCTGCAGAACTCCCCACGATTCCCCACTTTTTCCAATCTGTTCCCCCTGCTCCCTTTGGTTCCCCTCTGTTCTGCATTGTTCCACACGGTTCCCCATTTTTTCCAGTGCGTTCCCCCTGCTTCCTTTGGTCCACCTGTTTTCTGCAGAGTTCCCCACGGTCCACTTTTTCGAATCCTTTCCCCCTGCTCCCTTTGGGTCCCCACTGTTCTGCAGAACTCCCCACGATTCCCCACTTTTTCCAATCTGTTCCCCCTTCTCCCTTTGGTTCCTCTCTGTTCTGCATTGTTCCCCACGGGTCCGCACTTTTCCGAGCTGTTCCCCCTGCTCCCTTTGATTCTGCTTTGTTCTGCAGTTTTCCCCACGGTTCTCCAAATTTTTTCTAATCTGTTCCCATGCTCCCTTTGGTTCCCGTCTGCCCTGCAGTGGCCCCCATGGTTCCCCACTTTTTCCAATCCGTTCCCCATGCTACCTTTGGTTTCCCTCTGTTCTGCAGTGTTCCCCACAGTTCCCAACTTTTTCCAATCGGTTCCCCCTGCTCCCTTT
This sequence comes from Narcine bancroftii, assembly GCF_036971445.1. Lineage (NCBI taxonomy): Eukaryota > Metazoa > Chordata > Chondrichthyes > Torpediniformes > Narcinidae > Narcine > Narcine bancroftii. The sequence continues at coordinate 702,097 of NW_027211889.1, read as the reverse complement.
GATTACCCTCTGTCATGCAGTGTTCGCCATGGCCTCCACTTTTTGCAATCCGTTTCCCCTGCTCACTTTTGTTCCCATCTGTGCTGCAGTGTTCTCCACGGTTCCCCACTTTTTCCAACCTGTACCTCCTGCTACCTTTGGTTCCCCTCTGTCATGCAGTGTTCCCCACGGTTCCCCACTTTTTCCAACATGTACCTCCTGCTCCCTTTGGTGCCCCTCTGTTCTGCAGTGTTGCCCACGGTTCCCCACTTTTTCCAATCTGTTTCCCCTGCTACCTCTGGTTCCCCTCTGTTCTGCATTTTTCCACACTGTTCCCCACTTTTGCCAATCCGTTCCCCCTGCTTCCTTTGGTTCCCCTCTGTTCTGCAGTGTTCCCCACGGTTCCCCACTTTTTCTAATCTGTTCCCCCTGCTACTTTGTCTCCACCCTGTTCTGCAGCTTTCCCCACGGTTCCCCACATTTTCCAAACCATTCCCCCGGCTCGCTTTGGTTTCATACTGTTCTGCAGCATTCCCCACGGTTCCCCACTTTTTTACAAACAGTTTGCCCTGCTCCCTTTGGTTTTCCCTGTTCTGCATTGTCCTCCACGGTTCCAAACTTTTTGCAATCCATTCCCCCTGTTCCGTTTGTTTGCCCTCTGTTCTGCAGTGTCCCCCACTGTTCCCCACTTTTTCCAATCACTTCCCCCTGCTCCCTTTGATTCCCCTCTGTCCTACAGTGTTCCCCATTGGTGCAACTTTTTACAATCCGTTCCACCTGCTTCCTTTGGTTCCCCTCTGTCGTGCAGTGTTCCCCACGGTTCCCCACTTTTTCCAATCTGTTTCCCCTGCTACCTCTGCTTCCCCTCTGTTCTGCATTTTTCTACACTGTTCCCCAGTTTTTCAAATCCGATCCCCCTGATTCCTTTCGTTCACCTCTGTTCTGCAGAACTCCCCACGATTCCCCACTTTTTCCAATCTGTTCCCCATGCTCCCTTTGGTTCCCCTCTGTTCTGCATTGTTCCACACGGTTCCCCATTTTTTCCAATCCGTTCCCCCTGCTTCCTTTGGTTCCCCTCTGTCCTGCAGTGTCCTCCACGGTTCCCCACTTTTTTCAACCTGTACCTCCTGTTCCCTTTGGTTCCCCACTGTCATGCAGTGTTTTCACAGTTCCCCAATTTTTTCCTATCTGTTCCCCCTGATCCATTTGGTTCCCCTCTGTCATGCAGTGTGCCCCACGGTTCCCCACTTTTTCCAATCCGTTCCCTCTGCTCCCTTTGGTTCCCCTCTGTTCTGCAGTGTTCCCCACAGTTCTCCACCTTTTCCAATTCTTTCCCCCTGCTCCCTTTGGTTCCCCACTTTTCTGCATTTTTCCACACGGTTCCCCACTTTTTCCAATATGTTCCCCCTGCTCCCTTTGATTCCTCACTGTTCTTCACATTTTTTCCAATCTGCAACCCCTGCTCTCTATGGTTCCCCTCTGCCCTGCAGTGTCCCCCATGGTTCCCCACTTTTTCCAATCCGTTCCCGCTGTTCCATTTTGTTTGCCTCTGTTTTGCATTGTTACCCACGTTTGTCCACATTTTTTTCCATCCTGTACACCCTGCTTCCTATGGTTCCCCTCTGCTTTGCAGTGTTCCCCATGGGACCCCACTTTTTCCAATCTGTTCCCCCTGCTCCTTTCGCTCCACTCTGTTCTGCAGTTTTCCCCATGGTTCTCCAGATCTTTTCCAAACTGTTCCACCTGCTCCCTTTGGTTCTGCAGTGTTTCCCACTGTTCCCCACTTTTTCCAATCCATTTCCCCTGCTCCCTTTGGTTCCCCTCTATTGTTCTGTGTTGCCCACGGTTCCCCACTTTTTCCAATCCGTTCCCCTGCTCCCTTTGGTTCCCCTCTGTTCTGCAGTGATCCCCACGGTTCTCCAAATTTTTTCTAATCTGTTCCCATGCTCGCTTTGGTTCCCGTCTGCCCTGCAGTGGCCCCCATGGTTCCCCACTTTTTCCAATCCGTTCCCCATGCTCCCTTTGGTTTTCCCTGTTCTGCATTGTCCTCCACGGTTCCAAACTTTTTGCAATCCATTCCCCTTGTTCCGTTTGTTTGCCCTCTGTTCTGCAGTGTCCCCCACTGTTCCCCACTTTTTCCAATCACTTCCCCCTGCTCCCTTTGATTCCCCTCTGTCCTACAGTGTTCCCCATCGGTGCAACTTTTTACAATCCGTTCCACCTGCTTCCTTTGGTTCCCCTCTGTCGTGCAGTGTTCCCCACGGTTCCCCACTTTTTCCAATCTGTTTCCCCTGCTACCTCTGCTTCCCCTCTGTTCTGCATTTTTCTACACTGTTCCCCACTTTTTCCAATCCGATCCCCCTGCTTCCTTTCGTTCACCTCTGTTCTGCAGAACTCCCCACGATTCCCCACTTTTTCCAATCTGTTCCCCCTGCTCCCTTTGGTTCCCCTCTGTTCTGCATTGTTCCACACGGTTCCCCATTTTTTCCAGTCCGTTCCCCCTGCTTCCTTTGGTCCACCTGTTTTCTGCAGAGTTCCCCACGGTCCACTTTTTCGAATCCTTTCCCCCTGCTCCCTTTGGGTCCCACTGTTCTGCAGAACTCCCCACGATTCCCCACTTTTTCCAATCTGTTCCCCCTGCTCCTTTGTCTCCACTCTGTTCTGCAGTTTTCCCCACGGTTCCCCACATTTTCCAAACCATTCCACCGGCTCGCTTTGGTTTCATACTGTTCTGCAGCGTTCCCCACGGTTCCCAACTTTTTTACAAACTGTTTGCCCTGCTCCCTTTGGTTTCCCCTGTTCTGCATTGTCCTCCACGGTTCCAAAATTTTTGCAATCCATTCCCCCTGTTCCGTTTGTTTGCCCTCTGTTCTGCAGTGTTCCCCACTGTTCCCCACTTTTTCCAATCAGTTCCCCCTGCTCCCTTTAATTCCCCTCTGTCCTACAGTGTTCCCCATCGGCGCAACATTTTACAATCCGTTCCCCCTGCTTCCTTTGGTTCCCCTCTGTCGTGCAGTGTTCCCCACGTTTCCCCACTTTTTCCAATGCATTCCCACTGCTCCCTTTGGTGCCCCTCAGTTCTGCAGTGTTCCCCACGGTTCCCCACGTTTTCCAATCCGTTTCCCCTGCTACCTCTGGTTCCCCTCTGTTCTGCATTTTTCTACACTGTTCCCCACTTTTTCCAATCCGATCCCCCTGCTTCCTTTGGTTCACCTCTGTTCTGCAGAACTCCCCACTATTCCCCACTTTTTCCAATCTGTTCCCCCTGCTCCCTTTGGTTCCCCTCTGTTCTGCATTGTTCCCCACGGTTCACCACTTTTCCGAACTGTACCCCCTGCTCCCTTTGATTCACCTCTGTTCTGCAGTGTTGCCCACTGTTCTCAACTTTTTCCAATCTGTTCCTCCTGCTCCCTTTGGTTCCCCACTGTTCTGCATTTTTGCACACGGTTCCCCACTTTTTCAAAACTGTTCCCCCTGCTCCCTTTGGTTCCTCACTGTTCTGCAGTTTTCCTCACGGTTCTCCACATTTTTCCAACCTGTACCCCCTGCTCCCTATGGTTCCCCTCTGCCCTGCAGTGTCCCCCATTGTTCCCCTCTTTTTCCAATCCGTTCCCCCTGCTCCCTTTGGTTCCCCTCTATTCTGCAGTGTTCCCCACGATTCTCCACATTCTTTTCCTTCCTGTTCCCCCTGCTCCCTTTGGTTCCTCACTGTTCTGCAGTGTTCCCCATGGGCCCAACTTTTTACAATCCGTTCCCCCTGCTTCCTTTGGTTCCCCTCTGTCGTGCAATATTCCCCACGGTTCCCCACTTATTCTAATGTGTTCCCTGTGCTGCCTTTGGTGCCCCTCTGTTCTGCAGTGTTCCCCACTTTTTCCAATCTGTTTCCCCTGCTTCCTTTGGTTCCCCTCTGCCTTGCAGTGTCCCCCATGGTTCCCCACTTTTTCCAATCCGTTCCCCCTGTTCCCTTTTGTTTGCCTCTGTTCTGCAGTGTTCCCGACGCTTCCCCACTTTTTCCAATCCGTTCCCCCTGCTCCCTTTGGTTCCCCTCTATTCTGCATTGTTACCCACATTTCTCCACATTTTTTCCATCCTGTACCCCCTGCTCCCTATGAATCCCCTCTGCCTTGCAGTGTTCCCAATGGGACCCCACTTTTTCCAATCTGTTCCCCCTGGTCCTTTCGCTCCACTCTGTTCTGCAGTTTTCCCCATGGTTCTCCACATTTTTTCAAAACTGTTCAACCTGCTCCATTTGGTTCTGCAGTGCTTCCCACGGTTCCCCACTTTTTCCAATCCATTTCCCCTGCTCCCTTTGGTTCCCCTCTATTGTTCAGTGATCCCCACGGGTCCCCACTTTTTCCAATCCGTTTCCCTGCTCCCTTTGGTTCCCCTCTGTTCTGCAGTGATCCCCACGGTTCCCCACATTTTCCAAACTGTTCCCCCGGCTCGCTTTGGTGTCATACTCTTCTGCAGTGTTCCCCACTGTTCCCCACTTTTTTACAATCTGTTCGCCCTGCTCCCTTTGGTTCCCCTCTATCCTGCAGTGTCCTCCACGGTTCCCCACTTTTTCCAACCTGTTCCTCCTGTTCCCTTTGGTTCCCCTCTGTCATGCAGTGTTTTCACAGTTCCCCAATTTTTTCCTATCTGTTCCCCCTGATCCCTTTGGTTCCCCTCTATCATGCAGTGTGCCCCACGGTTCCCCACTTTTTCCAACCTGTTCCACTTGTTCCCTTTGGTTCCCATCTGTCCTTCCGTGTTCTCCACGGTTCCCAACTTTTTCCAATCCGTTTCCCTGCTCCCTTTGGTTCCCCTCTGTTCTGCAGTGATCCCCACGATTCCCCACTTTTTCCAATCTGTTCCCCCTGCTCCCTTTGGTTCCCCTCTGTTCTGCATTGTTCCACACGGTTCCCCATTTTTTCCAGTCCGTTCCCCCTGCTTCCTTTGGTCCACCTGTTTTCTGCAGAGTTCCCCACGGTCCACTTTTTCGAATCCTTTCCCCCTGCTCCCTTTGGGTCCCACTGTTCTGCAGAACTCCCCACGATTCCCCACTTTTTCCAATTTGTTCCCCCTGCTCCTTTGTCTCCACTCTGTTCTGCAGTTTTCCCCACGGTTCCCCACATTTTCCAAACCATTCCCCCGGCTCGCTTTGGTTTCATACTGTTCTGCAGCGTTCACCACGGTTCCCAACTTTTTTACAAACTGTTTGCCCTGCTCCCTTTGGTTTCCCCTGTTCTGCATTGTCCTCCACGGTTCCAAAATTTTTGCAATCCATTCCCCCTGTTCCGTTTGTTTGCCCTCTGTTCTGCAGTGTTCCCCACTGTTCCCCACTTTTTCCAATCAGTTCCCCCTGCTCCCTTTAATTCCCCTCTGTCCTACAGTGTTCCCCATCGGCGCAACATTTTACAATCCGTTCCCCCTGCTTCCTTTGGTTCCCCTCTGTCGTGCAGTGTTCCCCACGTTTCCCCACTTTTTCCAATGCATTCCCACTGCTCCCTTTGGTGCCCCTCAGTTCTGCAGTGTTCCCCACGGTTCCCCACGTTTTCCAATCCGTTTCCCCTGCTACCTCTGGTTCCCCTCTGTTCTGCATTTTTCTACACTGTTCCCCACTTTTTCCAATCCGATCCCCCTGCTTCCTTTGGTTCACCTCTGTTCTGCAGAACTCCCCACTATTCCCCACTTTTTCCAATCTGTTCCCCCTGCTCCCTTTGGTTCCCCTCTGTTCTGCATTGTTCCCCACGGTTCACCACTTTTCCGAACTGTACCCCCTGCTCCCTTTGATTCACCTCTGTTCTGCAGTGTTGCCCACTGTTCTCAACTTTTTCCAATCTGTTCCTCCTGCTCCCTTTGGTTCCCCACTGTTCTGCATTTTTGCACACGGTTCCCCACTTTTTCAAAACTGTTCCCCCTGCTCCCTTTGGTTCCTCACTGTTCTGCAGTTTTCCTCACGGTTCTCCACATTTTTCCAACCTGTACCCCCTGCTCCCTATGGTTCCCCTCTGCCCTGCAGTGTCCCCCATTGTTCCCCTCTTTTTCCAATCCGTTCCCCCTGCTCCCTTTGGTTCCCCTCTATTCTGCAGTGTTCCCCACGATTCTCCACATTCTTTTCCTTCCTGTTCCCCCTGCTCCCTTTGGTTCCTCACTGTTCTGCAATGTTCCCCATGGGCCCAACTTTTTACAATCCGTTCCCCCTGCTTCCTTTGGTTCCCCTCTGTCGTGCAATATTCCCCACGGTTCCCCACTTATTCTAATGTGTTCCCTGTGCTGCCTTTGGTGCCCCTCTGTTCTGCAGTGTTCCCCACTTTTTCCAATCTGTTTCCCCTGCTTCCTTTGGTTCCCCTCTGCCTTGCAGTGTCCCCCATGGTTCCCCACTTTTTCCAATCCGTTCCCCCTGTTCCCTTTTGTTTGCCTCTGTTCTGCAGTGTTCCCGACGCTTCCCCACTTTTTCCAATCCGTTCCCCCTGCTCCCTTTGGTTCCCCTCTATTCTGCATTGTTACCCACATTTCTCCACATTTTTTCCATCCTGTACCCCCTGCTCCCTATGAATCCCCTCTGCCTTGCAGTGTTCCCAATGGGACCCCACTTTTTCCAATCTGTTCCCCCTGGTCCTTTCGCTCCACTCTGTTCTGCAGTTTTCCCCATGGTTCTCCACATTTTTTCAAAACTGTTCAACCTGCTCCATTTGGTTCTGCAGTGCTTCCCACGGTTCCCCACTTTTTCCAATCCATTTCCCCTGCTCCCTTTGGTTCCCCTCTATTGTTCAGTGATCCCCACGGGTCCCCACTTTTTCCAATCCGTTTCCCTGCTCCCTTTGGTTCCCCTCTGTTCTGCAGTGATCCCCACGGTTCCCCACATTTTCCAAACTGTTCCCCCGGCTCGCTTTGGTGTCATACTCTTCTGCAGTGTTCCCCACTGTTCCCCACTTTTTTACAATCTGTTCGCCCTGCTCCCTTTGGTTCCCCTCTATCCTGCAGTGTCCTCCACGGTTCCCCACTTTTTCCAACCTGTTCCTCCTGTTCCCTTTGGTTCCCCTCTGTCATGCAGTGTTTTCACAGTTCCCCAATTTTTTCCTATCTGTTCCCCCTGATCCCTTTGGTTCCCCTCTATCATGCAGTGTGCCCCACGGTTCCCCACTTTTTCCAACCTGTTCCACTTGTTCCCTTTGGTTCCCATCTGTCCTTCCGTGTTCTCCACGGTTCCCAACTTTTTGCAATCCGTTGCCCCTGCTCCGTTTGGTTCCCCTCTGTTCTGCAGTGTTCCCCACTGTTCCCCACTTTTTCCAATCTGTTCCCCCTGCTCCTTTGTCTCCACTCTGTTCTGCAGTTTTCCCCACGGTTCCCCACATTTTCCAAACCATTCCCCCGGCTCGCTTTGGTTTCATACTGTTCTGCAGCGTTCCCCACGGTTCCCAACTTTTTTACAAACTGTTTGCCCTGCTCCCTTTGGCTTCCCCTGTTCTGCATTGTCCTCCACGGTTCCAAAATTTTTGCAATCCATTCCCCCTGTTCCGTTTGTTTGCCCTCTGTTCTGCAGTGTTCCCCACTGTTCCCCACTTTTTCCAATCAGTTCCCCCTGCTCCCTTTAATTCCCCTCTGTCCTACAGTGTTCCCCATCGGCGCAACATTTTACAATCCGTTCCCCCTGCTTCCTTTGGTTCCCCTCTGTCGTGCAGTGTTCCCCACGTTTCCCCACTTTTTCCAATGCATTCCCACAGCTCCCTTTGGTGCCCCTCAGTTCTGCAGTGTTCCCCACGGTTCCCCACGTTTTCCAATCCGTTTCCCCTGCTACCTCTGGTTCCCCTCTGTTCTGCATTTTTCTACACTGTTCCCCACTTTTTCCAATCCGATCCCCCTGCTTCCTTTCGTTCACCTCTGTTCTGCAGAACTCCCCACGATTCCCCACTTTTTCCAATCTGTTCCCCCTGCTCCCTTTGGTTCCCCTCTGTTCTGCATTGTTCCACACGGTTCCCCATTTTTTCCAGTGCGTTCCCCCTGCTTCCTTTGGTCCACCTGTTTTCTGCAGAGTTCCCCACGGTCCACTTTTTCGAATCCTTTCCCCCTGCTCCCTTTGGGTCCCCACTGTTCTGCAGAACTCCCCACGATTCCCCACTTTTTCCAATCTGTTCCCCCTTCTCCCTTTGGTTCCTCTCTGTTTTGCATTGTTCCCCACGGGTCCGCACTTTTCCGAGCTGTTCCCCCTGCTCCCTTTGGTTCTGCTTTGTTCTGCAGTTTTCCCCACGGTTCTCCAAATTTTTTCTAATCTGTTCCCATGCTCCCTTTGGTTCCCGTCTGCGCTGCAGTGGCCCCCATGGTTCCCCACTTTTTCCAATCCGTTCCCCATGCTACCTTTGGTTTCCCTCTGTTCTGCAGTGTTCCCCACAGTTCCCAACTTTTTCCAATCGGTTCCCCCTGCTCCCATTGATTACCCTCTGTCATGCAGTGTTCGCCATGGGCCCCACTTTTTGCAATCCGTTTCCCCTGCTCACTTTTGTTCCCATCTGTGCTGCAGTGTTCTCCACGGTTCCCCACTTTTTCCAACCTGTACCTCCTGCTACCTTTTGTTCCCCTCTGTCATGCAGTGTTCCCCACGGTTCCCCACTTTTTCCAACATGTACCTCCTGCTCCCTTTGGTGCCCCTCTGTTCTGCAGTGTTGCCCACGGTTCCCCACTTTTTCCAATCTGTTTCCCCTGCTACCTCTGGTTCCCCTCTGTTCTGCATTTTTCCACACTGTTCCCCACTTTTGCCAATCCGTTCCCCCTGCTTCCTTTGTTTGCCCTCTGTTCTGCAGTGTTCCCCACTGTTCCCCACTTTTTCCAATCAGTTCCCCCTGCTCCCTTTAATTCCCCTCTGTCCTACAGTGTTCCCCATCGGCGCAACATTTTACAATCCGTTCCCCCTGCTTCCTTTGGTTCCCCTCTGTCGTGCAGTGTTCCCCACGTTTCCCCACTTTTTCCAATGCATTCCCACTGCTCCCTTTGGTGCCCCTCAGTTCTGCAGTGTTCCCCACGGTTCCCCACGTTTTCCAATCCGTTTCCCCTGCTACCTCTGGTTCCCCTCTGTTCTGCATTTTTCTACACTGTTCCCCACTTTTTCCAATCCGATCCCCCTGCTTCCTTTGGTTCACCTCTGTTCTGCAGAACTCCCCACTATTCCCCACTTTTTCCAATCTGTTCCCCCTGCTCCCTTTGGTTCCCCTCTGTTCTGCATTGTTCCCCACGGTTCACCACTTTTCCGAACTGTACCCCCTGCTCCCTTTGATTCACCTCTGTTCTGCAGTGTTGCCCACTGTTCTCAACTTTTTCCAATCTGTTCCTCCTGCTCCCTTTGGTTCCCCACTGTTCTGCATTTTTGCACACGGTTCCCCACTTTTTCAAAACTGTTCCCCCTGCTCCCTTTGGTTCCTCACTGTTCTGCAGTTTTCCTCACGGTTCTCCACATTTTTCCAACCTGTACCCCCTGCTCCCTATGGTTCCCCTCTGCCCTGCAGTGTCCCCCATTGTTCCCCTCTTTTTCCAATCCGTTCCCCCTGCTCCCTTTGGTTCCCCTCTATTCTGCAGTGTTCCCCACGATTCTCCACATTCTTTTCCTTCCTGTTCCCCCTGCTCCCTTTGGTTCCTCACTGTTCTGCAGTGTTCCCCATGGGCCCAACTTTTTACAATCCGTTCCCCCTGCTTCCTTTGGTTCCCCTCTGTCGTGCAATATTCCCCACGGTTCCCCACTTATTCTAATGTGTTCCCTGTGCTGCCTTTGGTGCCCCTCTGTTCTGCAGTGTTCCCCACTTTTTCCAATCTGTTTCCCCTGCTTCCTTTGGTTCCCCTCTGCCTTGCAGTGTCCCCCATGGTTCCCCACTTTTTCCAATCCGTTCCCCCTGTTCCCTTTTGTTTGCCTCTGTTCTGCAGTGTTCCCGACGCTTCCCCACTTTTTCCAATCCGTTCCCCCTGCTCCCTTTGGTTCCCCTCTATTCTGCATTGTTACCCACATTTCTCCACATTTTTTCCATCCTGTACCCCCTGCTCCCTATGAATCCCCTCTGCCTTGCAGTGTTCCCAATGGGACCCCACTTTTTCCAATCTGTTCCCCCTGGTCCTTTCGCTCCACTCTGTTCTGCAGTTTTCCCCATGGTTCTCCACATTTTTTCAAAACTGTTCAACCTGCTCCATTTGGTTCTGCAGTGCTTCCCACGGTTCCCCACTTTTTCCAATCCATTTCCCCTGCTCCCTTTGGTTCCCCTCTATTGTTCAGTGATCCCCACGGGTCCCCACTTTTTCCAATCCGTTTCCCTGCTCCCTTTGGTTCCCCTCTGTTCTGCAGTGATCCCCACGGTTCCCCACATTTTCCAAACTGTTCCCCCGGCTCGCTTTGGTGTCATACTCTTCTGCAGTGTTCCCCACTGTTCCCCACTTTTTTACAATCTGTTCGCCCTGCTCCCTTTGGTTCCCCTCTATCCTGCAGTGTCCTCCACGGTTCCCCACTTTTTCCAACCTGTTCCTCCTGTTCCCTTTGGTTCCCCTCTGTCATGCAGTGTTTTCACAGTTCCCCAATTTTTTCCTATCTGTTCCCCCTGATCCCTTTGGTTCCCCTCTATCATGCAGTGTGCCCCACGGTTCCCCACTTTTTCCAACCTGTTCCACTTGTTCCCTTTGGTTCCCATCTGTCCTTCCGTGTTCTCCACGGTTCCCAACTTTTTGCAATCCGTTGCCCCTGCTCCGTTTGGTTCCCCTCTGTTCTGCAGTGTTCCCCACTGTTCCCCACTTTTTCCAATCTGTTCCCCCTGCTCCTTTGTCTCCACTCTGTTCTGCAGTTTTCCCCACGGTTCCCCACATTTTCCAAACCATTCCCCCGGCTCGCTTTGGTTTCATACTGTTCTGCAGCGTTCCCCACGGTTCCCAACTTTTTTACAAACTGTTTGCCCTGCTCCCTTTGGCTTCCCCTGTTCTGCATTGTCCTCCACGGTTCCAAAATTTTTGCAATCCATTCCCCCTGTTCCGTTTGTTTGCCCTCTGTTCTGCAGTGTTCCCCACTGTTCCCCACTTTTTCCAATCAGTTCCCCCTGCTCCCTTTAATTCCCCTCTGTCCTACAGTGTTCCCCATCGGCGCAACATTTTACAATCCGTTCCCCCTGCTTCCTTTGGTTCCCCTCTGTCGTGCAGTGTTCCCCACGTTTCCCCACTTTTTCCAATGCATTCCCACTGCTCCCTATGGTGCCCCTCAGTTCTGCAGTGTTCCCCACGGTTCCCCACGTTTTCCAATCCGTTTCCCCTGCTACCTCTGGTTCCCCTCTGTTCTGCATTTTTCTACACTGTTCCCCACTTTTTCCAATCCGATCCCCCTGCTTCCTTTCGTTCACCTCTGTTCTGCAGAACTCCCCACGATTCCCCACTTTTTCCAATCTGTTCCCCCTGCTCCCTTTGGTTCCCCTCTGTTCTGCATTGTTCCACACGGTTCCCCATTTTTTCCAGTGCGTTCCCCCTGCTTCCTTTGGTCCACCTGTTTTCTGCAGAGTTCCCCACGGTCCACTTTTTCGAATCCTTTCCCCCTGCTCCCTTTGGGTCCCCACTGTTCTGCAGAACTCCCCACGATTCCCCACTTTTTCCAATCTGTTCCCCCTTCTCCCTTTGGTTCCTCTCTGTTTTGCATTGTTCCCCACGGGTCCGCACTTTTCCGAGCTGTTCCCCCTGCTCCCTTTGGTTCTGCTTTGTTCTGCAGTTTTCCCCACGGTTCTCCAAATTTTTTCTAATCTGTTCCCATGCTCCCTTTGGTTCCCGTCTGCGCTGCAGTGGCCCCCATGGTTCCCCACTTTTTCCAATCCGTTCCCCATGCTACCTTTGGTTTCCCTCTGTTCTGCAGTGTTCCCCACAGTTCCCAACTTTTTCCAATCGGTTCCCCCTGCTCCCATTGATTACCCTCTGTCATGCAGTGTTCGCCATGGGCCCCACTTTTTGCAATCCGTTTCCCCTGCTCACTTTTGTTCCCATCTGTGCTGCAGTGTTCTCCACGGTTCCCCACTTTTTCCAACCTGTACCTCCTGCTACCTTTTGTTCCCCTCTGTCATGCAGTGTTCCCCACGGTTCCCCACTTTTTCCAACATGTACCTCCTGCTCCCTTTGGTGCCCCTCTGTTCTGCAGTGTTGCCCACGGTTCCCCACTTTTTCCAATCTGTTTCCCCTGCTACCTCTGGTTCCCCTCTGTTCTGCATTTTTCCACACTGTTCCCCACTTTTGCCAATCCGTTCCCCCTGCTTCCTTTGGTTCCCCTCTGTTCTGCAGTGTTCCCCACGGTTCCCCACTTTTTCTAATCTGTTCCCCCTGCTACTTTGTCTCCACCCTGTTCTGCAGTTTTCCCCACGGTTCCCCACATTTTCCAAACCATTCCCCCGGCTCGCTTTGGTTTCATACTGTTCTGCAGCATTCCCCACGGTTCCCCACTTTTTTACAAACTGTTTGCCGTGCTCCCTTTGGTTTTCCCTGTTCTGCATTGTCCTCCACGGTTCCAAAATTTTGCAATCCATTCCCCTTGTTCCGTTTGTTTGCCCTCTGTTCTGCAGTGTCCCCCACTGTTCCCCACTTTTTCCAATCACTTCCCCCTGCTCCCTTTGATTCCCCTCTGTCCTACAGTGTTCCCCATCGGTGCAACTTTTTACAATCCGTTCCACCTGCTTCCTTTGGTTCCCCTCTGTCGTGCAGTGTTCCCCACGGTTCCCCACTTTTTCCAATCTGTTTCCCCTGCTACCTCTGCTTCCCCTCTGTTCTGCATTTTTCTACACTGTTCCCCACTTTTTCCAATCCGATCCCCCTGCTTCCTTTCGTTCACCTCTGTTCTGCAGAACTCCCCACGATTCCCCACTTTTTCCAATCTGTTCCCCTTCTCCCTTTGGTTCCTCTCTGTTTTGCATTGTTCCCCACGGGTCCGCACTTTTCCGAGCTGTTCCCCCTGCTCCCTTTGGTTCTGCTTTGTTCTGCAGTGTTCCCCACAATTTTCCACATTCTTTTCCTTCCTGTACCTCCTGCTCCCTTTGGTTCCCCTCTGTTGTGCATTTTTGCACACGTTACCCCACTTCTTCTAATCTGTTCCTCCTGCACCCTTTGTTTCCCCACTGTTCTGCATTTTTACACACGGTTCCCCACTTTTTCCAATCTGTTCCCCCTGCTCCCTTTGGTTCCTCACTGTTCTGCAGTGTTCCCCATGGGCCCAACTTTTTACAATCCGTTCCCCCTGCTTCCTTTGGTTCCCCTCTGTCGTGCAATATTCCCCACGGTTCCCCACTTATTCTAATGTGTTCCCTGTGCTGCCTTTGGTGCCCCTCTGTTCTGCAGTGTTCCCCACTTTTTCCAATCTGTTTCCCCTGCTTCCTTTGGTTCACCTCTGTTCTGCAGAATTCCCCACGATTCCCCACTTTTTCCAATCTGTTCCCCCTGCTCCCTTTGGTTCCCCACTGTTCTGCATTTTTCCACACAGTTCCCCACTTTTTCCAATATGTTCCTCCTGCTCCCTTTGATTTCTCACTGTTCTCCACATTTTTTCCAACCTGCACCCCCTGCTCTCTATGGTTCCCCTCTGCCTTGCAGTGTCCCCCATGGTTCCCCACTTTTTCCAATCCGTTCCCCCTGTTCCCTTTTGTTTGCCTCTGTTCTGCAGTGTTCCCGACGCTTCCCCACTTTTTCCAATCCGTTCCCCCTGCTCCCTTTGGTTCCCCTCTATTCTGCATTGTTACCCACATTTCTCCACATTTTTTCCATCCTGTACCCCCTGCTCCCTATGAATCCCCTCTGCCTTGCAGTGTTCCCAATGGGACCCCACTTTTTCCAATCTGTTCCCCCTGGTCCTTTCGCTCCACTCTGTTCTGCAGTTTTCCCCATGGTTCTCCACATTTTTTCCAAACTGTTCCACCTGCTCCATTTGGTTCTGCAGTGCTTCCCACGGTTCCCAACTTTTTCCAATCCATTTCCCCTGCTCCCTTTGGTTCCCCTCTATTGTTCAGTGTTCCCCACGGGTCCCCACTTTTTCCAATCCGTTTCCCTGCTCTCTTTGGTTCCCCTCTGTTCTGCAGTGATCCCCACGGTTCCCCACATTTTCCAAACTGTTCCCCCGGCTCGCTTTGGTTTCATACTCTTCTGCAGTGTTCCCCACTGTTCCCCACTTTTTTACAATCTGTTCGCCCTGCTCCCTTTGGTTCCCCTCTATCCTGCAGTGTCCTCCACGGTTCCCCACTTTTTCCAACCTGTTCCTCCTGTTCCCTTTGGTTCCCCTCTGTCATGCAGTGTTTTCACAGTTCCCCAATTTTTTCCTATCTGTTCCCCCTGATCCCTTTGGTTCCCCTCTATCATGCAGTGTGCCCCACGGTTCCCCACTTTTTCCAACCTGTTCCACTTGTTCCCTTTGGTTCCCATCTGTCCTTCCGTGTTCTCCACGGTTCCCAACTTTTTGCAATCCGTTGCCCCTGCTCCGTTTGGTTCCCCTCTGTTCTGCAGTGTTCCCCACTGTTCCCCACTTTTTCCAATCTGTTCCCCCTGCTCCTTTGTCTCCACTCTGTTCTGCAGTTTTCCCCACGGTTCCCCACATTTTCCAAACCATTCCCCCGGCTCGCTTTGGTTTCATACTGTTCTGCAGCGTTCCCCACGGTTCCCAACTTTTTTACAAACTGTTTGCCCTGCTCCCTTTGGCTTCCCCTGTTCTGCATTGTCCTCCACGGTTCCAAAATTTTTGCAATCCATTCCCCCTGTTCCGTTTGTTTGCCCTCTGTTCTGCAGTGTTCCCCACTGTTCCCCACTTTTTCCAATCAGTTCCCCCTGCTCCCTTTAATTCCCCTCTGTCCTACAGTGTTCCCCATCGGCGCAACATTTTACAATCCGTTCCCCCTGCTTCCTTTGGTTCCCCTCTGTCGTGCAGTGTTCCCCACGTTTCCTCACTTTTTCCAATGCATTCCCACTGCTCCCTTTGGTGCCCCTCAGTTCTGCAGTGTTCCCCACGGTTCCCCACGTTTTCCAATCCGTTTCCCCTGCTACCTCTGGTTCCCCTCTGTTCTGCATTTTTCTACACTGTTCCCCACTTTTTCCAATCCGATCCCCCTGCTTCCTTTGGTTCACCTCTGTTCTGCAGAACTCCCCACTATTCCCCACTTTTTCCAATCTGTTCCCCCTGCTCCCTTTGGTTCCCCTCTGTTCTGCATTGTTCCCCACGGTTCACCACTTTTCCGAAATGTACCCCCTGCTCCCTTTGATTCACCTCTGTTCTGCAGTGTTGCCCACTGTTCTCAACTTTTTCCAATCTGTTCCTCCTGCTCCCTTTGGTTCCCCACTGTTCTGCATTTTTGCACACGGTTCCCCACTTTTTCAAAACTGTTCCCCCTGCTCCCTTTGGTTCCTCACTGTTCTGCAGTTTTCCTCACGGTTCTCCACATTTTTCCAACCTGTACCCCCTGCTCCCTATGGTTCCCCTCTGCCCTGCAGTGTCCCCCATTGTTCCCCACTTTTTCCAATCCGTTCCCCCTGCTCCCTTTGGTTCCCCTCTATTCTGCAGTGTTCCCCACGATTCTCCACATTCTTTTCCTTCCTGTACCCCCTGCTCCCTTTGGTTCCCCACTGTTGTGCATTTTTGCACACGGTACCCCACTTCTTCTAATCTGTTCCTCCTGCACCCTTTGTTTCCCCACTGTTCTGCATTTTTCCACACGGTTCCCCACTTTTTCCAATCTGTTCCCCCTGCTCCATTTGGTTCCTCACTGTTCTGCAGTGTTCCCCACGGTTGCCCACTTTTTCCAATGTGTTCCCCTGCTCCCTTTGGTTCCCCTCTGTTCTGTAGTGATCCCCACGTTTCCCCACATTTTCCAAACTGTTCCCCCTGCTCGATTTGGTTTCATATTGTTCTGCATTGTTCCCCACGGTTCCCCACTTTTTTACAATCTGTTCGCCCTGCTCCCTTTGGTTCCCCTCTGTCCTGCAGTGTCCTCCACGGTTCCCCACATTTTCCAACCTGTACCTCCTGCTCCCTTTGGTTCCCCTCTGTCATGCAGTGTTTTCACAGTTCCCCAATTTTTTCCTATCTGTTCCCCCTGATCCCTTTGGTTACCCTCTGTCGTGCAGTGTTCCCCACGGTTCCCCACATTTTCCAATCCGTTCCCTCTGCTCCCTTTGGTTCCCCTCTGTTCTGCAGTGTTCCCCACAGTTCTCCACCTTTTCCAATTCGTTCCCCCTGCTCCCTTTGGTTCCCCACCTTTCTGCATTTTTCCACACGGTTCCCTACTTTTTCCAATCGGTTCCCCACTTTTTCCAATCTGTTCCCCCTGCTCCTTTGGCTCCACTCTGTTCTGCAGTTTTCCCCACGGTTCGCCACATTTTCCAAATCATTCCCTCGGCTCGCTTTCGTTTCATACTGTTCTGCAGCGTTTCCCACGGTTCCCCACTTTTTCCAATCTGTTTCCCCTGCTACCTCTGGTTCCCCTCTGTTCTGCATTTTTCTACACTGTTCCCCACTTTTTCCAATCCGATCCCCCTGCTTCCTTTCGTTCACCTCTGTTCTGCAGAACTCCCCACGATTCCCCACTTTTTCCAATCTGTTCCCCCTGCTCCCTTTGGTTCCCCTCTGTTCTGCATTGTTCCACACGGTTCCCCATTTTTTCCAGTGCGTTCCCCCTGCTTCCTTTGGTCCACCTGTTTTCTGCAGAGTTCCCCACGGTCCACTTTTTCGAATCCTTTCCCCCTGCTCCCTTTGGGTCCCCACTGTTCTGCAGAACTCCCCACGATTCCCCACTTTTTCCAATCTGTTCCCCCTTCTCCCTTTGGTTCCTCTCTGTTCTGCATTGTTCCCCACGGGTCCGCACTTTTCCGAGCTGTTCCCCCTGCTCCCTTTGATTCTGCTTTGTTCTGCAGTTTTCCCCACGGTTCTCCAAATTTTTTCTAATCTGTTCCCATGCTCCCTTTGGTTCCCGTCTGCCCTGCAGTGGCCCCCATGGTTCCCCACTTTTTCCAATCCGTTCCCCATGCTACCTTTGGTTTCCCTCTGTTCTGCAGTGTTCCCCACAGTTCCCAACTTTTTCCAATCGGTTCCCCCTGCTCCCTTTGATTACCCTCTGTCATGCAGTGTTCGCCATGGCCTCCACTTTTTGCAATCCGTTTCCCCTGCTCACTTTTGTTCCCATCTGTGCTGCAGTGTTCTCCACGGTTCCCCACTTTTTCCAACCTGTACCTCCTGCTACCTTTGGTTCCCCTCTGTCATGCAGTGTTCCCCACGGTTCCCCACTTTTTCCAACATGTACCTCCTGCTCCCTTTGGTGCCCCTCTGTTCTGCAGTGTTGCCCACGGTTCCCCACTTTTTCCAATCTGTTTCCCCTGCTACCTCTGGTTCCCCTCTGTTCTGCAGTGTTCCCCACGGTTCCCCACTTTTTCTAATCTGTTCCCCCTGCTACTTTGTCTCCACCCTGTTCTGCAGTTTTCCCCACGGTTCCCCACATTTTCCAAACCATTCCCCCGGCTCGCTTTGGTTTCATACTGTTCTGCAGCATTCCCCACGGTTCCCCACTTTTTTACAAACAGTTTGCCCTGCTCCCTTTGGTTTTCCCTGTTCTGCATTGTCCTCCACGGTTCCAAACTTTTTGCAATCCATTCCCCCTGTTCCGTTTGTTTGCCCTCTGTTCTGCAGTGTCCCCCACTGTTCCCCACTTTTTCCAATCACTTCCCCCTGCTCCCTTTGATTCCCCTCTGTCCTACAGTGTTCCCCATTGGTGCAACTTTTTACAATCCGTTCCACCTGCTTCCTTTGGTTCCCCTCTGTCGTGCAGTGTTCCCCACGGTTCCCCACTTTTTCCAATCTGTTTCCCCTGCTACCTCTGCTTCCCCTCTGTTCTGCATTTTTCTACACTGTTCCCCAGTTTTTCAAATCCGATCCCCCTGATTCCTTTCGTTCACCTCTGTTCTGCAGAACTCCCCACGATTCCCCACTTTTTCCAATCTGTTCCCCATGCTCCCTTTGGTTCCCCTCTGTTCTGCATTGTTCCACACGGTTCCCCATTTTTTCCAATCCGTTCCCCCTGCTTCCTTTGGTTCCCCTCTGTCCTGCAGTGTCCTCCACGGTTCCCCACTTTTTTCAACCTGTACCTCCTGTTCCCTTTGGTTCCCCACTGTCATGCAGTGTTTTCACAGTTCCCCAATTTTTTCCTATCTGTTCCCCCTGATCCATTTGGTTCCCCTCTGTCATGCAGTGTGCCCCACGGTTCCCCACTTTTTCCAATCCGTTCCCTCTGCTCCCTTTGGTTCCCCTCTGTTCTGCAGTGTTCCCCACAGTTCTCCACCTTTTCCAATTCTTTCCCCCTGCTCCCTTTGGTTCCCCACTTTTCTGCATTTTTCCACACGGTTCCCCACTTTTTCCAATATGTTCCCCCTGCTCCCTTTGATTCCTCACTGTTCTTCACATTTTTTCCAATCTGCAACCCCTGCTCTCTATGGTTCCCCTCTGCCCTGCAGTGTCCCCCATGGTTCCCCACTTTTTCCAATCCGTTCCCGCTGTTCCATTTTGTTTGCCTCTGTTTTGCATTGTTACCCACGTTTGTCCACATTTTTTTCCATCCTGTACACCCTGCTTCCTATGGTTCCCCTCTGCTTTGCAGTGTTCCCCATGGGACCCCACTTTTTCCAATCTGTTCCCCCTGCTCCTTTCGCTCCACTCTGTTCTGCAGTTTTCCCCATGGTTCTCCACATTTTTTCCAAACTGTTCCACCTGCTCCCTTTGGTTCTGCAGTGTTTCCCACTGTTCCCCACTTTTTCCAATCCATTTCCCCTGCTCCCTTTGGTTCCCCTCTATTGTTCTGTGTTGCCCACGGTTCCCCACTTTTTCCAATCCGTTCCCCTGCTCCCTTTGGTTCCCCTCTGTTCTGCAGTGATCCCCACGGTTCTCCAAATTTTTTCTAATCTGTTCCCATGCTCGCTTTGGTTCCCGTCTGCCCTGCAGTGGCCCCCATGGTTCCCCACTTTTTCCAATCCGTTCCCCATGCTCCCTTTGGTTTTCCCTGTTCTGCATTGTCCTCCACGGTTCCAAACTTTTTGCAATCCATTCCCCTTGTTCCGTTTGTTTGCCCTCTGTTCTGCAGTGTCCCCCACTGTTCCCCACTTTTTCCAATCACTTCCCCCTGCTCCCTTTGATTCCCCTCTGTCCTACAGTGTTCCCCATCGGTGCAACTTTTTACAATCCGTTCCACCTGCTTCCTTTGGTTCCCCTCTGTCGTGCAGTGTTCCCCACGGTTCCCCACTTTTTCCAATCTGTTTCCCCTGCTACCTCTGCTTCCCCTCTGTTCTGCATTTTTCTACACTGTTCCCCACTTTTTCCAATCCGATCCCCCTGCTTCCTTTCGTTCACCTCTGTTTGGCAGAACTCCCCACGATTCCCCACTTTTTCCAATCTGTTCCCCCTGCTCCCTTTGGTTCCCCTCTGTTCTGCATTGTTCCACACGGTTCCCCATTTTTTCCAGTCCGTTCCCCCTGCTTCCTTTGGTCCACCTGTTTTCTGCAGAGTTCCCCACGGTCCACTTTTTCGAATCCTTTCCCCCTGCTCCCTTTGGGTCCCACTGTTCTGCAGAACTCCCCACGATTCCCCACTTTTTCCAATCTGTTCCCCCTGCTCCTTTGTCTCCACTCTGTTCTGCAGTTTTCCCCACGGTTCCCCACATTTTCCAAACCATTCCCCCGGCTCGCTTTGGTTTCATACTGTTCTGCAGCGTTCCCCACGGTTCCCAACTTTTTTACAAACTGTTTGCCCTGCTCCCTTTGGTTTCCCCTGTTCTGCATTGTCCTCCACGGTTCCAAAATTTTTGCAATCCATTCCCCCTGTTCCGTTTGTTTGCCCTCTGTTCTGCAGTGTTCCCCACTGTTCCCCACTTTTTCCAATCAGTTCCCCCTGCTCCCTTTAATTCCCCTCTGTCCTACAGTGTTCCCCATCGGCGCAACATTTTACAATCCGTTCCCCCTGCTTCCTTTGGTTCCCCTCTGTCGTGCAGTGTTCCCCACGTTTCCCCACTTTTTCCAATGCATTCCCACTGCTCCCTTTGGTGCCCCTCAGTTCTGCAGTGTTCCCCACGGTTCCCCACGTTTTCCAATCCGTTTCCCCTGCTACCTCTGGTTCCCCTCTGTTCTGCATTTTTCTACACTGTTCCCCACTTTTTCCAATCCGATCCCCCTGCTTCCTTTGGTTCACCTCTGTTCTGCAGAACTCCCCACTATTCCCCACTTTTTCCAATCTGTTCCCCCTGCTCCCTTTGGTTCCCCTCTGTTCTGCATTGTTCCCCACGGTTCACCACTTTTCCGAACTGTACCCCCTGCTCCCTTTGATTCACCTCTGTTCTGCAGTGTTGCCCACTGTTCTCAACTTTTTCCAATCTGTTCCTCCTGCTCCCTTTGGTTCCCCACTGTTCTGCATTTTTGCACACGGTTCCCCACTTTTTCAAAACTGTTCCCCCTGCTCCCTTTGGTTCCTCACTGTTCTGCAGTTTTCCTCACGGTTCTCCACATTTTTCCAACCTGTACCCCCTGCTCCCTATGGTTCCCCTCTGCCCTGCAGTGTCCCCCATTGTTCCCCTCTTTTTCCAATCCGTTCCCCCTGCTCCCTTTGGTTCCCCTCTATTCTGCAGTGTTCCCCACGATTCTCCACATTCTTTTCCTTCCTGTTCCCCCTGCTCCCTTTGGTTCCTCACTGTTCTGCAGTGTTCCCCATGGGCCCAACTTTTTACAATCCGTTCCCCCTGCTTCCTTTGGTTCCCCTCTGTCGTGCAATATTCCCCACGGTTCCCCACTTATTCTAATGTGTTCCCTGTGCTGCCTTTGGTGCCCCTCTGTTCTGCAGTGTTCCCCACTTTTTCCAATCTGTTTCCCCTGCTTCCTTTGGTTCCCCTCTGCCTTGCAGTGTCCCCCATGGTTCCCCACTTTTTCCAATCCGTTCCCCCTGTTCCCTTTTGTTTGCCTCTGTTCTGCAGTGTTCCCGACGCTTCCCCACTTTTTCCAATCCGTTCCCCCTGCTCCCTTTGGTTCCCCTCTATTCTGCATTGTTACCCACATTTCTCCACATTTTTTCCATCCTGTACCCCCTGCTCCCTATGAATCCCCTCTGCCTTGCAGTGTTCCCAATGGGACCCCACTTTTTCCAATCTGTTCCCCCTGGTCCTTTCGCTCCACTCTGTTCTGCAGTTTTCCCCATGGTTCTCCACATTTTTTCAAAACTGTTCAACCTGCTCCATTTGGTTCTGCAGTGCTTCCCACGGTTCCCCACTTTTTCCAATCCATTTCCCCTGCTCCCTTTGGTTCCCCTCTATTGTTCAGTGATCCCCACGGGTCCCCACTTTTTCCAATCCGTTTCCCTGCTCCCTTTGGTTCCCCTCTGTTCTGCAGTGATCCCCACGGTTCCCCACATTTTCCAAACTGTTCCCCCGGCTCGCTTTGGTGTCATACTCTTCTGCAGTGTTCCCCACTGTTCCCCACTTTTTTACAATCTGTTCGCCCTGCTCCCTTTGGTTCCCCTCTATCCTGCAGTGTCCTCCACGGTTCCCCACTTTTTCCAACCTGTTCCTCCTGTTCCCTTTGGTTCCCCTCTGTCATGCAGTGTTTTCACAGTTCCCCAATTTTTTCCTATCTGTTCCCCCTGATCCCTTTGGTTCCCCTCTATCATGCAGTGTGCCCCACGGTTCCCCACTTTTTCCAACCTGTTCCACTTGTTCCCTTTGGTTCCCATCTGTCCTTCCGTGTTCTCCACGGTTCCCAACTTTTTGCAATCCGTTGCCCCTGCTCCGTTTGGTTCCCCTCTGTTCTGCAGTGTTCCCCACTGTTCCCCACTTTTTCCAATCTGTTCCCCCTGCTCCTTTGTCTCCACTCTGTTCTGCAGTTTTCCCCACGGTTCCCCACATTTTCCAAACCATTCCCCCGGCTCGCTTTGGTTTCATACTGTTCTGCAGCGTTCCCCACGGTTCCCAACTTTTTTACAAACTGTTTGCCCTGCTCCCTTTGGCTTCCCCTGTTCTGCATTGTCCTCCACGGTTCCAAAATTTTTGCAATCCATTCCCCCTGTTCCGTTTGTTTGCCCTCTGTTCTGCAGTGTTCCCCACTGTTCCCCACTTTTTCCAATCAGTTCCCCCTGCTCCCTTTAATTCCCCTCTGTCCTACAGTGTTCCCCATCGGCGCAACATTTTACAATCCGTTCCCCCTGCTTCCTTTGGTTCCCCTCTGTCGTGCAGTGTTCCCCACGTTTCCCCACTCTTTCCAATGCATTCCCACTGCTCCCTTTGGTGCCCCTCAGTTCTGCAGTGTTCCCCACGGTTCCCCACGTTTTCCAATCCGTTTCCCCTGCTACCTCTGGTTCCCCTCTGTTCTGCATTTTTCTACACTGTTCCCCACTTTTTCCAATCCGATCCCCCTGCTTCCTTTGGTTCACCTCTGTTCTGCAGAACTCCCCACTATTCCCCACTTTTTCCAATCTGTTCCCCCTGCTCCCTTTGGTTCCCCTCTGTTCTGCATTGTTCCCCACGGTTCACCACTTTTCCGAACTGTACCCCCTGCTCCCTTTGATTCACCTCTGTTCTGCAGTGTTGCCCACTGTTCTCAACTTTTTCCAATCTGTTCCTCCTGCTCCCTTTGGTTCCCCACTGTTCTGCATTTTTGCACACGGTTCCCCACTTTTTCAAAACTGTTCCCCCTGCTCCCTTTGGTTCCTCACTGTTCTGCAGTTTTCCTCACGGTTCTCCACATTTTTCCAACCTGTACCCCCTGCTCCCTATGGTTCCCCTCTGCCCTGCAGTGTCCCCCATTGTTCCCCTCTTTTTCCAATCCGTTCCCCCTGCTCCCTTTGGTTCCCCTCTATTCTGCAGTGTTCCCCACGATTCTCCACATTCTTTTCCTTCCTGTACCCCCTGCTCCCTTTGGTTCCCCACTGTTGTGCATTTTTGCACACGGTACCCCACTTCTTCTAATCTGTTCCTCCTGCACCCTTTGTTTCCCCACTGTTCTGCATTTTTCCACACGGTTCCCCACTTTTTCCAATCTGTTCCCCCTGCTCCATTTGGTTCCTCACTGTTCTGCAGTGTTCCCCACGGTTGCCCACTTTTTCCAATGTGTTCCCCTGCTCCCTTTGGTTCCCCTCTGTTCTGTAGTGATCCCCACGTTTCCCCACATTTTCCAAACTGTTCCCCCTGCTCGATTTGGTTTCATACTGTTCTGCAGTGTTCCCCACGGTTCCCCACTTTTTTACAATCTGTTCGCCCTGCTCCCTTTGGTTCCCCTCTGTCCTGCAGTGTCCTCCACGGTTCCCCACATTTTCCAACCTGTACCTCCTGCTCCCTTTGGTTCCCCTCTGTCATGCAGTGTTTTCACAGTTCCCCAATTTTTTCCTATCTGTTCCCCCTTATCCATTTGGTTACCCTCTGTCGTGCAGTGTTCCCCACGGTTCCCCACATTTTCCAATCCGTTCCCTCTGCTCCCTTTGGTTCCCCTCTGTTCTGCAGTGTTCCCCACAGTTCTCCACCTTTTCCAATTCGTTCCCCCTGCTCCCTTTGGTTCCCCACCTTTCTGCATTTTTCCACACGGTTCCCTACTTTTTCCAATCGGTTCCCCACTTTTTCCAATCTGTTCCCCCTGCTCCTTTGGCTCCACTCTGTTCTGCAGTTTTCCCCACGGTTCGCCACATTTTCCAAATCATTCCCTCGGCTCGCTTTCGTTTCATACTGTTCTGCAGCGTTTCCCACGGTTCCCCACTTTTTCCAATCTGTTTCCCCTGCTACCTCTGGTTCCCCTCTGTTCTGCATTTTTCTACACTGTTCCCCACTTTTTCCAATCCGATCCCCCTGCTTCCTTTCGTTCACCTCTGTTCTGCAGAACTCCCCACGATTCCCCACTTTTTCCAATCTGTTCCCCCTGCTCCCTTTGGTTCCCCTCTGTTCTGCATTGTTCCACACGGTTCCCCATTTTTTCCAGTGCGTTCCCCCTGCTTCCTTTGGTCCACCTGTTTTCTGCAGAGTTCCCCACGGTCCACTTTTTCGAATCCTTTCCCCCTGCTCCCTTTGGGTCCCCACTGTTCTGCAGAACTCCCCACGATTCCCCACTTTTTCCAATCTGTTCCCCCTTCTCCCTTTGGTTCCTCTCTGTTCTGCATTGTTCCCCACGGGTCCGCACTTTTCCGAGCTGTTCCCCCTGCTCCCTTTGGTTCTGCTTTGTTCTGCAGTTTTCCCCACGGTTCTCCAAATTTTTTCTAATCTGTTCCCATGCTCCCTTTGGTTCCCGTCTGCCCTGCAGTGGCCCCCATGGTTCCCCACTTTTTCCAATCCGTTCCCCATGCTACCTTTGGTTTCCCTCTGTTCTGCAGTGTTCCCCACAGTTCCCAACTTTTTCCAATCGGTTCCCCCTGCTCCCTTTGATTACCCTCTGTCATGCAGTGTTCGCCATGTCCTCCACTTTTTGCAATCCGTTTCCCCTGCTCACTTTTGTTCCCATCTGTGCTGCAGTGTTCTCCACGGTTCCCCACTTTTTCCAACCTGTACCTCCTGCTACCTTTGGTTCCCCTCTGTCATGCAGTGTTCCCCACGGTTCCCCACTTTTTCCAACATGTACCTCCTGCTCCCTTTGGTGCCCTTCTGTTCTGCAGTGTTGCCCACGGTTCCCCACTTTTTCCAATCTGTTTCCCCTGCTACCTCTGGTTCCCCTCTGTTCTGCATTTTTCCACACTGTTCCCCACTTTTGCCAATCCGTTCCCCCTGCTTCCTTTGGTTCCCCTCTGTTCTGCAGTGTTCCCCACGGTTCCCCACTTTTTCTAATCTGTTCCCCCTGCTACTTTGTCTCCACCCTGTTCTGCAGTTTTCCCCACGGTTCCCCACATTTTCCAAACCATTCCCCCGGCTCGCTTTGGTTTCATACTGTTCTGCAGCATTCCCCACGGTTCCCCACTTTTTTACAAACAGTTTGCCCTTCTCCCTTTGGTTTTCCCTGTTCTGCATTGTCCTCCACGGTTCCAAACTTTTTGCAATCCATTCCCCCTGTTCCGTTTGTTTGCCCTCTGTTCTGCAGTGTCCCCCACTGTTCCCCACTTTTTCCAATCACTTCCCCCTGCTCCCTTTGATTCCCCTCTGTCCTACAGTGTTCCCCATTGGTGCAACTTTTTACAATCCGTTCCACCTGCTTCCTTTGGTTCCCCTCTGTCGTGCAGTGTTCCCCACGGTTCCCCACTTTTTCCAATCTGTTTCCCCTGCTACCTCTGCTTCCCCTCTGTTCTGCATTTTTCTACACTGTTCCCCAGTTTTTCAAATCCGATCCCCCTGATTCCTTTCGTTCACCTCTGTTCTGCAGAACTCCCCACGATTCCCCACTTTTTCCAATATGTTCCCCCTGCTCCCTTTGATTCCTCACTGTTCTCCACATTTTTTCCAATCTGCAACCCCTGCTCTCTATGGTTCCCCTCTGCCCTGCAGTGTCCCCCATGGTTCCCCACTTTTTCCAATCCGTTCCCCCTGTTCCCTTTTGTTTGCCTCTGTTTTGCATTGTTACCCACGTTTCTCCACATTTTTTTCCATCCTGTACACCCTGCTTCCTATGGTTCCCCTCTGCTTTGCAGTGTTCCCCATGGGACCCCACTTTTTCCAATCTGTTCCCCCTGCTCCTTTCGCTCCACTCTGTTCTGCAGTTTTCCCCATGGTTCTCCACATTTTTTCCAAACTGTTCCACCTGCTCCCTTTGGTTCTGCAGTGTTTCCCACGGTTCCCCACTTTTTCCAATCCATTTCCCCTGCTCCCTTTGGTTCCCCTCTATTGTTCTGTGTTCCCCACGGTTCCCCACTTTTTCCAAACCGTTCCCCTGCTCCCTTTGGTTCCCCTCTGTTCTGCAGTGATCCCCACGGTTCCCCACATTTTCCAAACTGTTCCCCCGGCTCGCTTTGGTTTCATACTCTTCTGCGGTGTTCCCCACGGTTCCCCACTTTTTTACAATCTGTTCGCCCTGCTCCCTTTGGTTCCCCTCTGTTCTGCATTGTTCCCCACGGTTCCCCACTTTTACGAACTGTACCCCCTGCTCCCTTTGGTTCACCTCTGTTCTGCAGTGTTCCTCACGGTTCCCCACTTTTTCCAATCTGTTCCCCCTGCACCCTTTGATTCACCTCTGTTCTGCAGTGTTGCCCACTGTTCTCAACTTTTTCCAATCCGTTCCCCCTGCTCCCTTTGGTTCCCCACCTTTCTGTATTTTTCCACACGGTTCCCTACTTTTTCCAATCGGTTCCCCACTTTTTCCAATCTGTTCCCCCTGCTCCCTTTGGTTCTCCTATGTTCTGCAGTGTTCCCGACGCTTCCCCACTTTTTCCAATCCGTTCCCCCTGCTCCCTTTTGTTCCCCTCTATTCTACAGTGTTCCCCACGATTCTCCACATTTTTTTACATACTGTACCCCCTGCTCCCTATGGTTCCCCTCTGCCTTGCAGTGTTACCCATGGGACACCACTTTTTCCAACCTGTTCCCCTTGTTCCCTTTGGTTCCCCTCTGTCCTACAGTGTTCCCCATCGGCGCAACATTTTACAATCCGTTCCCCCTGCTTCCTTTGGTTCCTCTCTGTCGTGCAGTGTTCCCCACGGATCCCCACATTTTCCAAACCATTCCCCCAGCTCGCTTTGGTTTCATACTGTTCTGCAGCGTTCCCCACAGTTCCCCATTTTTTTACAAACTGTTTGCCCTGCTCCCTTTGGTTTCCCCTCTTCTGCATTGTCCTCTACGGTTCCAAACTTTTTGCAATCCATTCCCCCTGTTCCGTTTGTTTGCCCTCTGTTCTGCAGTGTTCCCCACTGTTCCCCACTTTTTCCAATCAGTTCCCCCTGCTCCCTTTGGTTCTCCTCTGTTCTGCAGTGTTCCCCACGGTTCCCCACTTTTTCCAATCCGTTCCCCCTGCTCCCTTTTGTTCCCCTCTATTCTACAGTGTTCCCCACGATTCTCCACATTTTTTTCCATCCTGTACCCCCTGCTCCCTATGGTTCCACTCTGCCTTGCAGTGTTACCGATGGGTCACCACTTTTTCCAACCTGTTCCCCTTGTTCCCTTTGGTTCCCCTCTGTCCTTCCGTGTTCTCCACGGTTCCCAACTTTTTGCAATCCGTTGCCCCTGCTCCGTTTGGTTCCCCTCTGTTCTGCAGTGTTCCCCACGGTTCCCCACTTTTTCCAATCTGTTCCCCCTGCTCCTTTGGCTCCACTCTGTTCTGCAGTTTTCCTCACGGTTCCCCACATTTTCCAAACAATTCCCCCGGCTCGCTTTGGTTTCATACTGTTCTGCAGCGTTCCCCACGGTTCCCAACTTTTTTACAAACTGTTTGCCCTGCTCCCTTTGGTTTCCCCTGTTCTGGATTGTCCTCCACGGTTCCAAACTTTTTGGAATCCATTCCCATGTTCCGTTTGTTTGCCCTCTGTTCTGCAGTGTTGCCCACTGTTCCCCACTTTTTCCAATCACTTCCCCCTGCTGCCTTTGATTCCCCTCTGTCCTACAGTGTTCCCCATCGGGTCAACTTTTTACAATCCGTTCCCCCTGCTTCCTTTGGTTCCCCTCTGTCGTGCAGTGTTCCCCACGGTTCCCCACTTTTTCCAATGCATTCCCTCTGCTCCCTTTGGTGCCCCTCTGTTCTGCAATGTTCCCCACGGTTCCCCACTTTTTCCAATCTGTTTTCCCTGCTACCTCTGGTTCCCCTCTGTTCTGGATGTTTCTACACTGTTCCCCACTTTTTCCAATCCGATCCCCCTACTTCCTTTCGTTCACCTCTGTTCTGCAGAACTCCCCACGATTCCCCACTTTTTCCAATCTGTTCCCCCTGCTCCCTTTGGTTCCCCTCTGTTCTGCATTGTTACACACGGTGTCCCATTTTTTCCAATCCGTTCCCCCTGCTTCCTTTGGTCCACCTGTTTTCTGCAGAGTTCCCCACCGTCCACTTATTCGAATCCTTTCCCCCTGCTCCCTTTGAGTCCCCACTGTTCTGCAGAAGTCCCCACGATTCCCCACTTTTTCCAATCTGTTCCCCCTCCTCCCTTTGGTTCCTCTCTGTTCTGCATTGTTCCCCACGGGTCCGCACTTTTCCGAGCTGTTCCCCCTGCTCCCTTTGGTTCTGCTTTGTTCTGCAGTTTTCCCCACGGTTCTCCAAATTTTTTCTAATCTGTTCCCATGCTCCCTTTGGTTCCTGTCTGCCCTGCAGTGGCCCCCATGGTTCCCCACTTTTTCCAATCCATTCCCCCTGCTACCTTTGGTTTCCCTCTGTTCTGCAGTGTGCCCCACGGTTCCCCACTTTTTCCAATCCGTTCCCTCTGCTCCCTTTGGTTCCCCTCTGTTCTGCAGTGTTCCCCACAGTTCTCCACCTTTTCCAATTCGTTCCCCCTGCTCCCTTTGGTTCCCCACCTTTCTGCATTTTTCCACACGGTTCCCTACTTTTTCCAATCGGTTCCCCACTTTTTCCAATCTGTTCCCCCTGCTCCCTTTGGTTCTCCTCTGTTCTGCATTGTTCCCGACGCTTCCCCACTTTTTCCAATCCGTTCCCCCTGCTCCCTTTGGTTCCCCTCTATTCTACAGTGTTCCCCACGATTCTCCACATTTTATTACATACTGTACCCCCTGCTCCCTATGGTTCCCCTCTGCCTTGCAGTGTTACCCATGGGACTGCATTTTTTCCAACCTGTTCCCCTTGTTCCCTTCGATTCCCCTCTGTCCTTCCGTGTTCTCCACGGTTCCCAACTTTTTACAATCCGTTGCCCCTGCTCCGTTTGGTTCCCCTCTGTTCTGCAGTGTTCCCCACGGTTCCTCACATTTTCCAAACCATTCCCCCGGCTCGCTTTGGTTTCATACTGTTCTGCAGCGTTCCCCACGGTTCCCCACTTTTATACAAACTGTTTGCCCTGCTCCCTTTGGTTTCCCCTGTTCTGCATTGTCCTCCACGGTTCCAAACTTTTTGCAATCCATTCCCCCTCTTCCGTTTGTTTGCCCTCTGTTCTGCAGTGTTCCCCACTGTTCCCCACTATTTCCAATCAGTTCTCCCTGCTCCCTTTGATTCCCCTCTGTCCTACAGTGTTCCCCATCGGCCCAACTTTTTACAATCCGTTCCCCCTGCTTCCTTTTGTTCCCCTCTGTCGTGCAGTGTTCCCCACGGTTCCCCACTTTTTCCAATACATTCCCTCTGCTCCCTTTGGTGCCCCTCTGTTCTGCAGTGTTCCCCACGGTTCCCCACTTTTTCCAATCTGTATCCCCTGCTACCTCTGGTTCCCCTCTGTTCTGCATTTTTCCACACTGTTCCCCACCTTTTCCAATCCGATCCCCCTGCTCCCTTTGGTTCCCCTCTGTTCTGCATTGTTCCCCACGGTTCCCCACTTTTCCGAACTGTACCCCCTGCTCCCTTTGGTTCCCCTCTGCCCTGTAGTATTCCCAATGGTTCCCCACTTTTTCCAATCCGTTTTCCCTGTTCCCTTTGGTTCCCCTCTGTCCTGCAGTGTTCTGCACGTTCCCCAATTTTTCCAATCAGTTCCCCCTGCTCCCTTTGATTCCGCTCTGTCCTCCAGTGTTCCCCATGGGCCTCACTTTTTGCAATCCGTTCCCCCTGCTCCTTTGGCTCCACTCTGTTCTGCAGTTTTCCCCATGGTTCCCCACACTTTGCAATCCATTCCCCCTGCTCCGTTTGTTTCCCCTCTGTTCTGCAGTGTTACCCACAGTTCCCCAATTGTTCCAATCATTACCCCCTGCTCTCTTTGATTCCCCTCTGTCCTGCAGTGTTCCCCATGGGCCCCACTTTTTCCAATCTGTTCGCCCTGCTCCCTTTGGTTCCCCTCTGGTCTGCATTGTTCCCCACGGTTCCCCACTTTTCCAAACTGTACCCCCTGCTCCCTTTGGTGTCCCTCTGTTCTGCAGTGTTCCTCACGGTTCCCCACTTTTTCCAATCTGTTCTTCCTGCTCCCTTTGGTTCCCCACTGTTCTGCATTTTTCCACACGGTTCCCCACTTTTTCCAATCTGTTACCCCTGCTCCCTTTGGTTCCTCACTGTTCTGCAGTGTTCCTCACTGTTCTCCACATTTTTTGTAACCTATACCCGCTGCTCCCTTTGCTTCCCCTCTGTTCTGCATTGTTCCCCAGAGTTCTATATCTTTTCCAATCCATTCCCCCTGCTCCCTTTGGTTCCTCACTGTTCTGCAGTGTTCCCCACGGTTCTCCAATTTTTTTCTAATCTGTTCCCCCTTCTATCTCTGGTTCGCCTCTGTTCTACATTTTTCCACAAGGTTCCCCATTTTTTCCAATCCGTTCCCCCTGCTTCCTTTGGTCCACCTGTTTTCTGCAGAGTTCCCCACTGTCCACTTTTTCGAATCCTTTCCCCCTGCTCCCTTTGGGTCCCCACTGTTCTGCAGAACTCCCCACGATTCCCCACTTTTTCCAATCTGTTCCCCCTTCTCCCTTTGGTTCCTCTCTGTTCTGCATTGTTCCCCACGGGTCCGCACTTTTCCGAGCTGTTCCCCCTGCTCCCTTTGGTTCCGCTCTGTTCTGCAGTTTTCCCCACGGTTCTCCAAATTTTTTCTAATCTGTTCCCATGCTCCCTTTGGTTCCCGTCTGCCATGCAGTGTCCCCCATGGTTCCCCACTTTTTCCAATCCTTTCCTCCTGCTACCTTTGGTTCCCCTCTATTCTGCAGTGTTCCCCACAGTTCCCAACTTTTTCCAATCGGTTCCACCTGCTCCCTTTGATTACGCTCTGTCATGCAGTGTTCGCCATGGGCCCCACTTTTTGCAATCCGTTTCCCTTGCTCACTGTTGTTCCCATCTGTGCTGCAGTGTTCTCCACGGTTCCCCACTTTTTACAACCTGTAGCTCCTGCTCCCTTTGGTTCCCCTCTGTCATGCATTGTTCCCCACGGTTCCCCACTTTTTCCAACCT
The DNA here is from genome assembly GCF_036971445.1 of Narcine bancroftii. Taxonomy (NCBI): domain Eukaryota; kingdom Metazoa; phylum Chordata; class Chondrichthyes; order Torpediniformes; family Narcinidae; genus Narcine; species Narcine bancroftii. The sequence continues at coordinate 671,248 of NW_027211889.1, read as the reverse complement.
GTACCTGCTGCTCCCTTTGGTGCCCCTCTGTTCTGCAGTGTTGCCCACGGATCCCCACTTTTTCCAATCTGTTTCCCCTGCTACCTCCGGTTCCCCTCTGTTCTGCACTTTTCTACACTGTTCCCCACTTTTTCCAATCCGATCCCCCTGCTTCCTTTGGTTCACCTCTGTTCTGCAGAACTCCCCACGATTCCCCACTTTTTCCAATCTGTTCCCCCTGCTCCCTCTGGTTCCCCTCTTTTCTGCATTTTTCCACACTGTTCCCCACTTATGCCAATCCGTTCCCCCTGCTTCATTTGGTTCCCCTCTGTCCTGCAGTGTCCTCCACGGTTCCCCACTTTTTTCAACCTGTACCTCCTATTCCCTATGGTTCCCCACTGTCATGCAGTGTTTTCACAGTACCCCAATTTTTTCCTATCTGTTCCCCCTGATCCCTTTAGTTCCCCTCTGTCGTGCAGTGTGCCCCACGGTTCCCCACTTTTTCCAATCCGTTCCCTCTTCTCCCTTTGGTTCCCCTCTGTTCTGCAGTGTTCCCCACAGTTCTCCACCTTTTCCAATTCTTTCCCCCTGCTCCCTTTGGTTCCCCACCTTTCAACATTTTTCCACACGGTTCCCCACTTTTTCCAAACTGTTCCCCCGGCTCGCTTTGGCTTCATACTCTTCTGCAGTGTTCCCCACGGTTCCCCACTTTTTTATAATCTGTTCGCCCTGCTCCCTTTGGTTCCCCTCTGTCCTGCAGTGTCCTCCACGGTTCCCCACTTTTTCCAACCTGTTCCTCCTGTTCCCTTTGGTCCCCCTCTGTCATGCAGTGTTTTCACAGTTCCCCAATTTTTTCCAATCTGTTCCCCCTGATCCCTTTGGTTCCCCTCTATCATGCAGTGTGCCCCATGGTTCCCCACTTTTTCCAACCTGTTCCTCTTGTTCCCTTTGGTTCCCCTCTGTCCTTCCGTGTTCTCCACGGTTCCCAACTTTTTGCAATCCGTTGCCCCTGCTCCGTTTGGTTCCCCTCTGTTCTGCAGTGTTCCCCACTGTTCCCCACTTTTTCCAATCTGTTCCCCCTGCTCCTTTGTCTCCACTCTGTTCTGCAGTTTTCCCCACGGTTCCCCACATTTTCCAAACCATTCCCCCGGCTCGCTTTGGTTTCATACTGTTCTGCAGCGTTCCCCACGGTTCCCCACTTTTTTACAAACTGTTTGCCCTGTTCCCTTTGGCTTCCCCTGTTATGCATTGTCCTCCACGGTTCCAAACTTTTTGCAATCCATTCCCCCTGTTCCGTTTGTTTGCCCTCTGTTCTGCAGTGTTCCCCACTGTTCCCCACTTTTTCCAATCAGTTCCCCCTGCTCCCTTTAATTCCCCTCTGTCCTACAGTGTTCCCCATCGGCGCAACATTTTACAATCCGTTCCCCTGCTTCCTTTGGTTCCCCTCTGTCGTGCAGTGTTCCCCACGTTTCCCCACTTTTTCCAATGCATTCCCACTGTTCCCTTTGGTGCCCCTCAGTTCTGCAGTGTTCCCCACGGTTCCCCACGTTTTCCAATCCGTTTCCCCTGCTACCTCTGGTTCCCCTCTGTTCTGCATTTTTCTACACTGTTCCCCACTTTTTCCAATCCGATCCCCCTGCTTCCTTTGGTTCACCTCTGTTCTGCAGAACTCCCCACTATTCCCCACTTTTTCCAATCTGTTCCCCCTGCTCCCTTTGGTTCCCCTCTGTTCTGCATTGTTCCCCACGGTTCACCACTTTTCCGAACTGTACCCCCTGCTCCCTTTGATTCACCTCTGTTCTGCAGTGTTGCCCACTGTTCTCAACTTTTTCCAATCTGTTCCTCCTGCTCCCTTTGGTTCCCCACTGTTCTGCATTTTTGCACACGGTTCCCCACTTTTTCAAAACTGTTCCCCCTGCTCCCTTTGGTTCCTCACTGTTCTGCAGTTTTCCTCACGGTTCTCCACATTTTTCCAACCTGTACCCCCTGCTCCCTATGGTTCCCCTCTGCCCTGCAGTGTCCCCCATTGTTCCCCACTTTTTCCAATCCGTTCCCCCTGTTCCCTTTGGTTCGCCTCTGTTCTGCAGTGTTCGCGACGCTTCCCCACTTTTTCCAATCCGTTCCCCCTGCTCCCTTTGGTTCCCCTCTATTCTGCAGTGTTCCCCACGATTCTCCACATTCTTTTCCTTCCTGTACCCCCTGCTCCCTTTGGTTCCCCACTGTTGTGCATTTTTGCACACGGTACCCCACTTCTTCTAATCTGTTCCTCCTGCACCCTTTGTTTCCCCACTGTTCTGTATTTTTCCACACGGTTCCCCACTTTTTCCAATCTGTTCCCCCTGCTCCATTTGGTTCCTCACTGTTCTGCAGTGTTCCCCACGGTTGCCCACTTTTTCCAATGTGTTCCCCTGCTCCCTTTGGTTCCCCTCTGTTCTGTAGTGATCCCCACGTTTCCCCACATTTTCCAAACTGTTCCCCCTGCTCGATTTGGTTTCATACTGTTCTGCAGTGTTCCCCACGGTTCCCCACTTTTTTACAATCTGTTCGCCCTGCTCCCTTTGGTTCCCCTCTGTCCTGCAGTGTCCTCCACGGTTCCCCACTTTTTCCAACCTGTACCTCCTGCTCCCTTTGGTTCCCCTCTGTCATGCAGTGTTTTCACAGTTCCCCAATTTTTTCCTATCTGTTCCCCCTGATCCCTTTGGTTACCCTCTGTCGTGCAGTGTTCCCCACGGTTCCCCACTTTTTCCAATCCATTCCGTCTGCTCCCTTTGGTTCCCCTCTGTTCTGCAGTGTTCCCCACAGTTCTCCACCTTTTCCAATTCGTTCCTCCTGCTCCCTTTGGTTCCCCACCTTTCTGCATTTTTCCACATGTTTCCCTACTTTTTCCAATCGGTTCCCCACTTTTTCCAATCTGTTCCCCCTGCTCCTTTGGCTCCACTCTGTTCTGCAGTTTTCCCCACGGTTCGCCACATTTTCCAAATCATTCCCTCGGCTCGCTTTTGTTTCATACTGTTCTGCAGCGTTTCCCACGGTTCCCCACTTTTTCCAATCTGTTTCCCCTGCTACCTCTGGTTCCCCTCTGTTCTGAATTTTTCTACACTGTTCCCCACTTTTTCCAATCCGATCCCCCTGCTTCCTTTCGTTCACCTCTGTTCTGCAGAACTCCCCACGATTCCCCACTTTTTCCAATCTGTTCCCCCTGCTCCCTTTGGTTCCCCTCTGTTCTGCATTGTTCCACACGGTTCCCCATTTTTTCCAGTCCGTTCCCCCTGCTTCCTTTGGTCCACCTGTTTTCTGCAGAGTTCCCCACGGTCCACTTTTTCGAATCCTTTCCCCCTGCTCCCTTTGGGTCCCCACTGTTCTGCAGAACTCCCCACGATTCCCCACTTTTTCCAATCTGTTCCCCTTCTCCCTTTGGTTCCTCTCTGTTCTGCATTGTTCCCCACGGGTCCGCACTTTTCCGAGCTGTTCCCCCTGCTCCCTTTGGTTCTGCTTTGTTCTGCAGTGTTCCCCACAATTCTCCACATTCTTTTCCTTCCTGTACCTCCTGCTCCCTTTGGTTCCCCTCTGTTGTGCATTTTTGCACACGTTACCCCACTTCTTCTAATCTGTTGCTCCTGCACCCTTTGTTTCCCCACTGTTCTGTATTTTTACACACGGTTCCCCACTTTTTCCAATCTGTTCCCCCTGCTCCCTTTGGTTCCTCACTGTTCTGCAGTGTTCCCCATGGGCCCAACTTTTTACAATCCGTTCCCCCTGCTTCCTTTGGTTCCCCTCTGTCGTGCAATATTCCCCACGGTTCCCCACTTATTCTAATGTGTTCCCTGTGCTGCCTTTGGTGCCCCTCTGTTCTGCAGTGTTCCCCACTTTTTCCAATCTGTTTCCCCTGCTTCCTTTGGTTCACCTCTGTTCTGCAGAATTCCCCACGATTCCCCACTTTTTCCAATCTGTTCCCCCTGCTCCCTTTGGTTCCCCACTGTTCTGCATTTTTCCACACAGTTCCCCACTTTTTCCAATATGTTCCTCCTGCTCCCTTTGATTCCTCACTGTTCTCCACATTTTTTCCAACCTGCACCCCCTGCTCTCTATGGTTCCCCTCTGCCCTGCAGTGTCCCCCATGGTTCCCCACTTTTTCCAATCCGTACCCCCTGTTCCCTTTTGTTTGCCTCTGTTCTGCAGTGTTCCCGACGCTTCCCCACTTTTTCCAATCCGTTCCCCCTGCTCCCTTTGGTTCCCCTCTATTCTGCATTGTTATCCACATTTCTCCACATTTTTTCCATCCTGTACCCCCTGCTCCCTATGAATCCCCTCTGCCTTGCAGTGTTCCCAATGGGACCCCACTTTTTCCAATCTGTTCCCCCTGGTCCTTTCGCTCCACTCTGTTCTGCAGTTTTCCCCATGGTTCTCCACATTTTTTCCAAATTGTTCCACCTGCTCCATTTGGTTCTGCAGTGCTTCCCACGGTTCCCCACTTTTTCCAATCCATTTCCCCTGCTCCCTTTGGTTCCCCTCTATTGTTCAGTGTTCCCCATGGGTCCCCACTTTTTCCAATCCGTTTCCCTGCTCCCTTTGGTTCCCCTCTGTTCTGCAGTGATCCCCACGGTTCCCCACATTTTCCAAACTGTTCCCCCGGCTCGCTTTGGTTTCATACTCTTCTGCAGTGTTCCCCACTGTTCCCCACTTTTTTACAATCTGTTCGCCCTGCTCCCTTTGGTTCCCCTCTATCCTGCAGTGTCCTCCACGGTTCCCCACTTTTTCCAACCTGTTCCTCCTGTTCCCTTTGGTTCCCCACTGTCATGCAGTGTTTTCACAATTCCCCAATTTTTTCCTATCTGTTCCCCCTGATCCCTTTGGTTCCCCTCTATCATGCAGTGTGCCCCACGGTTCCCCACTTTTTCCAACCTGTTTCACTTGTTCCCTTTGGTTCCCCTCTGTCCTTCCGTGTTCTCCACGGTTCCCAACTTTTTGCAATCCGTTGCCCCTGCTCCGTTTGGTTCCCCTCTGTTCTGCAGTGTTCCCCACTGTTCCCCACTTTTTCCAATCTGTTCCCCCTGCTCCTTTGTCTCCACTCTGTTCTGCAGTTTTCCCCACGGTTCCCCACATTTTCCAAACCATTCCCCCGGCTCGCTTTGGTTTCATACTGTTCTGCAGCGTTCCCCACGGTTCCCCACTTTTTTACAAACTGTTTGCCCTGCTCCCTTTGGCTTCCCCTGTTCTGCATTGTCCTCCACGGTTCCAAACTTTTTGCAATCCATTCCCCCTGTTCCGTTTGTTTGCCCTCTGTTCTGCAGTGTTCCCCACTGTTCCCCACTTTTTCCAATCAGTTCCCCCTGCTCCCTTTAATTCCCCTCTGTACTACAGTGTTCCCCATCGGCGCAACATTTTACAATCCGTTCCCCCTGCTTCCTTTGGTTCCCCTCGGTCGTGCAGTGTTCCCCACGTTTCCCCACTTTTTCCAATGCATTCCCACTGCTCCCTTTGGTGCCCCTCAGTTCTGCAGTGTTCCCCACGGTTCCCCACGTTTTCCAATCCGTTTCCCCTGCTACCTCTGGTTCCCCTCTGTTCTGCATTTTTCTACACTGTTCCCCACTTTTTCCAATCCGATCCCCCTGCTTCCTTTGGTTCACCTCTGTTCTGCAGAACTCCCCACTATTCCCCACTTTTTCCAATCTGTTCCCCCTGCTCCCTTTGGTTCCCCTCTGTTCTGCATTGTTCCCCACGGTTCACCACTTTTCCGAACTGTACCCCCTGCTCCCTTTGATTCACCTCTGTTCTGCAGTGTTGCCCACTGTTCTCAACTTTTTCCAATCTGTTCCTCCTGCTCCCTTTGGTTCCCCACTGTTCTGCATTTTTGCACACGGTTCCCCACTTTTTCAAAACTGTTCCCCCTGCTCCCTTTGGTTCCTCACTGTTCTGCAGTTTTCCTCACGGTTCTCCACATTTTTCGAACCTGTACCCCCTGCTCCCTATGGTTCCCCTCTGCCCTGCAGTGTCCCCCATTGTTCCCCACTTTTTCCAATCTGTTCCCCCTGTTCTCTTTGGTTCGCCTCTGTTCTGCAGTGTTCCCGACGCTTCCCCACTTTTACCAATCCGTTCCCCCTGCTCCCTTTGGTTCCCCTCTATTCTGCAGTGTTCCCCACGATTCTCCACATTCTTTTCCTTCCTGTACCCCCTGCTCCCTTTGGTTCCCCACTGTTGTGCATTTTTGCACACGGTACCCCACTTCTTCTAATCTGTTCCTCCTGCACCCTTTGTTTCCCCACTGTTCTGCATTTTTCCACACGGTTCCCCACTTTTTCCAATCTGTTCCCCCTGCTCCATTTGGTTCCTCACTGTTCTGCAGTGTTCCCCACGGTTGCCCACTTTTTCCAATGTGTTCCCCTGCTCCCTATGGTTCCCCTCTGTTCTGTAGTGATCCCCATGTTTCCCCACATTTTCCAAACTGTTCCCCCTGCTCGATTTGGTTTCATACTGTTCTGCAGTGTTCCCCACGGTTCCCCACTTTTTTACAATCTGTTCGCCCTGCTCCCTTTGGTTCCCCTCTGTCCTGCAGTGTCCTCCACGGTTCCCCACATTTTCCAACCTGTACCTCCTGCTCCCTTTGGTTCCCCTCTGTCATGCAGTGTTTTCACAGTTCCCCAATTTTTTCCTATCTGTTCCCCCTGATCCCTTTGGTTACCCTCTGTCGTGCAGTGTTCCCCACGGTTCCCCACTTTTTCCAATCCGTTCCCTCTGCTCCCTTTGGTTCCCCTCTGTTCTGCAGTGTTCCCCACAGTTCTCCACCTTTTCCAATTCGTTCCCCCTGCTCCCTTTGGTTCCCCACCTTTCTGCATTTTTCCACACGGTTCCCTACTTTTTCCAATCGGTTCCCCACTTTTTCCAATCTGTTCCCCCTGCTCCTTTGGCTCCACTCTGTTCTGCAGTTTTCCCCACGGTTCGCCACATTTTCCAAATCATTCCCTCGGCTCGCTTTCGTTTCATACTGTTCTGCAGCGTTTCCCACGGTTCCCCACTTTTTCCAATCTGTTTCCCCTGCTACCTCTGGTTCCCCTCTGTTCTGCATTTTTCTACACTGTTCCCCACTTTTTCCAATCCGATCCCCCTGCTTCCTTTCGTTCACCTCTGTTCTGCAGAACTCCCCACGATTCCCCACTTTTTCCAATCTGTTCCCCCTGCTCCCTTTGGTTCCCCTCTGTTCTGCATTGTTCCACACGGTTCCCCATTTTTTCCAGTGCGTTCCCCCTGCTTCCTTTGGTCCACCTGTTTTCTGCAGAGTTCCCCACGGTCCACTTTTTCGAATCCTTTCCCCCTGCTCCCTTTGGGTCCCCACTGTTCTGCAGAACTCCCCACGATTCCCCACTTTTTCCAATCTGTTCCCCCTTCTCCCTTTGGTTCCTCTCTGTTCTGCATTGTTCCCCACGGGTCCGCACTTTTCCGAGCTGTTCCCCCTGCTCCCTTTGGTTCTGCTTTGTTCTGCAGTTTTCCCCACGGTTCTCCAAATTTTTTCTAATCTGTTCCCATGCTCCCTTTGGTTCCCGTCTGCCCTGCAGTGGCCCCCATGGTTCCCCACTTTTTCCAATCCGTTCCCCATGCTACCTTTGGTTTCCCTCTGTTCTGCAGTGTTCCCCACAGTTCCCAACTTTTTCCAATCGGTTCCCCCTGCTCCCTTTGATTACCCTCTGTCATGCAGTGTTCGCCATGGGCCCCACTTTTTGCAATCCGTTTCCCCTGCTCACTTTTGTTCCCATCTGTGCTGCAGTGTTCTCCACGGTTCCCCACTTTTTCCAACCTGTACCTCCTGCTACCTTTGGTTCCCCTCTGTCATGCAGTGTTCCCCACGGTTCCCCACTTTTTCCAACATGTACCTCCTGCTCCCTTTGGTGCCCCTCTGTTCTGCAGTGTTGCCCACGGTTGCCCACTTTTTCCAATCTGTTTCCCCTGCTACCTCTGGTTCCCCTCTGTTCTGCATTTTTCCACACTGTTCCCCACTTTTGCCAATCCGTTCCCCCTGCTTCCTTTGGTTCCCCTCTGTTCTGCAGTGTTCCCCACGGTTCCCCACTTTTTCTAATCTGTTCCCCCTGCTACTTTGTCTCCACCCTGTTCTGCAGTTTTCCCCACGGTTCCCCACATTTTCCAAACCATTCCCCCGGCTCGCTTTGGTTTCATACTGTTCTGCAGCATTCCCCACGGTTCCCCACTTTTTTACAAACTGTTTGCCGTGCTCCCTTTGGTTTCCCTGTTCTGCATTGTCCTCCACGGTTCCAAACTTTTTGCAATCCATTCCCCTTGTTCCGTTTGTTTGCCCTCTGTTCTGCAGTGTCCCCCACTGTTCCCCACTTTTTCCAATCACTTCCCCCTGCTCCCTTTGATTCCCCTCTGTCCTACAGTGTTCCCCATCGGTGCAACTTTTTACAATCCGTTCCACCTGCTTCCTTTGGTTCCCCTCTGTCGTGCAGTGTTCCCCACGGTTCCCCACTTTTTCCAATCTGTTTCCCCTGCTACCTCTGCTTCCCCTCTGTTCTGCATTTTTCTACACTGTTCCCCACTTATTCCAATCCGATCCCCCTGCTTCCTTTCGTTCACCTCTGTTCTGCAGAACTCCCCACGATTCCCCACTTTTCCCAATCTGTTCCCCCTGCTCCCTTTGGTTCCCCTCTGTTCTGCATTGTTCCACACGGTTCCCCATTTTTTCCAGTCCGTTCCCCCTGCTTCCTTTGGTCCACCTGTTTTCTGCAGAGTTCCCCACGGTCCACTTTTTCGAATCCTTTCCCCCTGCTCCCTTTGGGTCCCCACTGTTCTGCAGAACTCCCCACGATTCCCCACTTTTTCCAATCTGTTCCCCTTCTCCCTTTGGTTCCTCTCTGTTTTGCATTGTTCCCCACGGGTCCGCACTTTTCCGAGCTGTTCCCCCTGCTCCCTTTGGTTCTGCTTTGTTCTGCAGTGTTCCCCACAATTTTCCACATTCTTTTCCTTCCTGTACCTCCTGCTCCCTTTGGTTCCCCTCTGTTGTGCATTTTTGCACACGTTACCCCACTTCTTCTAATCTGTTCCTCCTGCACCCTTTGTTTCCCCACTGTTCTGCATTTTTACACACGGTTCCCCACTTTTTCCAATCTGTTCCCCCTGCTCCCTTTGGTTCCTCACTGTTCTGCAGTGTTCCCCATGGGCCCAACTTTTTACAATCCGTTCCCCCTGCTTCCTTTGGTTCCCCTCTGTCGTGCAATATTCCCCACGGTTCCCCACTTATTCTAATGTGTTCCCTGTGCTGCCTTTGGTGCCCCTCTGTTCTGCAGTGTTCCCCACTTTTTCCAATCTGTTTCCCCTGCTTCCTTTGGTTCACCTCTGTTCTGCAGAATTCCCCACGATTCCCCACTTTTTCCAATCTGTTCCCCCTGCTCCCTTTGGTTCCCCACTGTTCTGCATTTTTCCACACAGTTCCCCACTTTTTCCAATATGTTCCTCCTGCTCCCTTTGATTCCTCACTGTTCTCCACATTTTTTCCAACCTGCACCCCCTGCTCTCTATGGTTCCCCTCTGCCTTGCAGTGTCCCCCATGGTTCCCCACTTTTACCAATCCGTTCCCCCTGCTCCCTTTGGTTCCCCTCTATTCTGCAGTGTTCCCCACGATTCTCCACATTCTTTTCCTTCCTGTACCCCCTGCTCCCTTTGGTTCCCCACTGTTGTGCATTTTTGCACACGGTACCCCACTTCTTCTAATCTGTTCCTCCTGCACCCTTTGTTTCCCCACTGTTCTGCATTTTTCCACACGGTTCCCCACTTTTTCCAATCTGTTCCCCCTGCTCCATTTGGTTCCTCACTGTTCTGCAGTGTTCCCCACGGTTGCCCACTTTTTCCAATGTGTTCCCCTGCTCCCTTTGGTTCCCCTGTGTTCTGTAGTGATCCCCATGTTTCCCCACATTTTCCAAACTGTTCCCCCTGCTCGATTTGGTTTCATACTGTTCTGCAGTGTTCCCCACGGTTCCCCACTTTTTTACAATCTGTTCGCCCTGCTCCCTTTGGTTCCCCTCTGTCCTGCAGTGTCCTCCACGGTTCCCCACATTTTCCAACCTGTACCTCCTGCTCCCTTTGGTTCCCCTCTGTCATGCAGTGTTTTCACAGTTCCCCAATTTTTTCCTATCTGTTCCCCCTGATCCCTTTGGTTACCCTCTGTCGTGCAGTGTTCCCCACGGTTCCCCACTTTTTCCAATCCGTTCCCTCTGCTCCCTTTGGTTCCCCTCTGTTCTGCAGTGTTCCCCACAGTTCTCCACCTTTTCTAATTCGTTCCCCCTGCTCCCTTTGGTTCCCCACCTTTCTGCATTTTTCCACACGGTTCCCTACTTTTTCCAATCGGTTCCCCACTTTTTCCAATCTGTTCCCCCTGCTCCTTTGGCTCCACTCTGTTCTGCAGTTTTCCCCACGGTTCGCCACATTTTCCAAATCATTCCCTCGGCTCGCTTTCGTTTCATACTGTTCTGCAGCGTTTCCCACGGTTCCCCACTTTTTCCAATCTGTTTCCCCTGCTACCTCTGGTTCCCCTCTGTTCTGCATTTTTCTACACTGTTCCCCACTTTTTCCAATCCGATCCCCCTGCTTCCTTTCGTTCACCTCTGTTCTGCAGAACTCCCCACGATTCCCCACTTTTTCCAATCTGTTCCCCCTGCTCCCTTTGGTTCCCCTCTGTTCTGCATTGTTCCACACGGTTCCCCATTTTTTCCAGTGCGTTCCCCCTGCTTCCTTTGGTCCACCTGTTTTCTGCAGAGTTCCCCACGGTCCACTTTTTCGAATCCTTTCCCCCTGCTCCCTTTGGGTCCCCACTGTTCTGCAGAACTCCCCACGATTCCCCACTTTTTCCAATCTGTTCCCCCTTCTCCCTTTGGTTCCTCTCTGTTCTGCATTGTTCCCCACGGGTCCGCACTTTTCCGAGCTGTTCCCCCTGCTCCCTTTGGTTCTGCTTTGTTCTGCAGTTTTCCCCACGGTTCTCCAAATTTTTTCTAATCTGTTCCCATGCTCCCTTTGGTTCCCGTCTGCGCTGCAGTGGCCCCCATGGTTCCCCACTTTTTCCAATCCGTTCCCCATGCTACCTTTGGTTTCCCTCTGTTCTGCAGTGTTCCCCACAGTTCCCAACTTTTTCCAATCGGTTCCCCCTGCTCCCATTGATTACCCTCTGTCATGCAGTGTTCGCCATGGGCCCCACTTTTTGCAATCCGTTTCCCCTGCTCACTTTTGTTCCCATCTGTGCTGCAGTGTTCTCCACGGTTCCCCACTTTTTCCAACCTGTACCTCCTGCTACCTTTTGTTCCCCTCTGTCATGCAGTGTTCCCCACGGTTCCCCACTTTTTCCAACATGTACCTCCTGCTCCCTTTGGTGCCCCTCTGTTCTGCAGTGTTGCCCACGGTTCCCCACTTTTTCCAATCTGTTTCCCCTGCTACCTCTGGTTCCCCTCTGTTCTGCATTTTTCCACACTGTTCCCCACTTTTGCCAATCCGTTCCCCCTGCTTCCTTTGGTTCCCCTCTGTTCTGCAGTGTTCCCCACGGTTCCCCACTTTTTCTAATCTGTTCCCCCTGCTACTTTGTCTCCACCCTGTTCTGCAGTTTTCCCCACGGTTCCCCACATTTTCCAAACCATTCCCCCGGCTCGCTTTGGTTTCATACTGTTCTGCAGAATTCCCCACGGTTCCCCACTTTTTTACAAACTGTTTGCCGTGCTCCCTTTGGTTTTCCCTGTTCTGCATTGTCCTCCACGGTTCCAAAATTTTGCAATCCATTCCCCTTGTTCCGTTTGTTTGCCCTCTGTTCTGCAGTGTCCCCCACTGTTCCCCACTTTTTCCAATCACTTCCCCCTGTTCCCTTTGATTCCCCTCTGTCCTACAGTGTTCCCCATCGGTGCAACTTTTTACAATCCGTTCCACCTGCTTCCTTTGGTTCCCCTCTGTCGTGCAGTGTTCCCCACGGTTCCCCACTTTTTCCAATCTGTTTCCCCTGCTACCTCTGCTTCCCCTCTGTTCTGCATTTTTCTACACTGTTCCCCACTTTTTCCAATCCGATCCCCCTGCTTCCTTTCGTTCACCTCTGTTCTGCAGAAATCCCCACGATTCCCCACTTTTTCCAATCTGTTCCCCCTGCTCCCTTTGGTTCCCCTCTGTTCTGCATTGTTCCACACGGTTCCCCATTTTTTCCAGTCCGTTCCCCCTGCTTCCTTTGGTCCACCTGTTTTCTGCAGAGTTCCCCACGGTCCACTTTTTCGAATCCTTTCCCCCTGCTCCCTTTGGGTCCCCACTGTTCTGCAGAACTCCCCACGATTCCCCACTTTTTCCAATCTGTTCCCCTTCTCCCTTTGGTTCCTCTCTGTTTTGCATTGTTCCCCACGTGTCCGCACTTTTCCGAGCTGTTCCCCCTGCTCCCTTTGGTTCTGCTTTGTTCTGCAGTGTTCCCCACAATTTTCCACATTCTTTTCCTTCCTGTACCTCCTGCTCCCTTTGGTTCCCCTCTGTTGTGCATTTTTGCACACGTTACCCCACTTCTTCTAATCTGTTCCTCCTGCACCCTTTGTTTCCCCACTGTTCTGCATTTTTACACACGGTTCCCCACTTTTTCCAATCTGTTCCCCCTGCTCCCTTTGGTTCCTCACTGTTCTGCAGTGTTCCCCATGGGCCCAACTTTTTACAATCCGTTCCCCCTGCTTCCTTTGGTTCCCCTCTGTCGTGCAATATTCCCCACGGTTCCCCACTTATTCTAATGTGTTCCCTGTGCTGCCTTTGGTGCCCCTCTGTTCTGCAGTGTTCCCCACTTTTTCCAATCTGTTTCCCCTGCTTCCTTTGGTTCACCTCTGTTCTGCAGAATTCCCCACGATTCCCCACTTTTTCCAATCTGTTCCCCCTGCTCCCTTTGGTTCCCCACTGTTCTGCATTTTTCCACACAGTTCCCCACTTTTTCCAATATGTTCCTCCTGCTCCCTTTGATTTCTCACTGTTCTCCACATTTTTTCCAACCTGCACCCCCTGCTCTCTATGGTTCCCCTCTGCCTTGCAGTGTCCCCCATGGTTCCCCACTTTTTCCAATCCGTTCCCCCTGTTCCCTTTTGTTTGCCTCTGTTCTGCAGTGTTCCCGACGCTTCCCCACTTTTTCCAATCCGTTCCCCCTGCTCCCTTTGGTTCCCCTCTATTCTGCATTGTTACCCACATTTCTCCACATTTTTTCCATCCTGTACCCCCTGCTCCCTATGAATCCCCTCTGCCTTGCAGTGTTCCCAATGGGACCCCACTTTTTCCAATCTGTTCCCCCTGGTCCTTTCGCTCCACTCTGTTCTGCAGTTTTCCCCATGGTTCTCCACATTTTTTCCAAACTGTTCCACCTGCTCCATTTGGTTCTGCAGTGCTTCCCACGGTTCCCCACTTTTTCCAATCCATTTCCCCTGCTCCCTTTGGTTCCCCTCTATTGTTCAGTGTTCCCCACGGGTCCCCACTTTTTCCAATCCGTTTCCCTGCTCCCTTTGGTTCCCCTCTGTTCTGCAGTGATCCCCACGGTTCCCCACATTTTCCAAACTGTTCCCCCGGCTCGCTTTGGTTTCATACTCTTCTGCAGTGTTCCCCACTGTTCCCCACTTTTTTACAATCTGTTCGCCCTGCTCCCTTTGGTTCCCCTCTATCCTGCAGTGTCCTCCACGGTTCCCCACTTTTTCCAACCTGTTCCTCCTGTTCCCTTTGGTTCCCCTCTGTCATGCAGTGTTTTCACAGTTCCCCAATTTTTTCCTATCTGTTCCCCCTGATCCCTTTGGTTCCCCTCTATCATGCAGTGTGCCCCACGGTTCCCCACTTTTTCCAACCTGTTCCACTTGTTCCCTTTGGTTCCCATCTGTCCTTCCGTGTTCTCCACGGTTCCCAACTTTTTGCAATCCGTTGCCCCTGCTCCGTTTGGTTCCCCTCTGTTCTGCAGTGTTCCCCACTGTTCCCCACTTTTTCCAATCTGTTCCCCCTGCTCCTTTGTCTCCACTCTGTTCTGCAGTTTTCCCCACGGTTCCCCACATTTTCCAAACCATTCCCCCGGCTCGCTTTGGTTTCATACTGTTCTGCAGCGTTCCCCACGGTTCCCAACTTTTTTACAAACTGTTTGCCCTGCTCCCTTTGGCTTCCCCTGTTCTGCATTGTCCTCCACGGTTCCAAAATTTTTGCAATCCATTCCCCCTGTTCCGTTTGTTTGCCCTCTGTTCTGCAGTGTTCCCCACTGTTCCCCACTTTTTCCAATCAGTTCCCCCTGCTCCCTTTAATTCCCCTCTGTCCTACAGTGTTCCCCATCGGCGCAACATTTTACAATCCGTTCCCCCTGCTTCCTTTGGTTCCCCTCTGTCGTGCAGTGTTCCCCACGTTTCCCCACTTTTTCCAATGCATTCCCACTGCTCCCTTTGGTGCCCCTCAGTTCTGCAGTGTTCCCCACGGTTCCCCACGTTTTCCAATCCGTTTCCCCTGCTACCTCTGGTTCCCCTCTGTTCTGCATTTTTCTACACTGTTCCCCACTTTTTCCAATCCGATCCCCCTGCTTCCTTTGGTTCACCTCTGTTCTGCAGAACTCCCCACTATTCCCCACTTTTTCCAATCTGTTCCCCCTGCTCCCTTTGGTTCCCCTCTGTTCTGCATTGTTCCCCACGGTTCACCACTTTTCCGAAATGTACCCCCTGCTCCCTTTGATTCACCTCTGTTCTGCAGTGTTGCCCACTGTTCTCAACTTTTTCCAATCTGTTCCTCCTGCTCCCTTTGGTTCCCCACTGTTCTGCATTTTTGCACACGGTTCCCCACTTTTTCAAAACTGTTCCCCCTGCTCCCTTTGGTTCCTCACTGTTCTGCAGTTTTCCTCACGGTTCTCCACATTTTTCCAACCTGTACCCCCTGCTCCCTATGGTTCCCCTCTGCCCTGCAGTGTCCCCCATTGTTCCCCACTTTTTCCAATCCGTTCCCCCTGCTCCCTTTGGTTCCCCTCTATTCTGCAGTGTTCCCCACGATTCTCCACATTCTTTTCCTTCCTGTACCCCCTGCTCCCTTTGGTTCCCCACTGTTGTGCATTTTTGCACACGGTACCCCACTTCTTCTAATCTGTTCCTCCTGCACCCTTTGTTTCCCCACTGTTCTGCATTTTTCCACACGGTTCCCCACTTTTTCCAATCTGTTCCCCCTGCTCCATTTGGTTCCTCACTGTTCTGCAGTGTTCCCCACGGTTGCCCACTTTTTCCAATGTGTTCCCCTGCTCCCTTTGGTTCCCCTCTGTTCTGTAGTGATCCCCACGTTTCCCCACATTTTCCAAACTGTTCCCCCTGCTCGATTTGGTTTCATACTGTTCTGCATTGTTCCCCACGGTTCCCCACTTTTTTACAATCTGTTCGCCCTGCTCCCTTTGGTTCCCCTCTGTCCTGCAGTGTCCTCCACGGTTCCCCACATTTTCCAACCTGTACCTCCTGCTCCCTTTGGTTCCCCTCTGTCATGCAGTGTTTTCACAGTTCCCCAATTTTTTCCTATCTGTTCCCCCTGATCCCTTTGGTTACCCTCTGTCGTGCAGTGTTCCCCACGGTTCCCCACATTTTCCAATCCGTTCCCTCTGCTCCCTTTGGTTCCCCTCTGTTCTGCAGTGTTCCCCACAGTTCTCCACCTTTTCCAATTCGTTCCCCCTGCTCCCTTTGGTTCCCCACCTTTCTGCATTTTTCCACACGGTTCCCTACTTTTTCCAATCGGTTCCCCACTTTTTCCAATCTGTTCCCCCTGCTCCTTTGGCTCCACTCTGTTCTGCAGTTTTCCCCACGGTTCGCCACATTTTCCAAATCATTCCCTCGGCTCGCTTTCGTTTCATACTGTTCTGCAGCGTTTCCCACGGTTCCCCACTTTTTCCAATCTGTTTCCCCTGCTACCTCTGGTTCCCCTCTGTTCTGCATTTTTCTACACTGTTCCCCACTTTTTCCAATCCGATCCCCCTGCTTCCTTTCGTTCACCTCTGTTCTGCAGAACTCCCCACGATTCCCCACTTTTTCCAATCTGTTCCCCCTGCTCCCTTTGGTTCCCCTCTGTTCTGCATTGTTCCACACGGTTCCCCATTTTTTCCAGTGCGTTCCCCCTGCTTCCTTTGGTCCACCTGTTTTCTGCAGAGTTCCCCACGGTCCACTTTTTCGAATCCTTTCCCCCTGCTCCCTTTGGGTCCCCACTGTTCTGCAGAACTCCCCACGATTCCCCACTTTTTCCAATCTGTTCCCCCTTCTCCCTTTGGTTCCTCTCTGTTCTGCATTGTTCCCCACGGGTCCGCACTTTTCCGAGCTGTTCCCCCTGCTCCCTTTGATTCTGCTTTGTTCTGCAGTTTTCCCCACGGTTCTCCAAATTTTTTCTAATCTGTTCCCATGCTCCCTTTGGTTCCCGTCTGCCCTGCAGTGGCCCCCATGGTTCCCCACTTTTTCCAATCCGTTCCCCATGCTACCTTTGGTTTCCCTCTGTTCTGCAGTGTTCCCCACAGTTCCCAACTTTTTCCAATCGGTTCCCCCTGCTCCCTTTGATTACCCTCTGTCATGCAGTGTTCGCCATGGCCTCCACTTTTTGCAATCCGTTTCCCCTGCTCACTTTTGTTCCCATCTGTGCTGCAGTGTTCTCCACGGTTCCCCACTTTTTCCAACCTGTACCTCCTGCTACCTTTGGTTCCCCTCTGTCATGCAGTGTTCCCCACGGTTCCCCACTTTTTCCAACATGTACCTCCTGCTCCCTTTGGTGCCCCTCTGTTCTGCAGTGTTGCCCACGGTTCCCCACTTTTTCCAATCTGTTTCCCCTGCTACCTCTGGGTCCCCTCTGTTCTGCATTTTTCCACACTGTTCCCCACTTTTGCCAATCCGTTCCCCCTGCTTCCTTTGGTTCCCCTCTGTTCTGCAGTGTTCCCCACGGTTCCCCACTTTTTCTAATCTGTTCCCCCTGCTACTTTGTCTCCACCCTGTTCTGCAGTTTTCCCCACGGTTCCCCACATTTTCCAAACCATTCCCCCGGCTCGCTTTGGTTTCATACTGTTCTGCAGCATTCCCCACGGTTCCCCACTTTTTTACAAACAGTTTGCCCTGCTCCCTTTGGTTTTCCCTGTTCTGCATTGTCCTCCACGGTTCCAAACTTTTTGCAATCCATTCCCCCTGTTCCGTTTGTTTGCCCTCTGTTCTGCAGTGTCCCCCACTGTTCCCCACTTTTTCCAATCACTTCCCCCTGCTCCCTTTGATTCCCCTCTGTCCTACAGTGTTCCCCATTGGTGCAACTTTTTACAATCCGTTCCACCTGCTTCCTTTGGTTCCCCTCTGTCGTGCAGTGTTCCCCACGGTTCCCCACTTTTTCCAATCTGTTTCCCCTGCTACCTCTGCTTCCCCTCTGTTCTGCATTTTTCTACACTGTTCCCCAGTTTTTCAAATCCGATCCCCCTGATTCCTTTCGTTCACCTCTGTTCTGCAGAACTCCCCACGATTCCCCACTTTTTCCAATCTGTTCCCCATGCTCCCTTTGGTTCCCCTCTGTTCTGCATTGTTCCACACGGTTCCCCATTTTTTCCAATCCGTTCCCCCTGCTTCCTTTGGTTCCCCTCTGTCCTGCAGTGTCCTCCACGGTTCCCCACTTTTTTCAACCTGTACCTCCTGTTCCCTTTGGTTCCCCACTGTCATGCAGTGTTTTCACAGTTCCCCAATTTTTTCCTATCTGTTCCCCCTGATCCATTTGGTTCCCCTCTGTCATGCAGTGTGCCCCACGGTTCCCCACTTTTTCCAATCCGTTCCCTCTGCTCCCTTTGGTTCCCCTCTGTTCTGCAGTGTTCCCCACAGTTCTCCACCTTTTCCAATTCTTTCCCCCTGCTCCCTTTGGTTCCCCACTTTTCTGCATTTTTCCACACGGTTCCCCACTTTTTCCAATATGTTCCCCCTGCTCCCTTTGATTCCTCACTGTTCTTCACATTTTTTCCAATCTGCAACCCCTGCTCTCTATGGTTCCCCTCTGCCCTGCAGTGTCCCCCATGGTTCCCCACTTTTTCCAATCCGTTCCCGCTGTTCCATTTTGTTTGCCTCTGTTTTGCATTGTTACCCACGTTTGTCCACATTTTTTTCCATCCTGTACACCCTGCTTCCTATGGTTCCCCTCTGCTTTGCAGTGTTCCCCATGGGACCCCACTTTTTCCAATCTGTTCCCCCTGCTCCTTTCGCTCCACTCTGTTCTGCAGTTTTCCCCATGGTTCTCCACATTTTTTCCAAACTGTTCCACCTGCTCCCTTTGGTTCTGCAGTGTTTCCCACTGTTCCCCACTTTTTCCAATCCATTTCCCCTGCTCCCTTTGGTTCCCCTCTATTGTTCTGTGTTGCCCACGGTTCCCCACTTTTTCCAATCCGTTCCCCTGCTCCCTTTGGTTCCCCTCTGTTCTGCAGTGATCCCCACGGTTCTCCAAATTTTTTCTAATCTGTTCCCATGCTCGCTTTGGTTCCCGTCTGCCCTGCAGTGGCCCCCATGGTTCCCCACTTTTTCCAATCCGTTCCCCATGCTCCCTTTGGTTTTCCCTGTTCTGCATTGTCCTCCACGGTTCCAAACTTTTTGCAATCCATTCCCCTTGTTCCGTTTGTTTGCCCTCTGTTCTGCAGTGTCCCCCACTGTTCCCCACTTTTTCCAATCACTTCCCCCTGCTCCCTTTGATTCCCCTCTGTCCTACAGTGTTCCCCATCGGTGCAACTTTTTACAATCCGTTCCACCTGCTTCCTTTGGTTCCCCTCTGTCGTGCAGTGTTCCCCACGGTTCCCCACTTTTTCCAATCTGTTTCCCCTGCTACCTCTGCTTCCCCTCTGTTCTGCATTTTTCTACACTGTTCCCCACTTTTTCCAATCCGATCCCCCTGCTTCCTTTCGTTCACCTCTGTTCTGCAGAACTCCCCACGATTCCCCACTTTTTCCAATCTGTTCCCCCTGCTCCCTTTGGTTCCCCTCTGTTCTGCATTGTTCCACACGGTTCCCCATTTTTTCCAGTCCGTTCCCCCTGCTTCCTTTGGTCCACCTGTTTTCTGCAGAGTTCCCCACGGTCCACTTTTTCGAATCCTTTCCCCCTGCTCCCTTTGGGTCCCACTGTTCTGCAGAACTCCCCACGATTCCCCACTTTTTCCAATCTGTTCCCCCTGCTCCTTTGTCTCCACTCTGTTCTGCAGTTTTCCCCACGGTTCCCCACATTTTCCAAACCATTCCCCCGGCTCGCTTTGGTTTCATACTGTTCTGCAGCGTTCCCCACGGTTCCCAACTTTTTTACAAACTGTTTGCCCTGCTCCCTTTGGTTTCCCCTGTTCTGCATTGTCCTCCACGGTTCCAAAATTTTTGCAATCCATTCCCCCTGTTCCGTTTGTTTGCCCTCTGTTCTGCAGTGTTCCCCACTGTTCCCCACTTTTTCCAATCAGTTCCCCCTGCTCCCTTTAATTCCCCTCTGTCCTACAGTGTTCCCCATCGGCGCAACATTTTACAATCCGTTCCCCCTGCTTCCTTTGGTTCCCCTCTGTCGTGCAGTGTTCCCCACGTTTCCCCACTTTTTCCAATGCATTCCCACTGCTCCCTTTGGTGCCCCTCAGTTCTGCAGTGTTCCCCACGGTTCCCCACGTTTTCCAATCCGTTTCCCCTGCTACCTCTGGTTCCCCTCTGTTCTGCATTTTTCTACACTGTTCCCCACTTTTTCCAATCCGATCCCCCTGCTTCCTTTGGTTCACCTCTGTTCTGCAGAACTCCCCACTATTCCCCACTTTTTCCAATCTGTTCCCCCTGCTCCCTTTGGTTCCCCTCTGTTCTGCATTGTTCCCCACGGTTCACCACTTTTCCGAACTGTACCCCCTGCTCCCTTTGATTCACCTCTGTTCTGCAGTGTTGCCCACTGTTCTCAACTTTTTCCAATCTGTTCCTCCTGCTCCCTTTGGTTCCCCACTGTTCTGCATTTTTGCACACGGTTCCCCACTTTTTCAAAACTGTTCCCCCTGCTCCCTTTGGTTCCTCACTGTTCTGCAGTTTTCCTCACGGTTCTCCACATTTTTCCAACCTGTACCCCCTGCTCCCTATGGTTCCCCTCTGCCCTGCAGTGTCCCCCATTGTTCCCCTCTTTTTCCAATCCGTTCCCCCTGCTCCCTTTGGTTCCCCTCTATTCTGCAGTGTTCCCCACGATTCTCCACATTCTTTTCCTTCCTGTTCCCCCTGCTCCCTTTGGTTCCTCACTGTTCTGCAGTGTTCCCCATGGGCCCAACTTTTTACAATCCGTTCCCCCTGCTTCCTTTGGTTCCCCTCTGTCGTGCAATATTCCCCACGGTTCCCCACTTATTCTAATGTGTTCCCTGTGCTGCCTTTGGTGCCCCTCTGTTCTGCAGTGTTCCCCACTTTTTCCAATCTGTTTCCCCTGCTTCCTTTGGTTCCCCTCTGCCTTGCAGTGTCCCCCATGGTTCCCCACTTTTTCCAATCCGTTCCCCCTGTTCCCTTTTGTTTGCCTCTGTTCTGCAGTGTTCCCGACGCTTCCCCACTTTTTCCAATCCGTTCCCCCTGCTCCCTTTGGTTCCCCTCTATTCTGCATTGTTACCCACATTTCTCCACATTTTTTCCATCCTGTACCCCCTGCTCCCTATGAATCCCCTCTGCCTTGCAGTGTTCCCAATGGGACCCCACTTTTTCCAATCTGTTCCCCCTGGTCCTTTCGCTCCACTCTGTTCTGCAGTTTTCCCCATGGTTCTCCACATTTTTTCAAAACTGTTCAACCTGCTCCATTTGGTTCTGCAGTGCTTCCCACGGTTCCCCACTTTTTCCAATCCATTTCCCCTGCTCCCTTTGGTTCCCCTCTATTGTTCAGTGATCCCCACGGGTCCCCACTTTTTCCAATCCGTTTCCCTGCTCCCTTTGGTTCCCCTCTGTTCTGCAGTGATCCCCACGGTTCCCCACATTTTCCAAACTGTTCCCCCGGCTCGCTTTGGTGTCATACTCTTCTGCAGTGTTCCCCACTGTTCCCCACTTTTTTACAATCTGTTCGCCCTGCTCCCTTTGGTTCCCCTCTATCCTGCAGTGTCCTCCACGGTTCCCCACTTTTTCCAACCTGTTCCTCCTGTTCCCTTTGGTTCCCCTCTGTCATGCAGTGTTTTCACAGTTCCCCAATTTTTTCCTATCTGTTCCCCCTGATCCCTTTGGTTCCCCTCTATCATGCAGTGTGCCCCACGGTTCCCCACTTTTTCCAACCTGTTCCACTTGTTCCCTTTGGTTCCCATCTGTCCTTCCGTGTTCTCCACGGTTCCCAACTTTTTGCAATCCGTTGCCCCTGCTCCGTTTGGTTCCCCTCTGTTCTGCAGTGTTCCCCACTGTTCCCCACTTTTTCCAATCTGTTCCCCCTGCTCCTTTGTCTCCACTCTGTTCTGCAGTTTTCCCCACGGTTCCCCACATTTTCCAAACCATTCCCCCGGCTCGCTTTGGTTTCATACTGTTCTGCAGCGTTCCCCACGGTTCCCAACTTTTTTACAAACTGTTTGCCCTGCTCCCTTTGGCTTCCCCTGTACTGCATTGTCCTCCACGGTTCCAAAATTTTTGCAATCCATTCCCCCTGTTCCGTTTGTTTGCCCTCTGTTCTGCAGTGTTCCCCACTGTTCCCCACTTTTTCCAATCAGTTCCCCCTGCTCCCTTTAATTCCCCTCTGTCCTACAGTGTTCCCCATCGGCGCAACATTTTACAATCCGTTCCCCCTGCTTCCTTTGGTTCCCCTCTGTCGTGCAGTGTTCCCCACGTTTCCCCACTTTTTCCAATGCATTCCCACTGCTCCCTTTGGTGCCCCTCAGTTCTGCAGTGTTCCCCACGGTTCCCCACGTTTTCCAATCCGTTTCCCCTGCTACCTCTGGTTCCCCTCTGTTCTGCATTTTTCTACACTGTTCCCCACTTTTTCCAATCCGATCCCCCTGCTTCCTTTCGTTCACCTCTGTTCTGCAGAACTCCCCACGATTCCCCACTTTTTCCAATCTGTTCCCCCTGCTCCCTTTGGTTCCCCTCTGTTCTGCATTGTTCCACACGGTTCCCCATTTTTTCCAGTGCGTTCCCCCTGCTTCCTTTGGTCCACCTGTTTTCTGCAGAGTTCCCCACGGTCCACTTTTTCGAATCCTTTCCCCCTGCTCCCTTTGGGTCCCCACTGTTCTGCAGAACTCCCCACGATTCCCCACTTTTTCCAATCTGTTCCCCCTTCTCCCTTTGGTTCCTCTCTGTTCTGCATTGTTCCCCACGGGTCCGCACTTTTCCGAGCTGTTCCCCCTGCTCCCTTTGGTTCTGCTTTGTTCTGCAGTTTTCCCCACGGTTCTCCAAATTTTTTCTAATCTGTTCTCATGCTCCCTTTGGTTCCCGTCTGCGCTGCAGTGGCCCCCATGGTTCCCCACTTTTTCCAATCCGTTCCCCATGCTACCTTTGGTTTCCCTCTGTTCTGCAGTGTTCCCCACAGTTCCCAACTTTTTCCAATCGGTTCCCCCTGCTCCCATTGATTACCCTCTGTCATGCAGTGTTCGCCATGGGCCCCACTTTTTGCAATCCGTTTCCCCTGCTCACTTTTGTTCCCATCTGTGCTGCAGTGTTCTCCACGGTTCCCCACTTTTTCCAACCTGTACCTCCTGCTACCTTTTGTTCCCCTCTGTCATGCAGTGTTCCCCACGGTTCCCCACTTTTTCCAACATGTACCTCCTGCTCCCTTTGGTGCCCCTCTGTTCTGCAGTGTTGCCCACGGTTCCCCACTTTTTCCAATCTGTTTCCCCTGCTACCTCTGGTTCCCCTCTGTTCTGCATTTTTCCACACTGTTCCCCACTTTTGCCAATCCGTTCCCCCTGCTTCCTTTGGTTCCCCTCTGTTCTGCAGTGTTCCCCACGGTTCCCCACTTTTTCTAATCTGTTCCCCCTGCTACTTTGTCTCCACCCTGTTCTGCAGCTTTCCCCACGGTTCCCCACATTTTCCAAACCATTCCCCCGGCTCGCTTTGGTTTCATACTGTTCTGCAGCATTCCCCACGGTTCCCCACTTTTTTACAAACTGTTTGCCGTGCTCCCTTTGGTTTTCCCTGTTCTGCATTGTCCTCCACGGTTCCAAAATTTTGCAATCCATTCCCCTTGTCCCGTTTGTTTGCCCTCTGTTCTGCAGTGTCCCCCACTGTTCCCCACTTTTTCCAATCACTTCCCCCTGCTCCCTTTGATTCCCCTCTGTCCTACAGTGTTCCCCATCGGTGCAACTTTTTACAATCCGTTCCACCTGCTTCCTTTGGTTCCCCTCTGTCGTGCAGTGTTCCCCACGGTTCCCCACTTTTTCCAATCTGTTTCCCCTGCTACCTCTGCTTCCCCTCTGTTCTGCATTTTTCTACACTGTTCCCCACTTTTTCCAATCCGATCCCCCTGCTTCCTTTCGTTCACCTCTGTTCTGCAGAACTCCCCACGATTCCCCACTTTTTCCAATCTGTTCCCCCTGCTCCCTTTGGTTCCCCTCTGTTCTGCATTGTTCCACACGGTTCCCCATTTTTTCCAGTCCGTTCCCCCTGCTTCCTTTGGTCCACCTGTTTTCTGCAGAGTTCCCCACGGTCCACTTTTTCGAATCCTTTCCCCCTGCTCCCTTTGGGTCCCCACTGTTCTGCAGAACTCCCCACGATTCCCCACTTTTTCCAATCTGTTCCCCTTCTCCCTTTGGTTCCTCTCTGTTTTGCATTGTTCCCCACGGGTCCGCACTTTTCCGAGCTGTTCCCCCTGCTCCCTTTGGTTCTGCTTTGTTCTGCAGTGTTCCCCACAATTTTCCACATTCTTTTCCTTCCTGTACCTCCTGCTCCCTTTGGTTCCCCTCTGTTGTGCATTTTTGCACACGTTACCCCACTTCTTCTAATCTGTTCCTCCTGCACCCTTTGTTTCCCCACTGTTCTGCATTTTTACACACGGTTCCCCACTTTTTCCAATCTGTTCCCCCTGCTCCCTTTGGTTCCTCACTGTTCTGCAGTGTTCCCCATGGGCCCAACTTTTTACAATCCGTTCCCCCTGCTTCCTTTGGTTCCCCTCTGTCGTGCAATATTCCCCACGGTTCCCCACTTATTCTAATGTGTTCCCTGTGCTGCCTTTGGTGCCCCTCTGTTCTGCAGTGTTCCCCACTTTTTCCAATCTGTTTCCCCTGCTTCCTTTGGTTCACCTCTGTTCTGCAGAATTCCCCACGATTCCCCACTTTTTCCAATCTGTTCCCCCTGCTCCCTTTGGTTCCCCACTGTTCTGCATTTTTCCACACAGTTCCCCACTTTTTCCAATATGTTCCTCCTGCTCCCTTTGATTTCTCACTGTTCTCCACATTTTTTCCAACCTGCACCCCCTGCTCTCTATGGTTCCCCTCTGCCTTGCAGTGTCCCCCATGGTTCCCCACTTTTTCCAATCCGTTCCCCCTGTTCCCTTTTGTTTGCCTCTGTTCTGCAGTGTTCCCGACGCTTCCCCACTTTTTCCAATCCGTTCCCCCTGCTCCCTTTGGTTCCCCTCTATTCTGCATTGTTACCCACATTTCTCCACATTTTTTCCATCCTGTACCCCCTGCTCCCTATGAATCCCCTCTGCCTTGCAGTGTTCCCAATGGGACCCCACTTTTTCCAATCTGTTCCCCCTGGTCCTTTCGCTCCACTCTGTTCTGCAGTTTTCCCCATGGTTCTCCACATTTTTTCCAAACTGTTCCACCTGCTCCATTTGGTTCTGCAGTGCTTCCCACGGTTCCCCACTTTTTCCAATCCATTTCCCCTGCTCCCTTTGGTTCCCCTCTATTGTACAGTGTTCCCCACGGGTCCCCACTTTTTCCAATCCGTTTCCCTGCTCCCTTTGGTTCCCCTCTGTTCTGCAGTGATCCCCACGGTTCCCCACATTTTCCAAACTGTTCCCCCGGCTCGCTTTGGTTTCATACTCTTCTGCAGTGTTCCCCACTGTTCCCCACTTTTTTACAATCTGTTCGCCCTGCTCCCTTTGGTTCCCCTCTATCCTGCAGTGTCCTCCACGGTTCCCCACTTTTTCCAACCTGTTCCTCCTGTTCCCTTTGGTTCCCCTCTGTCATGCAGTGTTTTCACAGTTCCCCAATTTTTTCCTATCTGTTCCCCCTGATCCCTTTGGTTCCCCTCTATCATGCAGTGTGCCCCACGGTTCCCCACTTTTTCCAACCTGTTCCACTTGTTCCCTTTGGTTCCCATCTGTCCTTCCGTGTTCTCCACGGTTCCCAACTTTTTGCAATCCGTTGCCCCTGCTCCGTTTGGTTCCCCTCTGTTCTGCAGTGTTCCCCACTGTTCCCCACTTTTTCCAATCTGTTCCCCCTGCTCCTTTGTCTCCACTCTGTTCTGCAGTTTTCCCCACGGTTCCCCACATTTTCCAAACCATTCCCCCGGCTCGCTTTGGTTTCATACTGTTCTGCAGCGTTCCCCACGGTTCCCAACTTTTTTACAAACTGTTTGCCCTGCTCCCTTTGGCTTCCCCTGTTCTGCATTGTCCTCCACGGTTCCAAAATTTTTGCAATCCATTCCCCCTGTTCCGTTTGTTTGCCCTCTGTTCTGCAGTGTTCCCCACTGTTCCCCACTTTTTCCAATCAGTTCCCCCTGCTCCCTTTAATTCCCCTCTGTCCTACAGTGTTCCCCATCGGCGCAACATTTTACAATCCGTTCCCCCTGCTTCCTTTGGTTCCCCTCTGTCGTGCAGTGTTCCCCACGTTTCCCCACTTTTTCCAATGCATTCCCACTGCTCCCTTTGGTGCCCCTCAGTTCTGCAGTGTTCCCCACGGTTCCCCACGTTTTCCAATCCGTTTCCCCTGCTACCTCTGGTTCCCCTCTGTTCTGCATTTTTCTACACTGTTCCCCACTTTTTCCAATCCGATCCCCCTGCTTCCTTTGGTTCACCTCTGTTCTGCAGAACTCCCCACTATTCCCCACTTTTTCCAATCTGTTCCCCCTGCTCCCTTTGGTTCCCCTCTGTTCTGCATTGTTCCCCACGGTTCACCACTTTTCCGAAATGTACCCCCTGCTCCCTTTGATTCACCTCTGTTCTGCAGTGTTGCCCACTGTTCTCAACTTTTTCCAATCTGTTCCTCCTGCTCCCTTTGGTTCCCCACTGTTCTGCATTTTTGCACACGGTTCCCCACTTTTTCAAAACTGTTCCCCCTGCTCCCTTTGGTTCCTCACTGTTCTGCAGTTTTCCTCACGGTTCTCCACATTTTTCCAACCTGTACCCCCTGCTCCCTATGGTTCCCCTCTGCCCTGCAGTGTCCCCCATTGTTCCCCACTTTTTCCAATCCGTTCCCCCTGCTCCCTTTGGTTCCCCTCTATTCTGCAGTGTTCCCCACGATTCTCCACATTCTTTTCCTTCCTGTACCCCCTGCTCCCTTTGGTTCCCCACTGTTGTGCATTTTTGCACACGGTACCCCACTTCTTCTAATCTGTTCCTCCTGCACCCTTTGTTTCCCCACTGTTCTGCATTTTTCCACACGGTTCCCCACTTTTTCCAATCTGTTCCCCCTGCTCCATTTGGTTCCTCACTGTTCTGCAGTGTTCCCCACGGTTGCCCACTTTTTCCAATGTGTTCCCCTGCTCCCTTTGGTTCCCCTCTGTTCTGTAGTGATCCCCACGTTTCCCCACATTTTCCAAACTGTTCCCCCTGCTCGATTTGGTTTCATACTGTTCTGCATTGTTCCCCACGGTTCCCCACTTTTTTACAATCTGTTCGCCCTGCTCCCTTTGGTTCCCCTCTGTCCTGCAGTGTCCTCCACGGTTCCCCACATTTTCCAACCTGTACCTCCTGCTCCCTTTGGTTCCCCTCTGTCATGCAGTGTTTTCACAGTTCCCCAATTTTTTCCTATCTGTTCCCCCTGATCCCTTTGGTTACCCTCTGTCGTGCAGTGTTCCCCACGGTTCCCCACATTTTCCAATCCGTTCCCTCAGCTCCCTTTGGTTCCCCTCTGTTCTGCAGTGTTCCCCACAGTTCTCCACCTTTTCCAATTCGTTCCCCCTGCTCCCTTTGGTTCCCCACCTTTCTGCATTTTTCCACACGGTTCCCTACTTTTTCCAATCGGTTCCCCACTTTTTCCAATCTGTTCCCCCTGCTCCTTTGGCTCCACTCTGTTCTGCAGTTTTCCCCACGGTTCGCCACATTTTCCAAATCATTCCCTCGGCTCGCTTTCGTTTCATACTGTTCTGCAGCGTTTCCCACGGTTCCCCACTTTTTCCAATCTGTTTCCCCTGCTACCTCTGGTTCCCCTCTGTTCTGCATTTTTCTACACTGTTCCCCACTTTTTCCAATCCGATCCCCCTGCTTCCTTTCGTTCACCTCTGTTCTGCAGAACTCCCCACGATTCCCCACTTTTTCCAATCTGTTCCCCCTGCTCCCTTTGGTTCCCCTCTGTTCTGCATTGTTCCACACGGTTCCCCATTTTTTCCAGTGCGTTCCCCCTGCTTCCTTTGGTCCACCTGTTTTCTGCAGAGTTCCCCACGGTCCACTTTTTCGAATCCTTTCCCCCTGCTCCCTTTGGGTCCCCACTGTTCTGCAGAACTCCCCACGATTCCCCACTTTTTCCAATCTGTTCCCCCTTCTCCCTTTGGTTCCTCTCTGTTCTGCATTGTTCCCCACGGGTCCGCACTTTTCCGAGCTGTTCCCCCTGCTCCCTTTGATTCTGCTTTGTTCTGCAGTTTTCCCCACGGTTCTCCAAATTTTTTCTAATCTGTTCCCATGCTCCCTTTGGTTCCCGTCTGCCCTGCAGTGGCCCCCATGGTTCCCCACTTTTTCCAATCCGTTCCCCATGCTACCTTTGGTTTCCCTCTGTTCTGCAGTGTTCCCCACAGTTCCCAACTTTTTCCAATCGGTTCCCCCTGCTCCCTTTGATTACCCTCTGTCATGCAGTGTTCGCCATGGCCTCCACTTTTTGCAATCCGTTTCCCCTGCTCACTTTTGTTCCCATCTGTGCTGCAGTGTTCTCCACGGTTCCCCACTTTTTCCAACCTGTACCTCCTGCTACCTTTGGTTCCCCTCTGTCATGCAGTGTTCCCCACGGTTCCCCACTTTTTCCAACATGTACCTCCTGCTCCCTTTGGTGCCCCTCTGTTCTGCAGTGTTGCCCACGGTTCCCCACTTTTTCCAATCTGTTTCCCCTGCTACCTCTGGTTCCCCTCTGTTCTGCATTTTTCCACACTGTTCCCCACTTTTGCCAATCCGTTCCCCCTGCTTCCTTTGGTTCCCCTCTGTTCTGCAGTGTTCCCCACGGTTCCCCACTTTTTCTAATCTGTTCCCCCTGCTACTTTGTCTCCACCCTGTTCTGCAGCTTTCCCCACGGTTCCCCACATTTTCCAAACCATTCCCCCGGCTCGCTTTGGTTTCATACTGTTCTGCAGCATTCCCCACGGTTCCCCACTTTTTTACAAACAGTTTGCCCTGCTCCCTTTGGTTTTCCCTGTTCTGCATTGTCCTCCACGGTTCCAAACTTTTTGCAATCCATTCCCCCTGTTCCGTTTGTTTGCCCTCTGTTCTGCAGTGTCCCCCACTGTTCCCCACTTTTTCCAATCACTTCCCCCTGCTCCCTTTGATTCCCCTCTGTCCTACAGTGTTCCCCATTGGTGCAACTTTTTACAATCCGTTCCACCTGCTTCCTTTGGTTCCCCTCTGTCGTGCAGTGTTCCCCACGGTTCCCCACTTTTTCCAATCTGTTTCCCCTGCTACCTCTGCTTCCCCTCTGTTCTGCATTTTTCTACACTGTTCCCCAGTTTTTCAAATCCGATCCCCCTGATTCCTTTCGTTCACCTCTGTTCTGCAGAACTCCCCACGATTCCCCACTTTTTCCAATCTGTTCCCCATGCTCCCTTTGGTTCCCCTCTGTTCTGCATTGTTCCACACGGTTCCCCATTTTTTCCAATCCGTTCCCCCTGCTTCCTTTGGTTCCCCTCTGTCCTGCAGTGTCCTCCACGGTTCCCCACTTTTTTCAACCTGTACCTCCTGTTCCCTTTGGTTCCCCACTGTCATGCAGTGTTTTCACAGTTCCCCAATTTTTTCCTATCTGTTCCCCCTGATCCATTTGGTTCCCCTCTGTCATGCAGTGTGCCCCACGGTTCCCCACTTTTTCCAATCCGTTCCCTCTGCTCCCTTTGGTTCCCCTCTGTTCTGCAGTGTTCCCCACAGTTCTCCACCTTTTCCAATTCTTTCCCCCTGCTCCCTTTGGTTCCCCACTTTTCTGCATTTTTCCACACGGTTCCCCACTTTTTCCAATATGTTCCCCCTGCTCCCTTTGATTCCTCACTGTTCTTCACATTTTTTCCAATCTGCAACCCCTGCTCTCTATGGTTCCCCTCTGCCCTGCAGTGTCCCCCATGGTTCCCCACTTTTTCCAATCCGTTCCCGCTGTTCCATTTTGTTTGCCTCTGTTTTGCATTGTTACCCACGTTTGTCCACATTTTTTTCCATCCTGTACACCCTGCTTCCTATGGTTCCCCTCTGCTTTGCAGTGTTCCCCATGGGACCCCACTTTTTCCAATCTGTTCCCCCTGCTCCTTTCGCTCCACTCTGTTCTGCAGTTTTCCCCATGGTTCTCCACATCTTTTCCAAACTGTTCCACCTGCTCCCTTTGGTTCTGCAGTGTTTCCCACTGTTCCCCACTTTTTCCAATCCATTTCCCCTGCTCCCTTTGGTTCCCCTCTATTGTTCTGTGTTGCCCACGGTTCCCCACTTTTTCCAATCCGTTCCCCTGCTCCCTTTGGTTCCCCTCTGTTCTGCAGTGATCCCCACGGTTCTCCAAATTTTTTCTAATCTGTTCCCATGCTCGCTTTGGTTCCCGTCTGCCCTGCAGTGGCCCCCATGGTTCCCCACTTTTTCCAATCCGTTCCCCATGCTCCCTTTGGTTTTCCCTGTTCTGCATTGTCCTCCACGGTTCCAAACTTTTTGCAATCCATTCCCCTTGTTCCGTTTGTTTGCCCTCTGTTCTGCAGTGTCCCCCACTGTTCCCCACTTTTTCCAATCACTTCCCCCTGCTCCCTTTGATTCCCCTCTGTCCTACAGTGTTCCCCATCGGTCCAACTTTTTACAATCCGTTCCACCTGCTTCCTTTGGTTCCCCTCTGTCGTGCAGTGTTCCCCACGGTTCCCCACTTTTTCCAATCTGTTTCCCCTGCTACCTCTGCTTCCCCTCTGTTCTGCATTTTTCTACACTGTTCCCCACTTTTTCCAATCCGATCCCCCTGCTTCCTTTCGTTCACCTCTGTTCTGCAGAACTCCCCACGATTCCCCACTTTTTCCAATCTGTTCCCCCTGCTCCCTTTGGTTCCCCTCTGTTCTGCATTGTTCCACACGGTTCCCCATTTTTTCCAGTCCGTTCCCCCTGCTTCCTTTGGTCCACCTGTTTTCTGCAGAGTTCCCCACGGTCCACTTTTTCGAATCCTTTCCCCCTGCTCCCTTTGGGTCCCACTGTTCTGCAGAACTCCCCACGATTCCCCACTTTTTCCAATCTGTTCCCCCTGCTCCTTTGTCTCCACTCTGTTCTGCAGTTTTCCCCACGGTTCCCCACATTTTCCAAACCATTCCACCGGCTCGCTTTGGTTTCATACTGTTCTGCAGCGTTCCCCACGGTTCCCAACTTTTTTACAAACTGTTTGCCCTGCTCCCTTTGGTTTCCCCTGTTCTGCATTGTCCTCCACGGTTCCAAAATTTTTGCAATCCATTCCCCCTGTTCCGTTTGTTTGCCCTCTGTTCTGCAGTGTTCCCCACTGTTCCCCACTTTTTCCAATCAGTTCCCCCTGCTCCCTTTAATTCCCCTCTGTCCTACAGTGTTCCCCATCGGCGCAACATTTTACAATCCGTTCCCCCTGCTTCCTTTGGTTCCCCTCTGTCGTGCAGTGTTCCCCACGTTTCCCCACTTTTTCCAATGCATTCCCACTGCTCCCTTTGGTGCCCCTCAGTTCTGCAGTGTTCCCCACGGTTCCCCACGTTTTCCAATCCGTTTCCCCTGCTACCTCTGGTTCCCCTCTGTTCTGCATTTTTCTACACTGTTCCCCACTTTTTCCAATCCGATCCCCCTGCTTCCTTTGGTTCACCTCTGTTCTGCAGAACTCCCCACTATTCCCCACTTTTTCCAATCTGTTCCCCCTGCTCCCTTTGGTTCCCCTCTGTTCTGCATTGTTCCCCACGGTTCACCACTTTTCCGAACTGTACCCCCTGCTCCCTTTGATTCACCTCTGTTCTGCAGTGTTGCCCACTGTTCTCAACTTTTTCCAATCTGTTCCTCCTGCTCCCTTTGGTTCCCCACTGTTCTGCATTTTTGCACACGGTTCCCCACTTTTTCAAAACTGTTCCCCCTGCTCCCTTTGGTTCCTCACTGTTCTGCAGTTTTCCTCACGGTTCTCCACATTTTTCCAACCTGTACCCCCTGCTCCCTATGGTTCCCCTCTGCCCTGCAGTGTCCCCCATTGTTCCCCTCTTTTTCCAATCCGTTCCCCCTGCTCCCTTTGGTTCCCCTCTATTCTGCAGTGTTCCCCACGATTCTCCACATTCTTTTCCTTCCTGTTCCCCCTGCTCCCTTTGGTTCCTCACTGTTCTGCAGTGTTCCCCATGGGCCCAATTTTTTACAATCCGTTCCCCCTGCTTCCTTTGGTTCCCCTCTGTCGTGCAATATTCCCCACGGTTCCCCACTTATTCTAATGTGTTCCCTGTGCTGCCTTTGGTGCCCCTCTGTTCTGCAGTGTTCCCCACTTTTTCCAATCTGTTTCCCCTGCTTCCTTTGGTTCCCCTCTGCCTTGCAGTGTCCCCCATGGTTCCCCACTTTTTCCAATCCGTTCCCCCTGTTCCCTTTTGTTTGCCTCTGTTCTGCAGTGTTCCCGACGCTTCCCCACTTTTTCCAATCCGTTCCCCCTGCTCCCTTTGGTTCCCCTCTATTCTGCATTGTTACCCACATTTCTCCACATTTTTTCCATCCTGTACCCCCTGCTCCCTATGAATCCCCTCTGCCTTGCAGTGTTCCCAATGGGACCCCACTTTTTCCAATCTGTTCCCCCTGGTCCTTTCGCTCCACTCTGTTCTGCAGTTTTCCCCATGGTTCTCCACATTTTTTCAAAACTGTTCAACCTGCTCCATTTGGTTCTGCAGTGCTTCCCACGGTTCCCCACTTTTTCCAATCCATTTCCCCTGCTCCCTTTGGTTCCCCTCTATTGTTCAGTGATCCCCACGGGTCCCCACTTTTTCCAATCCGTTTCCCTGCTCCCTTTGGTTCCCCTCTGTTCTGCAGTGATCCCCACGGTTCCCCACATTTTCCAAACTGTTCCCCCGGCTCGCTTTGGTGTCATACTCTTCTGCAGTGTTCCCCACTGTTCCCCACTTTTTTACAATCTGTTCGCCCTGCTCCCTTTGGTTCCCCTCTATCCTGCAGTGTCCTCCACGGTTCCCCACTTTTTCCAACCTGTTCCTCCTGTTCCCTTTGGTTCCCCTCTGTCATGCAGTGTTTTCACAGTTCCCCAATTTTTTCCTATCTGTTCCCCCTGATCCCTTTGGTTCCCCTCTATCATGCAGTGTGCCCCACGGTTCCCCACTTTTTCCAACCTGTTCCACTTGTTCCCTTTGGTTCCCATCTGTCCTTCCGTGTTCTCCACGGTTCCCAACTTTTTCCAATCCGTTTCCCTGCTCCCTTTGGTTCCCCTCTGTTCTGCAGTGATCCCCACGATTCCCCACTTTTTCCAATCTGTTCCCCCTGCTCCCTTTGGTTCCCCTCTGTTCTGCATTGTTCCACACGGTTCCCCATTTTTTCCAGTCCGTTCCCCCTGCTTCCTTTGGTCCACCTGTTTTCTGCAGAGTTCCCCACGGTCCACTTTTTCGAATCCTTTCCCCCTGCTCCCTTTGGGTCCCACTGTTCTGCAGAACTCCCCACGATTCCCCACTTTTTCCAATTTGTTCCCCCTGCTCCTTTGTCTCCACTCTGTTCTGCAGTTTTCCCCACGGTTCCCCACATTTTCCAAACCATTCCCCCGGCTCGCTTTGGTTTCATACTGTTCTGCAGCGTTCACCACGGTTCCCAACTTTTTTACAAACTGTTTGCCCTGCTCCCTTTGGTTTCCCCTGTTCTGCATTGTCCTCCACGGTTCCAAAATTTTTGCAATCCATTCCCCCTGTTCCGTTTGTTTGCCCTCTGTTCTGCAGTGTTCCCCACTGTTCCCCACTTTTTCCAATCAGTTCCCCCTGCTCCCTTTAATTCCCCTCTGTCCTACAGTGTTCCCCATCGGCGCAACATTTTACAATCCGTTCCCCCTGCTTCCTTTGGTTCCCCTCTGTCGTGCAGTGTTCCCCACGTTTCCCCACTTTTTCCAATGCATTCCCACTGCTCCCTTTGGTGCCCCTCAGTTCTGCAGTGTTCCCCACGGTTCCCCACGTTTTCCAATCCGTTTCCCCTGCTACCTCTGGTTCCCCTCTGTTCTGCATTTTTCTACACTGTTCCCCACTTTTTCCAATCCGATCCCCCTGCTTCCTTTGGTTCACCTCTGTTCTGCAGAACTCCCCACTATTCCCCACTTTTTCCAATCTGTTCCCCCTGCTCCCTTTGGTTCCCCTCTGTTCTGCATTGTTCCCCACGGTTCACCACTTTTCCGAACTGTACCCCCTGCTCCCTTTGATTCACCTCTGTTCTGCAGTGTTGCCCACTGTTCTCAACTTTTTCCAATCTGTTCCTCCTGCTCCCTTTGGTTCCCCACTGTTCTGCATTTTTGCACACGGTTCCCCACTTTTTCAAAACTGTTCCCCCTGCTCCCTTTGGTTCCTCACTGTTCTGCAGTTTTCCTCACGGTTCTCCACATTTTTCCAACCTGTACCCCCTGCTCCCTATGGTTCCCCTCTGCCCTGCAGTGTCCCCCATTGTTCCCCTCTTTTTCCAATCCGTTCCCCCTGCTCCCTTTGGTTCCCCTCTATTCTGCAGTGTTCCCCACGATTCTCCACATTCTTTTCCTTCCTGTTCCCCCTGCTCCCTTTGGTTCCTCACTGTTCTGCAATGTTCCCCATGGGCCCAACTTTTTACAATCCGTTCCCCCTGCTTCCTTTGGTTCCCCTCTGTCGTGCAATATTCCCCACGGTTCCCCACTTATTCTAATGTGTTCCCTGTGCTGCCTTTGGTGCCCCTCTGTTCTGCAGTGTTCCCCACTTTTTCCAATCTGTTTCCCCTGCTTCCTTTGGTTCCCCTCTGCCTTGCAGTGTCCCCCATGGTTCCCCACTTTTTCCAATCCGTTCCCCCTGTTCCCTTTTGTTTGCCTCTGTTCTGCAGTGTTCCCGACGCTTCCCCACTTTTTCCAATCCGTTCCCCCTGCTCCCTTTGGTTCCCCTCTATTCTGCATTGTTACCCACATTTCTCCACATTTTTTCCATCCTGTACCCCCTGCTCCCTATGAATCCCCTCTGCCTTGCAGTGTTCCCAATGGGACCCCACTTTTTCCAATCTGTTCCCCCTGGTCCTTTCGCTCCACTCTGTTCTGCAGTTTTCCCCATGGTTCTCCACATTTTTTCAAAACTGTTCAACCTGCTCCATTTGGTTCTGCAGTGCTTCCCACGGTTCCCCACTTTTTCCAATCCATTTCCCCTGCTCCCTTTGGTTCCCCTCTATTGTTCAGTGATCCCCACGGGTCCCCACTTTTTCCAATCCGTTTCCCTGCTCCCTTTGGTTCCCCTCTGTTCTGCAGTGATCCCCACGGTTCCCCACATTTTCCAAACTGTTCCCCCGGCTCGCTTTGGTGTCATACTCTTCTGCAGTGTTCCCCACTGTTCCCCACTTTTTTACAATCTGTTCGCCCTGCTCCCTTTGGTTCCCCTCTATCCTGCAGTGTCCTCCACGGTTCCCCACTTTTTCCAACCTGTTCCTCCTGTTCCCTTTGGTTCCCCTCTGTCATGCAGTGTTTTCACAGTTCCCCAATTTTTTCCTATCTGTTCCCCCTGATCCCTTTGGTTCCCCTCTATCATGCAGTGTGCCCCACGGTTCCCCACTTTTTCCAACCTGTTCCACTTGTTCCCTTTGGTTCCCATCTGTCCTTCCGTGTTCTCCACGGTTCCCAACTTTTTGCAATCCGTTGCCCCTGCTCCGTTTGGTTCCCCTCTGTTCTGCAGTGTTCCCCACTGTTCCCCACTTTTTCCAATCTGTTCCCCCTGCTCCTTTGTCTCCACTCTGTTCTGCAGTTTTCCCCACGGTTCCCCACATTTTCCAAACCATTCCCCCGGCTCGCTTTGGTTTCATACTGTTCTGCAGCGTTCCCCACGGTTCCCAACTTTTTTACAAACTGTTTGCCCTGCTCCCTTTGGCTTCCCCTGTTCTGCATTGTCCTCCACGGTTCCAAAATTTTTGCAATCCATTCCCCCTGTTCCGTTTGTTTGCCCTCTGTTCTGCAGTGTTCCCCACTGTTCCCCACTTTTTCCAATCAGTTCCCCCTGCTCCCTTTAATTCCCCTCTGTCCTACAGTGTTCCCCATCGGCGCAACATTTTACAATCCGTTCCCCCTGCTTCCTTTGGTTCCCCTCTGTCGTGCAGTGTTCCCCACGTTTCCCCACTTTTTCCAATGCATTCCCACAGCTCCCTTTGGTGCCCCTCAGTTCTGCAGTGTTCCCCACGGTTCCCCACGTTTTCCAATCCGTTTCCCCTGCTACCTCTGGTTCCCCTCTGTTCTGCATTTTTCTACACTGTTCCCCACTTTTTCCAATCCGATCCCCCTGCTTCCTTTCGTTCACCTCTGTTCTGCAGAACTCCCCACGATTCCCCACTTTTTCCAATCTGTTCCCCCTGCTCCCTTTGGTTCCCCTCTGTTCTGCATTGTTCCACACGGTTCCCCATTTTTTCCAGTGCGTTCCCCCTGCTTCCTTTGGTCCACCTGTTTTCTGCAGAGTTCCCCACGGTCCACTTTTTCGAATCCTTTCCCCCTGCTCCCTTTGGGTCCCCACTGTTCTGCAGAACTCCCCACGATTCCCCACTTTTTCCAATCTGTTCCCCCTTCTCCCTTTGGTTCCTCTCTGTTTTGCATTGTTCCCCACGGGTCCGCACTTTTCCGAGCTGTTCCCCCTGCTCCCTTTGGTTCTGCTTTGTTCTGCAGTTTTCCCCACGGTTCTCCAAATTTTTTCTAATCTGTTCCCATGCTCCCTTTGGTTCCCGTCTGCGCTGCAGTGGCCCCCATGGTTCCCCACTTTTTCCAATCCGTTCCCCATGCTACCTTTGGTTTCCCTCTGTTCTGCAGTGTTCCCCACAGTTCCCAACTTTTTCCAATCGGTTCCCCCTGCTCCCATTGATTACCCTCTGTCATGCAGTGTTCGCCATGGGCCCCACTTTTTGCAATCCGTTTCCCCTGCTCACTTTTGTTCCCATCTGTGCTGCAGTGTTCTCCACGGTTCCCCACTTTTTCCAACCTGTACCTCCTGCTACCTTTTGTTCCCCTCTGTCATGCAGTGTTCCCCACGGTTCCCCACTTTTTCCAACATGTACCTCCTGCTCCCTTTGGTGCCCCTCTGTTCTGCAGTGTTGCCCACGGTTCCCCACTTTTTCCAATCTGTTTCCCCTGCTACCTCTGGTTCCCCTCTGTTCTGCATTTTTCCACACTGTTCCCCACTTTTGCCAATCCGTTCCCCCTGCTTCCTTTGTTTGCCCTCTGTTCTGCAGTGTTCCCCACTGTTCCCCACTTTTTCCAATCAGTTCCCCCTGCTCCCTTTAATTCCCCTCTGTCCTACAGTGTTCCCCATCGGCGCAACATTTTACAATCCGTTCCCCCTGCTTCCTTTGGTTCCCCTCTGTCGTGCAGTGTTCCCCACGTTTCCCCACTTTTTCCAATGCATTCCCACTGCTCCCTTTGGTGCCCCTCAGTTCTGCAGTGTTCCCCACGGTTCCCCACGTTTTCCAATCCGTTTCCCCTGCTACCTCTGGTTCCCCTCTGTTCTGCATTTTTCTACACTGTTCCCCACTTTTTCCAATCCGATCCCCCTGCTTCCTTTGGTTCACCTCTGTTCTGCAGAACTCCCCACTATTCCCCACTTTTTCCAATCTGTTCCCCCTGCTCCCTTTGGTTCCCCTCTGTTCTGCATTGTTCCCCACGGTTCACCACTTTTCCGAACTGTACCCCCTGCTCCCTTTGATTCACCTCTGTTCTGCAGTGTTGCCCACTGTTCTCAACTTTTTCCAATCTGTTCCTCCTGCTCCCTTTGGTTCCCCACTGTTCTGCATTTTTGCACACGGTTCCCCACTTTTTCAAAACTGTTCCCCCTGCTCCCTTTGGTTCCTCACTGTTCTGCAGTTTTCCTCACGGTTCTCCACATTTTTCCAACCTGTACCCCCTGCTCCCTATGGTTCCCCTCTGCCCTGCAGTGTCCCCCATTGTTCCCCTCTTTTTCCAATCCGTTCCCCCTGCTCCCTTTGGTTCCCCTCTATTCTGCAGTGTTCCCCACGATTCTCCACATTCTTTTCCTTCCTGTTCCCCCTGCTCCCTTTGGTTCCTCACTGTTCTGCAGTGTTCCCCATGGGCCCAACTTTTTACAATCCGTTCCCCCTGCTTCCTTTGGTTCCCCTCTGTCGTGCAATATTCCCCACGGTTCCCCACTTATTCTAATGTGTTCCCTGTGCTGCCTTTGGTGCCCCTCTGTTCTGCAGTGTTCCCCACTTTTTCCAATCTGTTTCCCCTGCTTCCTTTGGTTCCCCTCTGCCTTGCAGTGTCCCCCATGGTTCCCCACTTTTTCCAATCCGTTCCCCCTGTTCCCTTTTGTTTGCCTCTGTTCTGCAGTGTTCCCGACGCTTCCCCACTTTTTCCAATCCGTTCCCCCTGCTCCCTTTGGTTCCCCTCTATTCTGCATTGTTACCCACATTTCTCCACATTTTTTCCATCCTGTACCCCCTGCTCCCTATGAATCCCCTCTGCCTTGCAGTGTTCCCAATGGGACCCCACTTTTTCCAATCTGTTCCCCCTGGTCCTTTCGCTCCACTCTGTTCTGCAGTTTTCCCCATGGTTCTCCACATTTTTTCAAAACTGTTCAACCTGCTCCATTTGGTTCTGCAGTGCTTCCCACGGTTCCCCACTTTTTCCAATCCATTTCCCCTGCTCCCTTTGGTTCCCCTCTATTGTTCAGTGATCCCCACGGGTCCCCACTTTTTCCAATCCGTTTCCCTGCTCCCTTTGGTTCCCCTCTGTTCTGCAGTGATCCCCACGGTTCCCCACATTTTCCAAACTGTTCCCCCGGCTCGCTTTGGTGTCATACTCTTCTGCAGTGTTCCCCACTGTTCCCCACTTTTTTACAATCTGTTCGCCCTGCTCCCTTTGGTTCCCCTCTATCCTGCAGTGTCCTCCACGGTTCCCCACTTTTTCCAACCTGTTCCTCCTGTTCCCTTTGGTTCCCCTCTGTCATGCAGTGTTTTCACAGTTCCCCAATTTTTTCCTATCTGTTCCCCCTGATCCCTTTGGTTCCCCTCTATCATGCAGTGTGCCCCACGGTTCCCCACTTTTTCCAACCTGTTCCACTTGTTCCCTTTGGTTCCCATCTGTCCTTCCGTGTTCTCCACGGTTCCCAACTTTTTGCAATCCGTTGCCCCTGCTCCGTTTGGTTCCCCTCTGTTCTGCAGTGTTCCCCACTGTTCCCCACTTTTTCCAATCTGTTCCCCCTGCTCCTTTGTCTCCACTCTGTTCTGCAGTTTTCCCCACGGTTCCCCACATTTTCCAAACCATTCCCCCGGCTCGCTTTGGTTTCATACTGTTCTGCAGCGTTCCCCACGGTTCCCAACTTTTTTACAAACTGTTTGCCCTGCTCCCTTTGGCTTCCCCTGTTCTGCATTGTCCTCCACGGTTCCAAAATTTTTGCAATCCATTCCCCCTGTTCCGTTTGTTTGCCCTCTGTTCTGCAGTGTTCCCCACTGTTCCCCACTTTTTCCAATCAGTTCCCCCTGCTCCCTTTAATTCCCCTCTGTCCTACAGTGTTCCCCATCGGCGCAACATTTTACAATCCGTTCCCCCTGCTTCCTTTGGTTCCCCTCTGTCGTGCAGTGTTCCCCACGTTTCCCCACTTTTTCCAATGCATTCCCACTGCTCCCTTTGGTGCCCCTCAGTTCTGCAGTGTTCCCCACGGTTCCCCACGTTTTCCAATCCGTTTCCCCTGCTACCTCTGGTTCCCCTCTGTTCTGCATTTTTCTACACTGTTCCCCACTTTTTCCAATCCGATCCCCCTGCTTCCTTTCGTTCACCTCTGTTCTGCAGAACTCCCCACGATTCCCCACTTTTTCCAATCTGTTCCCCCTGCTCCCTTTGGTTCCCCTCTGTTCTGCATTGTTCCACACGGTTCCCCATTTTTTCCAGTGCGTTCCCCCTGCTTCCTTTGGTCCACCTGTTTTCTGCAGAGTTCCCCACGGTCCACTTTTTCGAATCCTTTCCCCCTGCTCCCTTTGGGTCCCCACTGTTCTGCAGAACTCCCCACGATTCCCCACTTTTTCCAATCTGTTCCCCCTTCTCCCTTTGGTTCCTCTCTGTTTTGCATTGTTCCCCACGGGTCCGCACTTTTCCGAGCTGTTCCCCCTGCTCCCTTTGGTTCTGCTTTGTTCTGCAGTTTTCCCCACGGTTCTCCAAATTTTTTCTAATCTGTTCCCATGCTCCCTTTGGTTCCCGTCTGCGCTGCAGTGGCCCCCATGGTTCCCCACTTTTTCCAATCCGTTCCCCATGCTACCTTTGGTTTCCCTCTGTTCTGCAGTGTTCCCCACAGTTCCCAACTTTTTCCAATCGGTTCCCCCTGCTCCCATTGATTACCCTCTGTCATGCAGTGTTCGCCATGGGCCCCACTTTTTGCAATCCGTTTCCCCTGCTCACTTTTGTTCCCATCTGTGCTGCAGTGTTCTCCACGGTTCCCCACTTTTTCCAACCTGTACCTCCTGCTACCTTTTGTTCCCCTCTGTCATGCAGTGTTCCCCACGGTTCCCCACTTTTTCCAACATGTACCTCCTGCTCCCTTTGGTGCCCCTCTGTTCTGCAGTGTTGCCCACGGTTCCCCACTTTTTCCAATCTGTTTCCCCTGCTACCTCTGGTTCCCCTCTGTTCTGCATTTTTCCACACTGTTCCCCACTTTTGCCAATCCGTTCCCCCTGCTTCCTTTGGTTCCCCTCTGTTCTGCAGTGTTCCCCACGGTTCCCCACTTTTTCTAATCTGTTCCCCCTGCTACTTTGTCTCCACCCTGTTCTGCAGTTTTCCCCACGGTTCCCCACATTTTCCAAACCATTCCCCCGGCTCGCTTTGGTTTCATACTGTTCTGCAGCATTCCCCACGGTTCCCCACTTTTTTACAAACTGTTTGCCGTGCTCCCTTTGGTTTTCCCTGTTCTGCATTGTCCTCCACGGTTCCAAAATTTTGCAATCCATTCCCCTTGTTCCGTTTGTTTGCCCTCTGTTCTGCAGTGTCCCCCACTGTTCCCCACTTTTTCCAATCACTTCCCCCTGCTCCCTTTGATTCCCCTCTGTCCTACAGTGTTCCCCATCGGTGCAACTTTTTACAATCCGTTCCACCTGCTTCCTTTGGTTCCCCTCTGTCGTGCAGTGTTCCCCACGGTTCCCCACTTTTTCCAATCTGTTTCCCCTGCTACCTCTGCTTCCCCTCTGTTCTGCATTTTTCTACACTGTTCCCCACTTTTTCCAATCCGATCCCCCTGCTTCCTTTCGTTCACCTCTGTTCTGCAGAACTCCCCACGATTCCCCACTTT
Source organism: Narcine bancroftii (assembly GCF_036971445.1). NCBI lineage: Eukaryota > Metazoa > Chordata > Chondrichthyes > Torpediniformes > Narcinidae > Narcine > Narcine bancroftii. The sequence continues at coordinate 630,597 of NW_027211889.1, read as the reverse complement.
TTCCAATCTGTTCCCCTTCTCCCTTTGGTTCCTCTCTGTTTTGCATTGTTCCCCACGGGTCCGCACTTTTCCGAGCTGTTCCCCCTGCTCCCTTTGGTTCTGCTTTGTTCTGCAGTGTTCCCCACAATTTTCCACATTCTTTTCCTTCCTGTACCTCCTGCTCCCTTTGGTTCCCCTCTGTTGTGCATTTTTGCACACGTTACCCCACTTCTTCTAATCTGTTCCTCCTGCACCCTTTGTTTCCCCACTGTTCTGCATTTTTACACACGGTTCCCCACTTTTTCCAATCTGTTCCCCCTGCTCCCTTTGGTTCCTCACTGTTCTGCAGTGTTCCCCATGGGCCCAACTTTTTACAATCCGTTCCCCCTGCTTCCTTTGGTTCCCCTCTGTCGTGCAATATTCCCCACGGTTCCCCACTTATTCTAATGTGTTCCCTGTGCTGCCTTTGGTGCCCCTCTGTTCTGCAGTGTTCCCCACTTTTTCCAATCTGTTTCCCCTGCTTCCTTTGGTTCACCTCTGTTCTGCAGAATTCCCCACGATTCCCCACTTTTTCCAATCTGTTCCCCCTGCTCCCTTTGGTTCCCCACTGTTCTGCATTTTTCCACACAGTTCCCCACTTTTTCCAATATGTTCCTCCTGCTCCCTTTGATTTCTCACTGTTCTCCACATTTTTTCCAACCTGCACCCCCTGCTCTCTATGGTTCCCCTCTGCCTTGCAGTGTCCCCCATGGTTCCCCACTTTTTCCAATCCGTTCCCCCTGTTCCCTTTTGTTTGCCTCTGTTCTGCAGTGTTCCCGACGCTTCCCCACTTTTTCCAATCCGTTCCCCCTGCTCCCTTTGGTTCCCCTCTATTCTGCATTGTTACCCACATTTCTCCACATTTTTTCCATCCTGTACCCCCTGCTCCCTATGAATCCCCTCTGCCTTGCAGTGTTCCCAATGGGACCCCACTTTTTCCAATCTGTTCCCCCTGGTCCTTTCGCTCCACTCTGTTCTGCAGTTTTCCCCATGGTTCTCCACATTTTTTCCAAACTGTTCCACCTGCTCCATTTGGTTCTGCAGTGCTTCCCACGGTTCCCAACTTTTTCCAATCCATTTCCCCTGCTCCCTTTGGTTCCCCTCTATTGTTCAGTGTTCCCCACGGGTCCCCACTTTTTCCAATCCGTTTCCCTGCTCCCTTTGGTTCCCCTCTGTTCTGCAGTGATCCCCACGGTTCCCCACATTTTCCAAACTGTTCCCCCGGCTCGCTTTGGTTTCATACTCTTCTGCAGTGTTCCCCACTGTTCCCCACTTTTTTACAATCTGTTCGCCCTGCTCCCTTTGGTTCCCCTCTATCCTGCAGTGTCCTCCACGGTTCCCCACTTTTTCCAACCTGTTCCTCCTGTTCCCTTTGGTTCCCCTCTGTCATGCAGTGTTTTCACAGTTCCCCAATTTTTTCCTATCTGTTCCCCCTGATCCCTTTGGTTCCCCTCTATCATGCAGTGTGCCCCACGGTTCCCCACTTTTTCCAACCTGTTCCACTTGTTCCCTTTGGTTCCCATCTGTCCTTCCGTGTTCTCCACGGTTCCCAACTTTTTGCAATCCGTTGCCCCTGCTCCGTTTGGTTCCCCTCTGTTCTGCAGTGTTCCCCACTGTTCCCCACTTTTTCCAATCTGTTCCCCCTGCTCCTTTGTCTCCACTCTGTTCTGCAGTTTTCCCCACGGTTCCCCACATTTTCCAAACCATTCCCCCGGCTCGCTTTGGTTTCATACTGTTCTGCAGCGTTCCCCACGGTTCCCAACTTTTTTACAAACTGTTTGCCCTGCTCCCTTTGGCTTCCCCTGTTCTGCATTGTCCTCCACGGTTCCAAAATTTTTGCAATCCATTCCCCCTGTTCCGTTTGTTTGCCCTCTGTTCTGCAGTGTTCCCCACTGTTCCCCACTTTTTCCAATCAGTTCCCCCTGCTCCCTTTAATTCCCCTCTGTCCTACAGTGTTCCCCATCGGCGCAACATTTTACAATCCGTTCCCCCTGCTTCCTTTGGTTCCCCTCTGTCGTGCAGTGTTCCCCACGTTTCCTCACTTTTTCCAATGCATTCCCACTGCTCCCTTTGGTGCCCCTCAGTTCTGCAGTGTTCCCCACGGTTCCCCACGTTTTCCAATCCGTTTCCCCTGCTACCTCTGGTTCCCCTCTGTTCTGCATTTTTCTACACTGTTCCCCACTTTTTCCAATCCGATCCCCCTGCTTCCTTTGGTTCACCTCTGTTCTGCAGAACTCCCCACTATTCCCCACTTTTTCCAATCTGTTCCCCCTGCTCCCTTTGGTTCCCCTCTGTTCTGCATTGTTCCCCACGGTTCACCACTTTTCCGAAATGTACCCCCTGCTCCCTTTGATTCACCTCTGTTCTGCAGTGTTGCCCACTGTTCTCAACTTTTTCCAATCTGTTCCTCCTGCTCCCTTTGGTTCCCCACTGTTCTGCATTTTTGCACACGGTTCCCCACTTTTTCAAAACTGTTCCCCCTGCTCCCTTTGGTTCCTCACTGTTCTGCAGTTTTCCTCACGGTTCTCCACATTTTTCCAACCTGTACCCCCTGCTCCCTATGGTTCCCCTCTGCCCTGCAGTGTCCCCCATTGTTCCCCACTTTTTCCAATCCGTTCCCCCTGCTCCCTTTGGTTCCCCTCTATTCTGCAGTGTTCCCCACGATTCTCCACATTCTTTTCCTTCCTGTACCCCCTGCTCCCTTTGGTTCCCCACTGTTGTGCATTTTTGCACACGGTACCCCACTTCTTCTAATCTGTTCCTCCTGCACCCTTTGTTTCCCCACTGTTCTGCATTTTTCCACACGGTTCCCCACTTTTTCCAATCTGTTCCCCCTGCTCCATTTGGTTCCTCACTGTTCTGCAGTGTTCCCCACGGTTGCCCACTTTTTCCAATGTGTTCCCCTGCTCCCTTTGGTTCCCCTCTGTTCTGTAGTGATCCCCACGTTTCCCCACATTTTCCAAACTGTTCCCCCTGCTCGATTTGGTTTCATATTGTTCTGCATTGTTCCCCACGGTTCCCCACTTTTTTACAATCTGTTCGCCCTGCTCCCTTTGGTTCCCCTCTGTCCTGCAGTGTCCTCCACGGTTCCCCACATTTTCCAACCTGTACCTCCTGCTCCCTTTGGTTCCCCTCTGTCATGCAGTGTTTTCACAGTTCCCCAATTTTTTCCTATCTGTTCCCCCTGATCCCTTTGGTTACCCTCTGTCGTGCAGTGTTCCCCACGGTTCCCCACATTTTCCAATCCGTTCCCTCTGCTCCCTTTGGTTCCCCTCTGTTCTGCAGTGTTCCCCACAGTTCTCCACCTTTTCCAATTCGTTCCCCCTGCTCCCTTTGGTTCCCCACCTTTCTGCATTTTTCCACACGGTTCCCTACTTTTTCCAATCGGTTCCCCACTTTTTCCAATCTGTTCCCCCTGCTCCTTTGGCTCCACTCTGTTCTGCAGTTTTCCCCACGGTTCGCCACATTTTCCAAATCATTCCCTCGGCTCGCTTTCGTTTCATACTGTTCTGCAGCGTTTCCCACGGTTCCCCACTTTTTCCAATCTGTTTCCCCTGCTACCTCTGGTTCCCCTCTGTTCTGCATTTTTCTACACTGTTCCCCACTTTTTCCAATCCGATCCCCCTGCTTCCTTTCGTTCACCTCTGTTCTGCAGAACTCCCCACGATTCCCCACTTTTTCCAATCTGTTCCCCCTGCTCCCTTTGGTTCCCCTCTGTTCTGCATTGTTCCACACGGTTCCCCATTTTTTCCAGTGCGTTCCCCCTGCTTCCTTTGGTCCACCTGTTTTCTGCAGAGTTCCCCACGGTCCACTTTTTCGAATCCTTTCCCCCTGCTCCCTTTGGGTCCCCACTGTTCTGCAGAACTCCCCACGATTCCCCACTTTTTCCAATCTGTTCCCCCTTCTCCCTTTGGTTCCTCTCTGTTCTGCATTGTTCCCCACGGGTCCGCACTTTTCCGAGCTGTTCCCCCTGCTCCCTTTGATTCTGCTTTGTTCTGCAGTTTTCCCCACGGTTCTCCAAATTTTTTCTAATCTGTTCCCATGCTCCCTTTGGTTCCCGTCTGCCCTGCAGTGGCCCCCATGGTTCCCCACTTTTTCCAATCCTTTCCCCATGCTACCTTTGGTTTCCCTCTGTTCTGCAGTGTTCCCCACAGTTCCCAACTTTTTCCAATCGGTTCCCCCTGCTCCCTTTGATTACCCTCTGTCATGCAGTGTTCGCCATGGCCTCCACTTTTTGCAATCCGTTTCCCCTGCTCACTTTTGTTCCCATCTGTGCTGCAGTGTTCTCCACGGTTCCCCACTTTTTCCAACCTGTACCTCCTGCTACCTTTGGTTCCCCTCTGTCATGCAGTGTTCCCCACGGTTCCCCACTTTTTCCAACATGTACCTCCTGCTCCCTTTGGTGCCCCTCTGTTCTGCAGTGTTGCCCACGGTTCCCCACTTTTTCCAATCTGTTTCCCCTGCTACCTCTGGTTCCCCTCTGTTCTGCAGTGTTCCCCACGGTTCCCCACTTTTTCTAATCTGTTCCCCCTGCTACTTTGTCTCCACCCTGTTCTGCAGTTTTCCCCACGGTTCCCCACATTTTCCAAACCATTCCCCCGGCTCGCTTTGGTTTCATACTGTTCTGCAGCATTCCCCACGGTTCCCCACTTTTTTACAAACAGTTTGCCCTGCTCCCTTTGGTTTTCCCTGTTCTGCATTGTCCTCCACGGTTCCAAACTTTTTGCAATCCATTCCCCCTGTTCCGTTTGTTTGCCCTCTGTTCTGCAGTGTCCCCCACTGTTCCCCACTTTTTCCAATCACTTCCCCCTGCTCCCTTTGATTCCCCTCTGTCCTACAGTGTTCCCCATTGGTGCAACTTTTTACAATCCGTTCCACCTGCTTCCTTTGGTTCCCCTCTGTCGTGCAGTGTTCCCCACGGTTCCCCACTTTTTCCAATCTGTTTCCCCTGCTACCTCTGCTTCCCCTCTGTTCTGCATTTTTCTACACTGTTCCCCAGTTTTTCAAATCCGATCCCCCTGATTCCTTTCGTTCACCTCTGTTCTGCAGAACTCCCCACGATTCCCCACTTTTTCCAATCTGTTCCCCATGCTCCCTTTGGTTCCCCTCTGTTCTGCATTGTTCCACACGGTTCCCCATTTTTTCCAATCCGTTCCCCCTGCTTCCTTTGGTTCCCCTCTGTCCTGCAGTGTCCTCCACGGTTCCCCACTTTTTTCAACCTGTACCTCCTGTTCCCTTTGGTTCCCCACTGTCATGCAGTGTTTTCACAGTTCCCCAATTTTTTCCTATCTGTTCCCCCTGATCCATTTGGTTCCCCTCTGTCATGCAGTGTGCCCCACGGTTCCCCACTTTTTCCAATCCGTTCCCTCTGCTCCCTTTGGTTCCCCTCTGTTCTGCAGTGTTCCCCACAGTTCTCCACCTTTTCCAATTCTTTCCCCCTGCTCCCTTTGGTTCCCCACTTTTCTGCATTTTTCCACACGATTCCCCACTTTTTCCAATATGTTCCCCCTGCTCCCTTTGATTCCTCACTGTTCTTCACATTTTTTCCAATCTGCAACCCCTGCTCTCTATGGTTCCCCTCTGCCCTGCAGTGTCCCCCATGGTTCCCCACTTTTTCCAATCCGTTCCCGCTGTTCCATTTTGTTTGCCTCTGTTTTGCATTGTTACCCACGTTTGTCCACATTTTTTTCCATCCTGTACACCCTGCTTCCTATGGTTCCCCTCTGCTTTGCAGTGTTCCCCATGGGACCCCACTTTTTCCAATCTGTTCCCCCTGCTCCTTTCGCTCCACTCTGTTCTGCAGTTTTCCCCATGGTTCTCCACATTTTTTCCAAACTGTTCCACCTGCTCCCTTTGGTTCTGCAGTGTTTCCCACTGTTCCCCACTTTTTCCAATCCATTTCCCCTGCTCCCTTTGGTTCCCCTCTATTGTTCTGTGTTGCCCACGGTTCCCCACTTTTTCCAATCCGTTCCCCTGCTCCCTTTGGTTCCCCTCTGTTCTGCAGTGATCCCCACGGTTCTCCAAATTTTTTCTAATCTGTTCCCATGCTCGCTTTGGTTCCCGTCTGCCCTGCAGTGGCCCCCATGGTTCCCCACTTTTTCCAATCCGTTCCCCATGCTCCCTTTGGTTTTCCCTGTTCTGCATTGTCCTCCACGGTTCCAAACTTTTTGCAATCCATTCCCCTTGTTCCGTTTGTTTGCCCTCTGTTCTGCAGTGTCCCCCACTGTTCCCCACTTTTTCCAATCACTTCCCCCTGCTCCCTTTGATTCCCCTCTGTCCTACAGTGTTCCCCATCGGTGCAACTTTTTACAATCCGTTCCACCTGCTTCCTTTGGTTCCCCTCTGTCGTGCAGTGTTCCCCACGGTTCCCCACTTTTTCCAATCTGTTTCCCCTGCTACCTCTGCTTCCCCTCTGTTCTGCATTTTTCTACACTGTTCCCCACTTTTTCCAATCCGATCCCCCTGCTTCCTTTCGTTCACCTCTGTTTGGCAGAACTCCCCACGATTCCCCACTTTTTCCAATCTGTTCCCCCTGCTCCCTTTGGTTCCCCTCTGTTCTGCATTGTTCCACACGGTTCCCCATTTTTTCCAGTCCGTTCCCCCTGCTTCCTTTGGTCCACCTGTTTTCTGCAGAGTTCCCCACGGTCCACTTTTTCGAATCCTTTCCCCCTGCTCCCTTTGGGTCCCACTGTTCTGCAGAACTCCCCACGATTCCCCACTTTTTCCAATCTGTTCCCCCTGCTCCTTTGTCTCCACTCTGTTCTGCAGTTTTCCCCACGGTTCCCCACATTTTCCAAACCATTCCCCCGGCTCGCTTTGGTTTCATACTGTTCTGCAGCGTTCCCCACGGTTCCCAACTTTTTTACAAACTGTTTGCCCTGCTCCCTTTGGTTTCCCCTGTTCTGCATTGTCCTCCACGGTTCCAAAATTTTTGCAATCCATTCCCCCTGTTCCGTTTGTTTGCCCTCTGTTCTGCAGTGTTCCCCACTGTTCCCCACTTTTTCCAATCAGTTCCCCCTGCTCCCTTTAATTCCCCTCTGTCCTACAGTGTTCCCCATCGGCGCAACATTTTACAATCCGTTCCCCCTGCTTCCTTTGGTTCCCCTCTGTCGTGCAGTGTTCCCCACGTTTCCCCACTTTTTCCAATGCATTCCCACTGCTCCCTTTGGTGCCCCTCAGTTCTGCAGTGTTCCCCACGGTTCCCCACGTTTTCCAATCCGTTTCCCCTGCTACCTCTGGTTCCCCTCTGTTCTGCATTTTTCTACACTGTTCCCCACTTTTTCCAATCCGATCCCCCTGCTTCCTTTGGTTCACCTCTGTTCTGCAGAACTCCCCACTATTCCCCACTTTTTCCAATCTGTTCCCCCTGCTCCCTTTGGTTCCCCTCTGTTCTGCATTGTTCCCCACGGTTCACCACTTTTCCGAACTGTACCCCCTGCTCCCTTTGATTCACCTCTGTTCTGCAGTGTTGCCCACTGTTCTCAACTTTTTCCAATCTGTTCCTCCTGCTCCCTTTGGTTCCCCACTGTTCTGCATTTTTGCACACGGTTCCCCACTTTTTCAAAACTGTTCCCCCTGCTCCCTTTGGTTCCTCACTGTTCTGCAGTTTTCCTCACGGTTCTCCACATTTTTCCAACCTGTACCCCCTGCTCCCTATGGTTCCCCTCTGCCCTGCAGTGTCCCCCATTGTTCCCCTCTTTTTCCAATCCGTTCCCCCTGCTCCCTTTGGTTCCCCTCTATTCTGCAGTGTTCCCCACGATTCTCCACATTCTTTTCCTTCCTGTTCCCCCTGCTCCCTTTGGTTCCTCACTGTTCTGCAGTGTTCCCCATGGGCCCAACTTTTTACAATCCGTTCCCCCTGCTTCCTTTGGTTCCCCTCTGTCGTGCAATATTCCCCACGGTTCCCCACTTATTCTAATGTGTTCCCTGTGCTGCCTTTGGTGCCCCTCTGTTCTGCAGTGTTCCCCACTTTTTCCAATCTGTTTCCCCTGCTTCCTTTGGTTCCCCTCTGCCTTGCAGTGTCCCCCATGGTTCCCCACTTTTTCCAATCCGTTCCCCCTGTTCCCTTTTGTTTGCCTCTGTTCTGCAGTGTTCCCGACGCTTCCCCACTTTTTCCAATCCGTTCCCCCTGCTCCCTTTGGTTCCCCTCTATTCTGCATTGTTACCCACATTTCTCCACATTTTTTCCATCCTGTACCCCCTGCTCCCTATGAATCCCCTCTGCCTTGCAGTGTTCCCAATGGGACCCCACTTTTTCCAATCTGTTCCCCCTGGTCCTTTCGCTCCACTCTGTTCTGCAGTTTTCCCCATGGTTCTCCACATTTTTTCAAAACTGTTCAACCTGCTCCATTTGGTTCTGCAGTGCTTCCCACGGTTCCCCACTTTTTCCAATCCATTTCCCCTGCTCCCTTTGGTTCCCCTCTATTGTTCAGTGATCCCCACGGGTCCCCACTTTTTCCAATCCGTTTCCCTGCTCCCTTTGGTTCCCCTCTGTTCTGCAGTGATCCCCACGGTTCCCCACATTTTCCAAACTGTTCCCCCGGCTCGCTTTGGTGTCATACTCTTCTGCAGTGTTCCCCACTGTTCCCCACTTTTTTACAATCTGTTCGCCCTGCTCCCTTTGGTTCCCCTCTATCCTGCAGTGTCCTCCACGGTTCCCCACTTTTTCCAACCTGTTCCTCCTGTTCCCTTTGGTTCCCCTCTGTCATGCAGTGTTTTCACAGTTCCCCAATTTTTTCCTATCTGTTCCCCCTGATCCCTTTGGTTCCCCTCTATCATGCAGTGTGCCCCACGGTTCCCCACTTTTTCCAACCTGTTCCACTTGTTCCCTTTGGTTCCCATCTGTCCTTCCGTGTTCTCCACGGTTCCCAACTTTTTGCAATCCGTTGCCCCTGCTCCGTTTGGTTCCCCTCTGTTCTGCAGTGTTCCCCACTGTTCCCCACTTTTTCCAATCTGTTCCCCCTGCTCCTTTGTCTCCACTCTGTTCTGCAGTTTTCCCCACGGTTCCCCACATTTTCCAAACCATTCCCCCGGCTCGCTTTGGTTTCATACTGTTCTGCAGCGTTCCCCACGGTTCCCAACTTTTTTACAAACTGTTTGCCCTGCTCCCTTTGGCTTCCCCTGTTCTGCATTGTCCTCCACGGTTCCAAAATTTTTGCAATCCATTCCCCCTGTTCCGTTTGTTTGCCCTCTGTTCTGCAGTGTTCCCCACTGTTCCCCACTTTTTCCAATCAGTTCCCCCTGCTCCCTTTAATTCCCCTCTGTCCTACAGTGTTCCCCATCGGCGCAACATTTTACAATCCGTTCCCCCTGCTTCCTTTGGTTCCCCTCTGTCGTGCAGTGTTCCCCACGTTTCCCCACTTTTTCCAATGCATTCCCACTGCTCCCTTTGGTGCCCCTCAGTTCTGCAGTGTTCCCCACGGTTCCCCACGTTTTCCAATCCGTTTCCCCTGCTACCTCTGGTTCCCCTCTGTTCTGCATTTTTCTACACTGTTCCCCACTTTTTCCAATCCGATCCCCCTGCTTCCTTTGGTTCACCTCTGTTCTGCAGAACTCCCCACTATTCCCCACTTTTTCCAATCTGTTCCCCCTGCTCCCTTTGGTTCCCCTCTGTTCTGCATTGTTCCCCACGGTTCACCACTTTTCCGAACTGTACCCCCTGCTCCCTTTGATTCACCTCTGTTCTGCAGTGTTGCCCACTGTTCTCAACTTTTTCCAATCTGTTCCTCCTGCTCCCTTTGGTTCCCCACTGTTCTGCATTTTTGCACACGGTTCCCCACTTTTTCAAAACTGTTCCCCCTGCTCCCTTTGGTTCCTCACTGTTCTGCAGTTTTCCTCACGGTTCTCCACATTTTTCCAACCTGTACCCCCTGCTCCCTATGGTTCCCCTCTGCCCTGCAGTGTCCCCCATTGTTCCCCTCTTTTTCCAATCCGTTCCCCCTGCTCCCTTTGGTTCCCCTCTATTCTGCAGTGTTCCCCACGATTCTCCACATTCTTTTCCTTCCTGTACCCCCTGCTCCCTTTGGTTCCCCACTGTTGTGCATTTTTGCACACGGTACCCCACTTCTTCTAATCTGTTCCTCCTGCACCCTTTGTTTCCCCACTGTTCTGCATTTTTCCACACGGTTCCCCACTTTTTCCAATCTGTTCCCCCTGCTCCATTTGGTTCCTCACTGTTCTGCAGTGTTCCCCACGGTTGCCCACTTTTTCCAATGTGTTCCCCTGCTCCCTTTGGTTCCCCTCTGTTCTGTAGTGATCCCCACGTTTCCCCACATTTTCCAAACTGTTCCCCCTGCTCGATTTGGTTTCATACTGTTCTGCAGTGTTCCCCACGGTTCCCCACTTTTTTACAATCTGTTCGCCCTGCTCCCTTTGGTTCCCCTCTGTCCTGCAGTGTCCTCCACGGTTCCCCACATTTTCCAACCTGTACCTCCTGCTCCCTTTGGTTCCCCTCTGTCATGCAGTGTTTTCACAGTTCCCCAATTTTTTCCTATCTGTTCCCCCTGATCCATTTGGTTACCCTCTGTCGTGCAGTGTTCCCCACGGTTCCCCACATTTTCCAATCCGTTCCCTCTGCTCCCTTTGGTTCCCCTCTGTTCTGCAGTGTTCCCCACAGTTCTCCACCTTTTCCAATTCGTTCCCCCTGCTCCCTTTGGTTCCCCACCTTTCTGCATTTTTCCACACGGTTCCCTACTTTTTCCAATCGGTTCCCCACTTTTTCCAATCTGTTCCCCCTGCTCCTTTAGCTCCACTCTGTTCTGCAGTTTTCCCCACGGTTCGCCACATTTTCCAAATCATTCCCTCGGCTCGCTTTCGTTTCATACTGTTCTGCAGCGTTTCCCACGGTTCCCCACTTTTTCCAATCTGTTTCCCCTGCTACCTCTGGTTCCCCTCTGTTCTGCATTTTTCTACACTGTTCCCCACTTTTTCCAATCCGATCCCCCTGCTTCCTTTCGTTCACCTCTGTTCTGCAGAACTCCCCACGATTCCCCACTTTTTCCAATCTGTTCCCCCTGCTCCCTTTGGTTCCCCTCTGTTCTGCATTGTTCCACACGGTTCCCCATTTTTTCCAGTGCGTTCCCCCTGCTTCCTTTGGTCCACCTGTTTTCTGCAGAGTTCCCCACGGTCCACTTTTTCGAATCCTTTCCCCCTGCTCCCTTTGGGTCCCCACTGTTCTGCAGAACTCCCCACGATTCCCCACTTTTTCCAATCTGTTCCCCCTTCTCCCTTTGGTTCCTCTCTGTTCTGCATTGTTCCCCACGGGTCCGCACTTTTCCGAGCTGTTCCCCCTGCTCCCTTTGGTTCTGCTTTGTTCTGCAGTTTTCCCCACGGTTCTCCAAATTTTTTCTAATCTGTTCCCATGCTCCCTTTGGTTCCCGTCTGCCCTGCAGTGGCCCCCATGGTTCCCCACTTTTTCCAATCCGTTCCCCATGCTACCTTTGGTTTCCCTCTGTTCTGCAGTGTTCCCCACAGTTCCCAACTTTTTCCAATCGGTTCCCCCTGCTCCCTTTGATTACCCTCTGTCATGCAGTGTTCGCCATGTCCTCCACTTTTTGCAATCCGTTTCCCCTGCTCACTTTTGTTCCCATCTGTGCTGCAGTGTTCTCCACGGTTCCCCACTTTTTCCAACCTGTACCTCCTGCTACCTTTGGTTCCCCTCTGTCATGCAGTGTTCCCCACGGTTCCCCACTTTTTCCAACATGTACCTCCTGCTCCCTTTGGTGCCCTTCTGTTCTGTAGTGTTGCCCACGGTTCCCCACTTTTTCCAATCTGTTTCCCCTGCTACCTCTGGTTCCCCTCTGTTCTGCATTTTTCCACACTGTTCCCCACTTTTGCCAATCCGTTCCCCCTGCTTCCTTTGGTTCCCCTCTGTTCTGCAGTGTTCCCCACGGTTCCCCACTTTTTCTAATCTGTTCCCCCTGCTACTTTGTCTCCACCCTGTTCTGCAGTTTTCCCCACGGTTCCCCACATTTTCCAAACCATTCCCCCGGCTCGCTTTGGTTTCATACTGTTCTGCAGCATTCCCCACGGTTTCCCACTTTTTTACAAACAGTTTGCCCTTCTCCCTTTGGTTTTCCCTGTTCTGCATTGTCCTCCACGGTTCCAAACTTTTTGCAATCCATTCCCCCTGTTCCGTTTGTTTGCCCTCTGTTCTGCAGTGTCCCCCACTGTTCCCCACTTTTTCCAATCACTTCCCCCTGCTCCCTTTGATTCCCCTCTGTCCTACAGTGTTCCCCATTGGTGCAACTTTTTACAATCCGTTCCACCTGCTTCCTTTGGTTCCCCTCTGTCGTGCAGTGTTCCCCACGGTTCCCCACTTTTTCCAATCTGTTTCCCCTGCTACCTCTGCTTCCCCTCTGTTCTGCATTTTTCTACACTGTTCCCCAGTTTTTCAAATCCGATCCCCCTGATTCCTTTCGTTCACCTCTGTTCTGCAGAACTCCCCACGATTCCCCACTTTTTCCAATATGTTCCCCCTGCTCCCTTTGATTCCTCACTGTTCTCCACATTTTTTCCAATCTGCAACCCCTGCTCTCTATGGTTCCCCTCTGCCCTGCAGTGTCCCCCATGGTTCCCCACTTTTTCCAATCCGTTCCCCCTGTTCCCTTTTGTTTGCCTCTGTTTTGCATTGTTACCCACGTTTCTCCACATTTTTTTCCATCCTGTACACCCTGCTTCCTATGGTTCCCCTCTGCTTTGCAGTGTTCCCCATGGGACCCCACATTTTCCAATCTGTTCCCCCTGCTCCTTTCGCTCCACTCTGTTCTGCAGTTTTCCCCATGGTTCTCCACATTTTTTCCAAACTGTTCCACCTGCTCCCTTTGGTTCTGCAGTGTTTCCCACGGTTCCCCACTTTTTCCAATCCATTTCCCCTGCTCCCTTTGGTTCCCCTCTATTGTTCTGTGTTCCCCACGGTTCCCCACTTTTTCCAAACCGTTCCCCTGCTCCCTTTGGTTCCCCTCTGTTCTGCAGTGATCCCCACGGTTCCCCACATTTTCCAAACTGTTCCCCCGGCTCGCTTTGGTTTCATACTCTTCTGCGGTGTTCCCCACGGTTCCCCACTTTTTTACAATCTGTTCGCCCTGCTCCCTTTGGTTCCCCTCTGTTCTGCATTGTTCCCCACGGTTCCCCACTTTTACGAACTGTACCCCCTGCTCCCTTTGGTTCACCTCTGTTCTGCAGTGTTCCTCACGGTTCCCCACTTTTTCCAATCTGTTCCCCCTGCACCCTTTGATTCACCTCTGTTCTGCAGTGTTGCCCACTGTTCTCAACTTTTTCCAATCCGTTCCCCCTGCTCCCTTTGGTTCCCCACCTTTCTGTATTTTTCCACACGGTTCCCTACTTTTTCCAATCGGTTCCCCACTTTTTCCAATCTGTTCCCCCTGCTCCCTTTGGTTCTCCTATGTTCTGCAGTGTTCCCGACGCTTCCCCACTTTTTCCAATCCGTTCCCCCTGCTCCCTTTTGTTCCCCTCTATTCTACAGTGTTCCCCACGATTCTCCACATTTTTTTACATACTGTACCCCCTGCTCCCTATGGTTCCCCTCTGCCTTGCAGTGTTACCCATGGGACACCACTTTTTCCAACCTGTTCCCCTTGTTCCCTTTGGTTCCCCTCTGTCCTACAGTGTTCCCCATCGGCGCAACATTTTACAATCCGTTCCCCCTGCTTCCTTTGGTTCCTCTCTGTCGTGCAGTGTTCCCCACGGATCCCCACATTTTCCAAACCATTCCCCCAGCTCGCTTTGGTTTCATACTGTTCTGCAGCGTTCCCCACAGTTCCCCATTTTTTTACAAACTGTTTGCCCTGCTCCCTTTGGTTTCCCCTCTTCTGCATTGTCCTCTACGGTTCCAAACTTTTTGCAATCCATTCCCCCTGTTCCGTTTGTTTGCCCTCTGTTCTGCAGTGTTCCCCACTGTTCCCCACTTTTTCCAATCAGTTCCCCCTGCTCCCTTTGGTTCTCCTCTGTTCTGCAGTGTTCCCCACGGTTCCCCACTTTTTCCAATCCGTTCCCCCTGCTCCCTTTTGTTCCCCTCTATTCTACAGTGTTCCCCACGATTCTCCACATTTTTTTCCATCCTGTACCCCCTGCTCCCTATGGTTCCACTCTGCCTTGCAGTGTTACCGATGGGTCACCACTTTTTCCAACCTGTTCCCCTTGTTCCCTTTGGTTCCCCTCTGTCCTTCCGTGTTCTCCACGGTTCCCAACTTTTTGCAATCCGTTGCCCCTGCTCCGTTTGGTTCCCCTCTGTTCTGCAGTGTTCCCCACGGTTCCCCACTTTTTCCAATCTGTTCCCCCTGCTCCTTTGGCTCCACTCTGTTCTGCAGTTTTCCTCACGGTTCCCCACATTTTCCAAACAATTCCCCCGGCTCGCTTTGGTTTCATACTGTTCTGCAGCGTTCCCCACGGTTCCCAACTTTTTTACAAACTGTTTGCCCTGCTCCCTTTGGTTTCCCCTGTTCTGGATTGTCCTCCACGGTTCCAAACTTTTTGGAATCCATTCCCATGTTCCGTTTGTTTGCCCTCTGTTCTGCAGTGTTGCCCACTGTTCCCCACTTTTTCCAATCACTTCCCCCTGCTGCCTTTGATTCCCCTCTGTCCTACAGTGTTCCCCATCGGGTCAACTTTTTACAATCCGTTCCCCCTGCTTCCTTTGGTTCCCCTCTGTCGTGCAGTGTTCCCCACGGTTCCCCACTTTTTCCAATGCATTCCCTCTGCTCCCTTTGGTGCCCCTCTGTTCTGCAATGTTCCCCACGGTTCCCCACTTTTTCCAATCTGTTTTCCCTGCTACCTCTGGTTCCCCTCTGTTCTGGATGTTTCTACACTGTTCCCCACTTTTTCCAATCCGATCCCCCTACTTCCTTTCGTTCACCTCTGTTCTGCAGAACTCCCCACGATTCCCCACTTTTTCCAATCTGTTCCCCCTGCTCCCTTTGGTTCCCCTCTGTTCTGCATTGTTACACACGGTGTCCCATTTTTTCCAATCCGTTCCCCCTGCTTCCTTTGGTCCACCTGTTTTCTGCAGAGTTCCCCACCGTCCACTTATTCGAATCCTTTCCCCCTGCTCCCTTTGAGTCCCCACTGTTCTGCAGAAGTCCCCACGATTCCCCACTTTTTCCAATCTGTTCCCCCTCCTCCCTTTGGTTCCTCTCTGTTCTGCATTGTTCCCCACGGGTCCGCACTTTTCCGAGCTGTTCCCCCTGCTCCCTTTGGTTCTGCTTTGTTCTGCAGTTTTCCCCACGGTTCTCCAAATTTTTTCTAATCTGTTCCCATGCTCCCTTTGGTTCCTGTCTGCCCTGCAGTGGCCCCCATGGTTCCCCACTTTTTCCAATCCATTCCCCCTGCTACCTTTGGTTTCCCTCTGTTCTGCAGTGTGCCCCACGGTTCCCCACTTTTTCCAATCCGTTCCCTCTGCTCCCTTTGGTTCCCCTCTGTTCTGCAGTGTTCCCCACAGTTCTCCACCTTTTCCAATTCGTTCCCCCTGCTCCCTTTGGTTCCCCACCTTTCTGCATTTTTCCACACGGTTCCCTACTTTTTCCAATCGGTTCCCCACTTTTTCCAATCTGTTCCCCCTGCTCCCTTTGGTTCTCCTCTGTTCTGCATTGTTCCCGACGCTTCCCCACTTTTTCCAATCCGTTCCCCCTGCTCCCTTTGGTTCCCCTCTATTCTACAGTGTTCCCCACGATTCTCCACATTTTATTACATACTGTACCCCCTGCTCCCTATGGTTCCCCTCTGCCTTGCAGTGTTACCCATGGGACTGCATTTTTTCCAACCTGTTCCCCTTGTTCCCTTCGATTCCCCTCTGTCCTTCCGTGTTCTCCACGGTTCCCAACTTTTTACAATCCGTTGCCCCTGCTCCGTTTGGTTCCCCTCTGTTCTGCAGTGTTCCCCACGGTTCCTCACATTTTCCAAACCATTCCCCCGGCTCGCTTTGGTTTCATACTGTTCTGCAGCGTTCCCCACGGTTCCCCACTTTTATACAAACTGTTTGCCCTGCTCCCTTTGGTTTCCCCTGTTCTGCATTGTCCTCCACGGTTCCAAACTTTTTGCAATCCATTCCCCCTCTTCCGTTTGTTTGCCCTCTGTTCTGCAGTGTTCCCCACTGTTCCCCACTATTTCCAATCAGTTCTCCCTGCTCCGTTTGATTCCCCTCTGTCCTACAGTGTTCCCCATCGGCCCAACTTTTTACAATCCGTTCCCCCTGCTTCCTTTTGTTCCCCTCTGTCGTGCAGTGTTCCCCACGGTTCCCCACTTTTTCCAATACATTCCCTCTGCTCCCTTTGGTGCCCCTCTGTTCTGCAGTGTTCCCCACGGTTCCCCACTTTTTCCAATCTGTATCCCCTGCTACCTCTGGTTCCCCTCTGTTCTGCATTTTTCCACACTGTTCCCCACCTTTTCCAATCCGATCCCCCTGCTCCCTTTGGTTCCCCTCTGTTCTGCATTGTTCCCCACGGTTCCCCACTTTTCCGAACTGTACCCCCTGCTCCCTTTGGTTCACCTCTGTTCTGCAGTGTTCCTCATGGTTCCCCACTTTTTCCAATCTGTTCCCCCTGCACCCTTTGATTCACCTCTGTTCTGCAGTGTTGCCCACTGTTTTCAACTTTTTCCAATCTGTTCCTCCTGCTCCCTTTGGTTCCCCACTGTTCTGCATTTTTGCACACGGTTCCCCACTTTTTCAAATCTGTTCCCCCTGCTCCCTTTGGTTCCTCACTGTTCTGCAGTTTTCCTCACGGTTCTCCACATTTTTCCAACCTCTACCCCTGCTCCCTATGGTTCCCCTCTGCCCTGCAGTTTCCCCCATGGTTCCCCACTTTTTCCAATCCGTTTCCCCTGTTCCCTTTGGTTCTCCTTTCTTCTGCAGTGTTCCCGACGCTTCCCCACTTTTTCCAATCCGTTCCCTCTGCTCCCTTTGGTTCCCCTCTATTCTGCAGTGTACCCCACGATTCTCCACATTTTTTTCCTTCCTTTACCCCCTGCTCCCTTTGGTTCCCCACTGTTGTGCATTTTTGCACACAGTACCCCACTTCTTCTAATCTGTTCTTCCTGCACCCTTTGTTTCCCCACTGTTCTGCATTTTTCCACACGGTTCCCCACTTTTTCCAATCTGTTCCCCCTGCTCCATTTGGTTCCTCACTGTTCTGCAGTGTTCCCCACGGTTGCCCACTTTTTCCAATGTGTTCCCCTGCTCCCTTTGGTTCCCCTCTGTTTTGTAGTGATCCCCACGTTTCCCCACATTTTCCAAACTGTTCCCCCTGCTCGATTTGGTTTCATACTGTTCTGCAGTGTTCCCCACGGTTCCCCACTTTTTCCAATCCGTTCCCCCTGCTCCCTTTTGTTCCCCTCTATTCTACAGTGTTCCCCACGATTCTCCACATTTTTTTACATACTGTACCCCCTGCTCCCTATGGTTCCACTCTGCCTTGCAGTGTTACCCATGGGACACCACTTTTTCCAACCTGTTCCCCTTGTTCCCTTTGGTTCCCCTCTGTCCTTCCGTGTTCTCCACGGTTCCCAACTTTTTGCAATCCGTTGCCCCTGCTCCGTTTGTTTCCCCTCTGTTCTGCAGTGTTACCCACAGTTCCCCACTTGTTCCAATCATTACCCCCTGCTCCCTTTGATTCCCCTCTGTCCTGCAGTGTTCCCCATGGGCCCCACTTTTTCCAATCTGTTCCCCCTGCTCCCTTTGGTTCCCCTCTGTTCTGCATTGTTCCCCACGGTTCACCACTTTTCCGAACTGTACCCCCTGCTCCCTTTGATTCACCTCTGTTCTGCAGTGTTGCCCACTGTTTTCAACTTTTTCCAATCTGTTCCTCCTGCTCCCTTTGGTTCCCCACTGTTCTGCATTTTTGCACACGGTTCCCCACTTTTTTAAATCTGTTCCCCCTGCTCCCTTTGGTTCCTCACTGTTCTGCAGTTTTCCTCACGGTTCTCCACATTTTTCCAACCTCTACCCCTGCTCCCTATGGTTCCCCTCTGCCCTGCAGTGTTCCCCACTTTTTCCAATCCGTTCCCCTGCTCCCTTTGGTTCCCATCTGTTCTGCAGTGATCCCCACGGTTCCCCACATTTTCCAAACTGTTCCCCCTGCTCGCTTTGTTTTCATACTGTTCTGCAGTGTTCCCCACGGTTCCCCACTTTTTTACAATCTGTTCGCCCTGCTCCCTTTGGTTACCCTCTGTCCTGCAGTGTCCTTCACGGTTCCCCACTTTTTCGAACCTGTACCTCCTGCTCCCTTTGGTTCCCCTCTGTCATGCATTGTTTTCACAGTTCCCAAATGTTTTCCTATCTGTTGCCCCTGATCCCTTTGGTTCCGCTCTGTCATGCAGTGTTCCCCACGTTTCCCCACTTTTTCCAATCCGTTCCCTCTGCTTCCTTTGGTTCCCCTCTGTTCTGCAGTGTCCTCCACGCTTACCAACTTTTTGCAATCCATTCCCCCTGCTCTGTTTGTTTCCACTCTGTCCTGCATGTCCTCCACGGTTCCCACCTTTTTGCAATCCATTCCCCCTGCTCCGTTTGTTTGCCCTCTGTTCTGCAGTGTTCCCCACAGTTCCCCACTTTTTTCAATCAGTTCCCCCTGCTCCCTTTGATCCCCTCTGTCCTACAGTGTTCCCCATCGGCCCAACGTTTTACAATCCGTTCCCCCTGCTTCCTTTGGTTCCCCTCTGTCGTGCAGTGTTCCCCACGGTTCCCCAGTTTTGCAATGTGTTCCCTCTGCTCCCTTTGGTGCCCCTCTGTTCTGCAGTGTTCGCCACGGTTCCCCACTTTTTCCAATCTGTTTCCCCTGATACCTCTGGTTCCCCTCTGTTCTGCATTTTTCCACACGGTTCCCCACTTTTTCCAATCAGTTCCCCCTGCTCCCATTGATTCCCCTCTGTCCTACAGTGTTCCCCATCGGCGCAACTTTTTACAATCCGTTCCCCCTGCTTCCTTTGGTTCCCCTCTGTCGTGCAGTGTTCCCCACGGTTCCCCACTTTTTCCAATGCTTTCCCTCTGCTCCCTTTGGTGCCCCTCAGTTCTGCAGTGTTCCCCACGGTTCCCCACATTTTCCAATCTGTTCCCTCTGCTCCCTTTGGTTCCCCTCTGTTCTGCAGTTTTCCCCACGGTTCCCCACATTTTCGAAACCATTCCCCCGGCTTGCTTTGTTTTCATACTGTTCTGCAGCGTTCCCCACGGTTCCCCACTTTTTTACAATCTGTTCGCCCTGCTCCATTTGGTTCCCCTCTGTTCTGCAGTGTCCTCCACGTTTACCAAATTTTTGCAATCCATTCCCCCTGCTCCGTTTGTTTGCCCTCTGTTCTGCAGTGTTCCCCACAGTTCCCCACTTTTTCCAATCCGTTCCCCCTGCTTCCTTTGGTTCACCTCTGTTCTGCTGTGTGCCCCACGGTTCCCCACATTTTCCAATCCGTTCCCTCTGCTCCCTTTGGTTCCCCTCTGTTCTGCAGTGTTCCCCACAGTTCTCCACCATTTCCAATTCGTTCCCCCTGCTCCCTTTGGTTCCCCACCTTTCTGTATTTTTCCACACGGTTCCCTACTTTTTCCAATCGGTTCCCCACTTTTTCCAATCTGTTCCCCCTGCTCCCTTTTGTTCTCCTCTGTTCTGCAGTGTTCCCGACGCTTCCCCACTTTTTCCAATCCGTTCCCCCTGCTCCCTTTGGTTCCCCTCTATTCTACAGTGTTCCTCACGATTCTCCACATTTTTTTCCATCCTGTACCCCTGGATCCCTATGGTTCCCCTCTGCTTTGAAGTGTTACCCATGGCACCACACTTTTTCCAACCTGTTCCCCTTGTTCCCTTTGATTCCCCTCTGTCCTACAGTGTTCCCCATCGGCCCAACGTTTTACAATCCGTTCCCCCTGCTTCCTTTGGTTCCCCTCTGTCGTGCAGTGTTCCCCACGGTTCCCCACTTTTTTACAATCTGTTCGCACTGCTCCCTTTGGTTCCCCTCTGTCCTGCAGTGTCCTCCACGGTTCCCCACTTTTTCGAACCTGTACCTCCTGCTCCCTTTGGTTCCCCTCTGTCATGCAGTGTTTTCACAGTTCCCAAATTTTTTCCTATCTGTTCCCCCTGATCCCTTTGGTTCCGCTCTGTCATGCAGTGTTCCCCACGTTTCCCCACTTTTTCCAATCCGTTCCCTCTGCTCCTTTTGGTTCCCCTCTGTTCTGCAGTGTCCTCCACGCTTACCAACTTTTTGCAATCCATTCCCCCTGCTCTGTTTGTTTCCCCTCTGTCCTGCATTGTCCTCCACGGTTCCCACCTTTTTGCAATCCATTCCCCCTGCTCCCTTTGTTTGCCCTCTGTTCTGTAGTGTTCCCCACAGTTCCCCACTTTTTTCAATCAGTTCCCCCTGCTCCCTTTGATTCCCCTCTGTCCTACAGTGTTCCCCATTGGCCCAACGTTTTACAATCCGTTCCCCCTGCTTCCTTTGGTTGCCCTCTGTCGTGCAGTGTTCCCCACGGTTCCCCAGTTTGCAATGTGTTCCCTCTGCTACCTTTGGTGCCCCTCTGTTCTGCAGTGTTCCCCACGGTTCCCCACTTTTTCCAATCTGTTTCCCCTGATACCTCTGGTTCCCCTCTGTTCTGCATTTTTCCACACGGTTCCCCACTTTTTCCAATCAGTTCCCCCTGCTCCCATTGATTCCCCTCTGTCCTACAGTGTTCCCCATCGGCGCAACTTTTTCCAATCCGTTCCCTCTGCTCCCTTTGGTTCGCCTCTGTTCTGCAGTGTTCCCGACGCTTCCCCACTTTTTCCAATCCGTTCCCCCTGCTCCCTTTGGTTCCCCTCTATTCTGCAGTGTTCCCCACGATTCTCCACATTCTTTTCCTTCCTGTACCCCCTGCTCCCTTTGGTTCCCCTCTATTGTTCAGTGTTCCCCACGGTTCCCCACTTTTTCCAATCCGTTCCCCTGCACCCTTTGTTTCCCCACTGTTCTGCATTTTTCCACACGGTTCCCCACTTTTTCCAATCTGTTCCCCCTGCTCCATTTGGTTCCTCACTGTTCTGCAGTGTTCCCCACGGTTGCCCACTTTTTCCAATGTGTTCCCCTGCTCCCTTTGGTTCCCCTCTGTTCTGTAGTGATCCCCACGTTTCCCCACATTTTCCAAACTGTTCCCCCTGCTCGATTTGGTTTCATACTGTTCTGCAGAGTTCCGCACGGTTCCCCACTTTTTTACAATCTGTTCGCCCTGCTCCCTTTGGTTCCCCTCTGTCCTGCAGTGTCCTCCACGGTTCCCCACTTTTTCCAACCTGTACCTCCTGCTCCCTTTGGTTCCCCTCTGTCATGCAGTGTTTTCACAGTTCCCCAATTTTTTCCTATCTGTTCCCCCTGATCCCTTTGGTTACCCTCTGTCGTGCAGTGTTCCCCACGGTTCCCCACTTTTTCCAATCCGTTCCCTCTGCTCCCTTTGGTTCCCCTCTGTTCTGCAGTGTTCCCCACAGTTCTCCACCTTTTCCAATTCGTTCCCCCTGGTCCCTTTTGTTCCCCACCTTTCTGCATTTTTCCACACGGTTCCCTACTTTTTCCAATCGGTTCCCCACTTTTTCCAATCTGTTCCCCCTGCTCCTTTGGCTCCACTCTGTTCTGCAGTTTTCCCCACGGTTCGCCACATTTTCCAAATTATTCCCTCGGCTCGCTTTCGTTTCATACTGTTCTGCAGCGTTTCCCACGGTTCCCCACTTTTTCCAATCTCTTCCCATGCTCCCTTTGGTTCCCGTCTGCCCTGCAGTGGCCCCCATGGTTCCCCACTTTTTCCAATCCGTTCCCCCTGCTACCTTTTGTTTCCCTCTGTTCTGCAGTGTTCCCCACAGTTCCCAACTGTTTTCCAATCGGTTCCCCCTGCTCCCTTTGATTACCCTCTGTCATGCAGTGTTCGCCATGGGCCCCACTTTTTGCAATCCGTTTCCCCTGCTCACTTTTGTTCCCATCTGTGCTGCAGTGTTCTCCACGGTTCCCCACTTTTTCCAACCTGTACCTCCTGCTACCTTTGGTTCCCCTCTGTCATGCAGTGTTCCCCACGGTTCCCCACTTTTTCCAACATGTACCTCCTGCTCCCTTTGGTGCCCCTCTGTTCTGCAGTGTTGCCCACGGTTCCCCACTATTTCCAATCTGTTCCCCCTGCTACTTTGTCTCCACCCTGTTCTGCAGTTTTCCCCACGGTTCCCCACATTTTCCAAACCATTCCCCTGGTTCGCTTTGGTTTCATACTGTTCTGCAGCATTCCCCACGGTTCCCCACTTTTTTACAAACTGTTTGCCCTGCTCCCTTTGGTTTTCCCTGTTCTGCATTGTCCTCCACGGTTCCAAACTTTTTGCAATCCATTCCCCCTGTTCCGTTTGTTTGCCCTCTGTTCTGCAGTGTCCCCCACTGTTCCCAACTTTTTCCAATCACTTCCCCCTGCTCCCTTTGATTCCCCTCTGTCCTACAGTGTTCCCCATCGGTGCAACATTTTACAATCCGTTCCACCTGCTTCCTTTGGTTCCCCTCTGTCGTGCAGTGTTCCCCACGGTTCCCCACTTTTTCCATTCTGTTTCCCCTGCTACCTCTGCTTCCCCTCTGTTCTGCATTTTTCTACACTGTTCCCCAGTTTTTCCAATCCGATCCCCCTGCTTCCTTTCGTTCACCTCTGTTCTGCAGAACTCCCCACGATTCCCCACTTTTTCCAATCTGTTCCCCATGCTCCCTTTGGTTCCCCTCTGTTCTGCATTGTTCCACACGGTTCCCCATTTTTTCCAATCCGTTCCCCCTGCTTCGTTTGGTTCCCCTCTGTCCTGCAGTGTCCTCCACGGTTCCCCACTTTTTTCAACCTGTACCTCCTGTTCCCTTTGGTTCCCCACTGTCATGCAGTGTTTTCACAGTTCCCCAATTTTTTCCTATCTGTTCCCCCTGATCCATTTGGTTCCCCTCTGTCATGCAGTGAGCCCCACGGTTCCCCACTTTTTCCAATCCGTTCCCTCTGCTCTCTATGGTTCCCCTCTGCCCTGCAGTGTCCCACATGGTTCCCCACTTTTTCCAATCCGTTCCCCCTGTTCCCTTTTGTTTGCCTCTGTTTTGCATTGTTACCCACGTTTCTCCACATTTTTTTCCATCCTGTACACCCTGCTCCCTATGGTTCCCCTCTGCTTTGCAGTGTTCCCCATGGGACCCCACTTTTTCCAATCTGTTCCCCCTGCTCCTTTCGCTCCACTCTGTTCTGCAGTTTTCCCCATGGTTCTCCACATTTTTTCCAAACTGTTCCACCTGCTCCCTTTGGTTCTGCAGTGTTTCCCACGGTTCCCCACTTTTTCCAATCCATTTCCCCTGCTCCCTTTGGTTCCCCTCTATTGTTCAGTGTTCCCCACGGTTCCCCACTTTTTCCAATCCGTTCCCCTGCTCCCTTTGGTTCCCCTCTGTCCGGCAGTGATCCCCACGGTTCCCCACATTTTCCAAACTGTTCCCCCGGCTCGCTTTGGTTTCATACTCTTCTGCAGTGTTCCCCACGGTTCCCCACTTTTTTACAATCTGTTCGCCCTGCTCCCTTTGGTTCCCCTCTGTTCTGCATTGTTCCCCACGGTTCCCCACTTTTCCGAACTGTACCCCCTGCTCCCTTTGGTTCACCTCTGTTCTGCAGTGTTCCTCACGGTTCCCTACTTTTTCCAATCGGTTCCCCACTTTTTCCAATCTGTTCCCCCTGCTCCCTTTGGTTCTCCTCTGTTCTGCAGTGTTCCCGATGCTTCCCCACTTTTTCCAATCCGTTCCCCCTGCTCCCTTTTGTTCCCCTCTATTCTACAGTGTTCCCCACGATTCTCCACATTTTTTTACATACTGTACCCCCTGCTCCCTATGGTTCCCCTCTGCCTTGCAGTGTTACCCATGGGACACCACTTTTTCCAACCTGTTCCCCTTGTTCCCTTTGGTTCCCCTCTGTCCTTCCGTGTTCTCCACGGTTCCCAACTTTTTGCAATCCGTTGCCCCTGCTCCGTTTGGTTCCCCTCTGTTCTGCAGTGTTCCCCACGGTTCCCCACTTTTTCCAATCTGTTCCCCCTGCTCCTTTGTCTCAACTCTGTTCTGCAGTTTTCCCCACGGTTCCCCACATTTTCCAAACCATTCCCCCGGCTCGCTTTGGTTTCATACTGTTCTGCAGCGTTCCCCACAGTTCCCCATTTTTTTACAAACTGTTTGCCCTGCTCCCTTTGGTTTCCCCTGTTCTGCATTGTCCTCCACGGTTCCAAACTTTTTGCAATCCATTCCCCCTGTTCCGTTTGTTTGCCCTCTGTTCTGCAGTGTTCCCCACTGTTCCCCACTTTTTCCAATCAGTTCCCCCTGCTCCCTTTGATTCCCCTCTGTCCTACAGTGTTCCCCATCGGCGCAACATTTTACAATCCGTTCCCCCTGCTTCCTTTGGTTCCCCTCTGTCGTGCAGTGTTCCACACGTTTCCCCACTTTTTCCAATGCATTCCCTCTGCTTCCTTTGGTTCACCTCTGTTCTGCAGAACTCCCCTCGATTCCCCACTTTTTCCAATCTGTTCCCCCTGCTCCCTTTGGTTCCCCTCTGTTCTGCATTTTTCCCCACGGTTCCCCACTTTTTCGAACTGTACCCCCTGCTCCCTTTGGTTCACCTCTGTTCTGAAGTGTTCCTCACGGTTCCCCACTTTTTCCAATCTGTTCCCCCTGCACCCTTTGATTCACCTCTGTTCTGCAGTGTTGCCCACTGTTCTCAACTTTTTCCAATCCATTCCCCCTGCTCCCTTTGGTTCCCCTCTATTCTACAGTGTTCCCCACGATTCTCCACATTTTTTTACATACTGTACCCCCTGCTCCCTATGGTTCCCCTCTGCCTTGCAGTGTTACCCATGGGACACCACTTTTTCCAACCTGTTCCCCTTGTTCCCTTTGGTTCCCCTCTGTCCTTCCGTGTTCTCCACGGTTCCCAACTTTTTGCAATCCGTTTCCCCTGCTTCGTTTGGTTCCCCTCTGTTCTGCAGTGTTCCCCACGGTTCCCCACTTTTTCCAATCTGTTCTCCCTGCTCCTTTGTCTCAACTCTGTTCTGCAGTTTTCCCCACGGTTCCCCACATTTTCCAAACCATTCCCCCGGCTCGCTTTGGTTTCATACTGTTCTGCAGCGTTCCCCACAGTTCCCCACTTTTTTACAAACTGTTTGCCCTGCTCCCTTTGGTTTCCCCTGTTCTGCATTGTCCTCCACGGTTCCAAACTTTTTGCAATCCATTCCCCCTGTTCCGTTTGTTTGCCCTCTGTTCTGCAGTGTTCCCCACTGTTCCCCACTTTTTCCAATCAGTTCCCCCTGCTCCCTTTGATTCCCCTCTGTCCTAAAGTGTTCCCCATCGGCGCAACATTTTACAATCCGTTCCCCCTGCTTCCTTTGGTTCACCTCTGTCGTGCAGTGTTCCCCACGTTTCCCCACTTTTTCCAATGCATTCCCCCTGCTTCCTTTGGTTCACCTCTGTTCTGCAGAACTCCCCACGATTCCCCACTTTTTCCAATCTGTTCCCCCTGCTCCCTTTGGTTCCCCTCTGTTCTGCATTGTTCCCCACGGTTCCCCACTTTTCCGAACTGTACCCCCTGCTCCCTTTGGTTCACCTCTGTTCTGCAGTGCTCCTCACGGTTCCCCACTTTTTCCAATTTGTTCCCCCTGCACCCTTTGATTCACCTTTGTTCTGCAGTGTTGCCCACTGTTCTCAACTTTTTCCAATCCGTTCCCCCTGCTCCCTTTGGTTCCCCACCTTTCTGTATTTTTCCACACAGTTCCCTACTTTTTCCAATCGGTTCCCCACTTTTTCCAATCTGTTCCCCCT